>NW_016107400.1:466168-484233 GCF_001604975.1 Cebus imitator | reverse complement strand
CCTCGGCCTCCCAAAGTGCTGGGATTACAGGCGTGAACCACCGCGTCCGGCCATATCTTTATTTTTTATTTATTATTATTTTTTTGAGATGGAATCTTGCTCTGTCACTCAGGCTGGAGTGCAGTGATGTGATCTCGGCTCACTGCAACCTCCGCCTCCCAGGTTCAAGCAATTCTCTGCCTCAGCCTCCTGAGTAGCTGGGATTACAGGCGTCTGCTACCACGCCCAGCTAAGTTTTGTATTTTTAGTAGAGATGGGGTTTCACCATCTTGGCCAGGCTAGTCTTGAACTCCTGACCTCGTGATCCACCGGCCTCGGTCTTCCAAAGTGCTGGGATTACAGGCGTGAGCCACTGTGCTCGGCTCCAATATATCATTTTTAAAAAATTTATTGTGCATCTAGGCCAGGCGCAAATTTCCTTGAAGGTTTCACTGAGATACCACCTGCACTGCCCATTGTGTGGACTCCCATTTTCAAACAGGTATGGCTGCTACAGAGGCACCTTACACCTTGCAGTGAGTGGCTTGTTGAGTTTGCACTGATGTGATAAGTCAGCACTGGCTCTGAATGTCTCTTTGTGTTGAGTTCCTCGGCTATTTATTCTCATTTGAAACCTGGGTTTTGTTATTGGTTCCCATATATTTGGCACCCTAGGTGGAATCAGGCCATTCCCTTTCCCCCTTTTTGTTCTCTTTTGTGTGTGTTTGTGTTGTGCTGTTTAAAAGTGGTTTGTCCTAAGAAGGAGGATGACAAGGTTGGACACAGGCATAGTTCCTAAAAGCCTATTCAAGCTCACTCACAGTCCAGTGAGTTTGTGGTTTTCCCTGAACTCATGTCCATGTGGACAAACTTCTTTGTGGGTCACCTATAACACCACCTCAGGTTCTTTTTCCATCTTGAGTTTTTGTCCTGAGAGCTTCGTTTTGGTCCACAGGGAGTACTGTCTCTGCTTTTCTGCCTACTGGGGGGACACAGATTGTCTAGTCTGTGTTAGGAGGTGGCCAGCTGTAAGACTGGGGACCTGAGACAGAAAATGCACAAGAATTATACTCCCACTGACAGTCAACAGCTCTTATGGGGTCTTCTAAGTCTAAACACCCTCCTCATCTAGAAAAACTGCTTCTTCTTTGTACAACACTAACTCATGCACCTACCTTCCTAATGGCATGCCTCCAAGGATGATTTGGGCCTTTAGTGGCTACTCTGGGGAACATTTGGCTTGAACAAAATTGTTCATTTGACATGGACCTTAGGAAAGCAGGAATAAGACTTCTCAGGATCAATGGGGCTGCAGTTTTTTATTGGTAGGCAGAGGTCTCCAAATGAAATTCTGATCAAAAATTGCTTCATTAAAAGATTTTTTGCCCAAAACCAATGGGAAACTTGATAGACGTAAGCAACAACAAACTAGACTCATTTCCTTAGTAAATGCTTCTTTTTCTTGTCCTCCAGTTGCCTCCCGGCATCCAGTTCTCTCTTTTCCTCCTTATTCTTCTATTAGGTTGGTGCAAGAGTAATTGTGGTTTTTGCCATTACTTTCAATAACCTCTCTCCTGTACTTCAGTGAACTCCTCACTTCTCTTCCCCTTGTTCAGACCCCTTCCCTTTGCTTAATAATTCTCCTAAAACTCCAAAATTCCAGTTGCCTTTGAATATCCATTTCTCTTATTAAACCAGGTATGTGGACATCTGTAGAATTTAAACCTTTGATCTGAGCTGAATTAAGACTTATACTTAAAGGTTTCCCTAAACCTAGACAAGACCAGCAAAAAAATCATAAAAGAATTTAGAATTCTTCTGGGTATATATGACCCAGGGTTACCGAACATCTATCAACTTGTACACATGTTGGTCAGAAACTCAGGTGCTAAATCCTGGAGGGAAAAAGCTGATTGGACGGACTCGGAAAGGGACACACAGTGTCCCTCTTTCCACAGTAAATCTGAAAGTTTAAAAAAAAAAAATGTCCAAAAAGTAAGGCAAAGTCTCCTAAAAGCCATACCCAAAACATTTCTAATAAAAATCCATTGGACCATGCAAACAAAAAAACAAAACTAACAGACTTTTTTAGGATAGGTTAGAAAGTACCTTCCAACACATCAGTAAAAGAAGGCGGTAAAAAGCAGCCTTTCATCTCATTTTGTCAATGGAGTTAAACATGAAATTGGAGACTTCATTCTAAAACAGAAATTAGAATGGAAAACAGCTGCTTTATCTGAATGGTAACACCTGGCAGAACATTTTGAAAGGGCTTTACAACCAAAATCAGACAGGATTCAAAATAAACTTGTGGCCCGCTTCCCAGTCAACCACCTGTTGACAAGGACACTTAACAAATCTTGTAAACAGAACCAAGACAAATAAAAATCCATCAGTTCAAATCAATGAGGGTGCTCAGAGGAAGGAGAAACTACCCAATACTCTGCCTTTCTCTAAACACTCAAGGTGATTTAACTATAAATACAGGTGGTCAACCTCATCAATTTCTGGTAAACATGGTGCTACTCTTTCTATGTTAAACCCTGTCCCTTTTGTTCAATCTCTTCTTCTGAGTAAACAGATCACACAGGTGGTAGGTATTTCAAATAACCCACATATAACCCACATATTTATTCCATCTCCCAGCCCTTAACTGTAACCCTTGGGCCCTGACTGAAAAAACTTTCCTTCCTGCTCTTTGATACCATGACTACAAATTTAACAGAGACTTAATTTGCAAATGGAATTGTAATATTTATTGATGTTCCAGAGACGTCTCTATACATAATCAAGTTGCACCTGCTTTGAATATACCTTTGCTTTCTCTATAATATGTGATGCATACTCGAAATAAATATCTTGACATCAAACCTGATAGTCTAAGGGGCTAAAAATTCCACTTACATAGGACACATAATTGGAGCAGCAAAATGATAAGCAGAACTTACTAAATTCAGACAGATCCTGTGAAACCATTACCCAGACTTCCCCAATATCCACTGAAGTCAGAAGCAAAGGAAGGGCTCGAACCTATGGTTGAAGGTCTTATATCCAAATGTCCGTTCGTATCCCCTTGTAACACTCCTGCCCTGCCAGCAAAGAAACCAAGTGGATGAAGATACTGATTTAAGACTTTAGAACCATCAAGAAAATTGTATTTTTTTTCCCCAGTAGTACCTAACTCTCACACCATCTTTCATCAATTCTACCTGAAGTCACTTGCTTTACTGTAGTAGAAATTTTCTCTGCCTTTTTCAGTGCACCTCTAGACAACGACAGTCAATACTTTTCTGCCCTTGTCTTGGGGAGGACAATGGTATAACTGGACAGTCATGCTCCAGAGATTCAGTGAAGACCCTGTTTTTGTCCAGGTGCTCAACCAAGAGTTAAAAGATATAAATTTCCCTTGTGATTCAGTTCTGATACAATATAAAAATGATCTCCTACTTTGTTCAGAGAACAAAGAAGCCTGTTAAAAGGATTCCATTTACTTGCTCTCAGTCTTAGCAAAAAAGGGACATAAAATTTTTAAAGCTAAATTATAGTTTTACCAAAACACAATTCATTGTTTTGGGTAAACCTGTCTAAGGAGGGATAAGTATTTTCTCCTGATAGACTAAAGATTGTCCAAAGTTATTGTCAAACCCTCACAAAATGGCAGAAGAGAGGATTTCTAGGTTTACCTAGTATATTGCAGACAACAGGTGCCAAAGTTTTCTGAAATTGAAGCACCCCTTTATGGATGGACTAGGTCTTCAATGAGGGATTCTCTCCTTTGAAAGTCCAAACATAAAGACCTCCTGGAACCTGAAATAAGTTCTTCAACAGCATCCTTCCCAAAGCACCCCAACTATAGAAAGCCATTTTGTCTATTTGTGCAAGAGAGATCTGGGCAAGCCCTTGGGACTTTAACTCCATGGAAACCATTAAAACCCCATTATTTACCATAGCCTCACTCTTGACCCGTTTCAAAGACTTATTTCTCTTGTTTTAAGGCATTCGCTGTCACTGCAAAACTAGATAATGCTTCTGCCAAACTGGCTCTAGGCTCTCTCCCTGCTTGACCTCATGGTTTCTCATGCAGCGCAGACGTTACTTTTTTATTTTTGAGATGGAGCCTTGCTCTGTCACCCAGGCTGGAGTGCAGTGGCACAATCTCGGCTCACTGCAACCTCTGCCTCCGAGGTTCAAGTGAGTCTCCTACCTCAACTCCTGAGTAGCTGGGACTATAGATGCACACCACCACACCCTGCTAATTTTTGTACTTTTAGTGGAGACAGGGTTTTACCATGTTGTCAGGCTGGTCTCAAAGTCCCGACCTCAGGTGATCCTCCCACCTCAGACTCCGAAACTGTTGGGATTACAGGCGTGAGCCACTGTGCCCAGCCTGCACAGACATTAGTATTGACTGAGAACACATAACACTTGTCAGCCAGCACCGCTTGTGAGTTTCTGTTACTCTCTTCCTCTCACATTACTATTCATCAGAAACACTCAGAATCCTGCTTCTCTCCTGCCCCTACCAGAGGAAGGGGATCCACGATAATTTAACCATGATTATCTTATCATGGTTAAATAACTTTCTGTATCTGGCTGAGATTAATTGAGGATTAATTAGTCCTCTCATTGAGGATGCTGACCTAATATTATTTGTTGATGTATTATAACTCAAAACTGAAACTGGAAGTTATCAAGCAGGATATGTTATCTCTAGTTTAAGTTCTTCTTTTCTAAAAAAAAAAAAAAATCCAATTCTCTTTATTTATTAATATTATTTTAACCTTAATTTTAGTTTCAGGGGTACATGTGCCAGTTTTATAGGTAAATTGTGTGTTGCAGGGATTTGGTGTACAAAGTATTTCCTCACTCAAGTAATAAGCTTAGTATCCAATAGGTAGTTTTACGATCCTTACCTTCCTCCCAACCTCCACCCTCAAGTAGGCCCCCCCATGTCTGTTGTTCCCTTCTTTGTGTACATATGTACTTGTTGTTTAGCTCCCACTTATAAGTGAGAACATCCAGTATTTGGTTTTCTCTTCCTGTGTTAGTTTGCTTAGGATCATGGCCTTCAGCTCCATCCATGTTCCCGCAAAAGACATAATTTCATCCTTTTTTATGGCTGCATAGTATTCCATGGTGTATATGTACCACATTTTCTTTATCCAGTCTACTGTTAATGGGTATTTAGGTCCTGTTCTAACGGTTCCATCTTTCTGTTTTCCAGGAGAACATTTCAGGATAGGAATAGGCCAAGTCCTGAGAAGATGAGTCTTAGGATTGATTTGGATACAAACTTTCCTGAGTGTGTTGTAGATGCAGGAAAAGTCACCCTTGGGACTCAGCAGAGGCAGGAGATGGACCCTCGCCTGCGGGAGAAACAGAATGAAATCATCCTGCAGGCAGTGTGTGCTCTGCTGAATTCTGGTGGGGGCGTAATCAAGGCTGAGATTGAAAACAAAGGCTACAATTATGAGACTCATGGATTAGGATTGGATGTGCCTCCAATTTTCAGAAGATATTTAGATGCAATGCAGAAGGAAAACTACTTTTTGATGTTTGTGAAATCATGGGACATGGAGGATGGCGTGCCACTTGCTACCTTATGCTCCAATTTGTACCACAGACAGAGAACATCCACTGATATCATGGATTCTCAGGAAGCTCTGGCATTCCTCAAAAGGAGGACTCAGACTCCTATGAATATTAATGTTTCCAATTCATTAAGTCCACAGGCAGCTCAGGGTAGTTTACAACATGAAGGCAACATAAATGCCTCAGCTGCTGCTTTATTTGATAGAAAGCGGCTTCAGTACCTGGAAAAACTCAACTTTCCTGAGTCTACACATGTTGAATTTGTGATGTTCTCGACAGACGTGTCACACTGTGTTAAAGACAGACTTCCGAAGTGTGTTTCTGCATTTGCAAATACTGAAGGAGGATGTGTATTTTTTGGTGTGCACGATGCGACTTGTCAAGTGATTGGATGTGAAAAAGAGAAAATAGACCTTACCAGCTTGAGGACTTCTATTGATAGCTGTATTAAGAAGTTACCTGTCCATCATTTCTGCACACAGAGGCCTGAGATACAATATGTCGTTAACTTTCTTGAAGTACATGATAAGGGGGCTCTCCATGGATATGTCTGTGCAATCAAGGTGGAGCGATTCTGCTGTGCAGTGTTTGCCAAAGTGCCCAGTTCCTGGCAGGTGAAAGACAACCGTGTGAGACAGTTGCTCACAAGAGAATGGACTGCTTGGATGATGAAAGCCGACCCAGGTCAGGGAGCAAGATCAACAATGGTTGTAATGTTTGCTGGCAGCAGGGCAGGGCGGGGCAGAGAGGAAAGAGAGGTATGGTTTTCCTTGGAATCTGGGGAAAGATTTAGTCTCTGAGTTGCAAATATCTGACTTATTAATTCCTGTAGATGCAGTTCATGGATTATTGCCCCTTCCTTTCTTTTACCATCTTAAATAGCCTTTATTCAACAGATGCCCTGGCTAGTAGCCCCATTAGAGGCTGGTGCAGGAGGCTGTTTGACCTAGTTATTTCAATTTTCACATCTTATGTTCATATTCAAGCCTCTTCTCTTATTTTTCAATTATGAGCTTGCATTTAAGTATTTAGGAAATTTCTTTTTTTCACATGTACAGATGTGTCCCCTTTAACTTGCTGTCATTTTCCTCTGAATTTCACTTCTTAAATATTCTCCCTTTCTCACTGCCCACTTCCATTTTTTGAACCAAAACATGACCAAATCATGGCTTTCCCTCTCCTTTTTCACTTTTCCTTTGGGGAGCCAGTACGTGATAAGCCAAAGAAGACAGTTGGTGACGTGCATCCACCCTGGAAAAGGAAAGCCTGTGATAAAATTAAACAAGAGAAAACCAATGGTAACTTCTTCAACAGCCCAAAAAAAGTCCCCTTCAGAATTTGCTGAGATATCTATATCCTTTGGCCTTTGCATCTTCTCGTCATATTTCTTTAAAAAATAGCATTGTAAAAATATAAAAATAGGCTGGGTGTGGTGGCTCACACCTATAACCCCAGCACTTTGGGAGGCAGAGACCTGCCTGAGGTCAGGAGTTCAAGACCAGCCTGGCCAAAATAGTGAAACTCTTTCTCTACCTAAAATACAAAAAATTAGCTGAGTGTGTTGCAATGAGCTGAGATCATGCCACTGCACTCCAGCCTGGGCAACAGAGTGAGACTGTCTCAAAAAAATAAATAAAAATAGTTTTGTTTTGACATAATAAAATTTAAAAGTGCTGGTTCATGCTAGGTTATTTTTTTTCTTCAAAAACCTCAGTAGGCTTTCCTGAGCTGAACTGAGATGTGAAGGCAAGTATCTGTGGGCCGTGGCTTGATCTGTAAGACTAGGTGAAAGATTTCGCAGTACCGCTCAGCTATAAGTTGGGGTCTGCCGTTTTGCATATTGAATCCTTGGTTCTTGTTTCCTAAGATCTTTCCAGGTGTCCTGAGATGGTCCTTGCGCTGAGTTTGTCATCTGCCACACCCCTCAGCAACACCGTGTGCATTCATAAGAATCTGGAAGGTCTGAAAGAGCAGCAGAAACGCTACTTTCCAGGTAATTAGCCATCTCTGGTTGCTTTGGAATATGCTGATTATTCATTCATATAAAAAATGGACTCCTACTTTATATTATATACAGGATCAATTCCAGAGGCTTAAGGACTTAAATATGAGAACCAAACCTTTAAAACTTTTAGTAGAAAATGTATATAAATAATTATGCCATTGGGGTAGGAAAGGATTTCCTAAACCAGACGCAAAAGGATCAAACTTAAACAAAAAGATTGATAAATTTCACTACATTAAAATTAAGAACTGTTCCTCAAAATATACCTTAAAGAAAGTGAAAAGACTGGGCACAGTGCTCATATGTGTAATTCCAGCACTTTGGGAGGGTGAGGTGTGGAGCTGCTTAAGTCCAGAGGTTTGAGGCAAGCCTGGGCAACATAGCAAGACTCATCGACAAAGGGGCAGCACTCTCCTACACCCAGCTAAATGTTTGACTTTTGTAGAGACAGAGTCTTCCTGTGTTGCCCAGGTTGGTTTCAAACTCCTGGATTCAAGCAATCCTTCCACCTGAGCTTCCCGAAGTGCTGGGGTTACAGGCATAAGCCACCACTCCCAGCTACCAGTCTTTTTTTTTTTTTTTTTTGAGATGGAGTTTCGCTCTTGTTGCCCAGGCTGGAGTGCAATGGTGTAACCTTGGCTCATTGCAACCTCTGCCTCCCAGGTTCAAGTGATTCTCCTGCCTTAGCCTCCTGGGTAGCTGGGATCAGAGGTGTACCCACCACGCCCAGCTAATTTTTTGTATTTTTAGTAGGGATGGGGTTTTGCCATGTTGGCCAAGCTGGTCTTGAACTGCCTCAGCCTCCCAAAGAGTTGGGATTACGGGCGTGAACCACCACATCCAGACCAGTCATTTTTTTAATGGACTTTTAGATGATGTCTAATTTTTTCCTTTTAAAACAATGCTGCAATATACATCTTCCTACACCTCCTACCTGAGGTGTTCTTTAAGGATAAATTCCAAGTAGTAATAATTGCTTGTAAATTTAGATGCATATTGCCAGATTGTAATCCAAAACATATACCCAAATACACTTTTACCAACGTGGTATTATCATGTCATTTCTTTTCTGGAAGAAGCTTAGAATCGTTTTATCCTACCAAAAAGAAAAAAAGATGGCTGGGTGAGGTGGCTCACACTACAATCTCAGCACTCTAAGAGACTGAGGTGGGAGGATCACTTGTGCCTAGGAGTTTAAGACCAGCCTGGCAACATGCTGAAACCCTGTCTCAAAAAAAAAAAAATTAAAAAATTAGTTGGATATGGTGGCGTGCACTTGTAGTCCCAGCTACCTAGAAAGCTGAGGTGAGAGAATTACCTGAGCTCAGGAAGTAGGGGCTGCAGTGAGCTATGATTGTACCATTGTACTCCAGCTTAGGTGACAGAGCAAGACCCCATCTAACAATAACAACAAAAAAGTCTCCTTCATGCTGTCCCTTTTTAGTCAAACTCTCCCCAAATCCCTAACCTCTGGCATCCATTGATCTGTTGCCTGTACCTACAGCTGTGCTTTACAGAATGTCGTGTAAGTGAAACCACATAGTACGTAATCTTGCCAGGTGTTAAGATGGCACCCTCATGCCTTCCTCCCCATCCTTGTTTCCACTGCTTTGCCTCTCACTTTGGTTGTCAGCAACACAAACTGCTTGGAGTGACCTGAATGGACTTTGGTTTTTTTTTTTTTTTNAGTCCTGGTTGGCTGCCTTCTTGGCAGAGTTCTCATTTCTCAACTTGGTTTCATTGTGTTTTTTTCAACAGACAGGATCTCGCTCTGTTCCCCAGGCTAGAGTGCAGTGGTGTGACCTCAGCTCACTGCAACCTCAGCCTCCTGGGTTCAAGCAATTCTCGTGCCTCAGCCCCCCGAGTAGCTGGGATTACAGGCACACACCACCATGCCTGGCTAATTTTTGTATTATGTGTAGAGATGGGATTTCACCATGTTGGCCAGGCTGATCTTAAACTCCTGGGCTTAAGTGATCCGCCCGCTTCGGCCTCCCAGAGTGCTGGGATTACAGGCGTGAGCCACCATGCCTGGCTTCCTTGCTATTTCTTGTCCCTGAGTGTTACTCATGTGTCCTCTTTTGACTGTCTCTCTATTCTCCTCAACTCCCTAATTCCAAGTCGTCCTTTAAAAACAACTCAGGGTTGAGTGTGGTGGCTCACACCTGTAATCCCAGCACTTTGGGAGGCTGAAGAGAGAGAATCACTTGAGGCCAGGAGTTCAAGACCAGCCTGGCCAACATGGTGAAACCCCATCTCTACAAATAATACAAAACTTAGCCGGGTGTGGTGGCGCATGCCTGTAGTCCCAGCTACTCGAAAGGCTAAGGCAGGAGAATCACTTGAGCCCAGAAGACGGAGGTTGCAGTAAGCTGAGATGGCGCCACTGTTCTCCTGCCTGCGAAACAGAGCAAAACTGTCTCATAAAAACAAAAACAACAACAACAAAAACAAGAATCAGCTCAGGTGTTCCCTTCTTCATAAAGACTTTTATATTTTCTTCTTTCCTAAACTGTACCTTTCCTTGGTATTCACATAATACTTTGTGCCCTTCTCTCTGGTTGTATGGACCATTTTGTACCATAATTATTATCTCTGTTTATACCAGCTAATAAATGCTCCAAAAAATAAGAATTGTTTATCTTTTTATTACTAATGTATAACCTATTGTAGATACATGATAGGGTCCCGATGTTGATTGAATCTTCTACGTATAATGATGATTACTAGTTTGTCTGAGGATTTTCTAATTTATTCCAATTCTTTCCCTGTCTAGTATTTTCAGACAGAGTGGTGTATACTCCAGAAAGCCTCTACAGGGAGCTCTTCTCACAACATAAAGGACTCAGAGACTTAATAAATACAGAAATGCGCCCTTTTTCTCAAGGAATATTGATTTTTTCTCGAAGTTGGGCTGTGGACTTAGGTCTGAAAGAGAAGCAGGGGGTCATCTGTGATGCTCTTCTAATTTCCCAGAACAACACCCCTATTCTCTATACCATCTTCAACGAGTGGGATGCAGGGTGCAAGGGCTATTCTATGATAGTTGCCTATTCTTTGAAGCAGAGGCTGGTGAACATAGGTGGTTACACTGGGAGATTATGCATCACTCCCTTGGTCTGTGTGCTGAATTCTGATAGAAGCTCACAAGGCGTTTACAGTTCATATTTACAAATTTACCCCGAATCCTATAACGTCATGAAACCCTTGCACATGGAAGCCCTGTTACAGTCCCTCGTGATAGTCTTGCTTGGGTTCAAATCCTTCTTAAGTGAAGAGTTGGGCTCTGAGGTTTTGAACCTACTGACAGATAAACAGTATCAATTGCTTTCAAAGAACCTTCGCAAGGCCAGAGAGTTGTTTGTTCATGGCTTACCTGGATCAGGGAAGACTATCTTGGCTCTTAGGATCATGGAGAAGATCAAGAATGTGTTTCGCTGTGAACCGGATAACATTCTCTACATCTGTGAAAACCAGCCCCTGAGGAAGTTGGTGAGGTATGTTGCCTGTCTTTTCTTGAGTGACTGTGGCTGGTGTGGCTTTCAGTTTACTTGCTAAAATTCATATGTATTTACCATGCCCAGAGGAGTTAAGAGTAGAATTGGCTTTGTTTGTTTCATCAGGGAAAACCTGATTGTGTTTCTTACAGTTGCAGCACGAAAAAGATCTGCCAGGCAGTGACCCGGAAAACCTTCATGAAAAACGGCTTTGAACACATCCAGCACATTGTCATTGATGAAGCTCAGAATTTCCGCACTGAAGATGGGGACTGGTATTCAAAGGCAAAGTTCATCACTCAGACAGCAAGGGATGGCCCAGGAATTCTCTGGATCTTTCTGGACTACTTTCAGACCAATCACTTGAGTTGCAGTGGCCTCCCCCCTCCCTCAGACCAGTTTCCAAGAGAAGAGATCACCAGAGTGGTCCGCAATGCAGTTCCAATTGCCAATTACCTACAACATGTAATGCAGGAAGTCAAAGAAAATCCTCCACCTAACCTGCCCCCTGGGGCCCTGGTGATGTACCACGAACCTAAATGGGCTGAAGGTGTCCCAGGCAACTTAGAGATTATTGCAGACTTGAGCTTGGAGGAGATACTGATTTACGTAGCAGAGAAGTGCCGTTTTCTCTTGAGGAATGGTTATTTTCCCAAGGATATTGCTGTGCTTTTCAGCAAAGCAGGTGAAGTGGAAAAATATAAAGACAAGCTTCTAACAGCAATGAGGAAGAGGAAAATGTCTCAGCTCAATGAGGAATCTGATCCGTTACTGCAGATCGGGGACGCGTCTGATGTTCTGGCCGATCACATTGTGTTGGACAATATCCGTCGCTTTTCAGGCCTGGAAAGAAACATCGTGTTTGGAATCAATCCAGGAGTAGCCCAGCCGGCTGGGGTCTACAATCTTCTGCTCTGTTTGGCTTCTAGGGCAAAAAGACATCTGTACATTCTGAAGGCTTCTATGTGATAGGAGAACCCCAGGCTAAGAAACAAGTAAGTGGTTCTCATCTCTAATCAAATCATTTGATCCAAACATGTAAGCACACACTCACTTATTAAGCCACGTACTCTTCTAGGTGCTGGGGATTGAGGACGAATCAATGTAAGGTTTCTCCTTTAGGGCAGAGACAGACCACTGACAAGTACACAGATAGACAAGGGGTTTCCCATAGTAATAAGGAATATCAGCAATTAGAGGCCCCTGAGACTCAGAGATGTGTGTGTGTGTGTGTGTGTGTGTGTGTGTGTGTGTGTAGGCAGATGGAGGGATGCGGTGGTTATTTTGGGTGGTCAGGGAAGTGCTCAGGGAGGGAAGAAAGTGTCATGAAAAGACCTGAGTGTGCCAGGCAGACTCAGATGTCTTTGTTGTTTTTAACATGGCCACGTGCGGAAACGCTTGAATGGGATGTGCAAGCAGAATGTGAAGGATGGAGCGGTGGCTCATCTGGCCTTGTAGGGGCCAGGAACAGGCAAGACATGTTTTGAAATGTAAGATCACGGGCTGTTTTTCGCAAGACCACATGATGTTACTTTATTCTTTTCTGCTTTTGCTTTTAATGGCATTAGATGGTTTTTGATCACTATATTTTAAGATACTTTTTGTATGCCTTTTGGTTATCTGGAATCTGCTCCTTAGCTCTGCTTTTTTATCCTTATGGAGCATCGTAGGTTACTACATGAAGGGAAGACTGCCACAGCCCCCCAGGGAGGCACACTATGTTTTATTGATTGATTTTAAGATGATACAGGGCCTAGGAGGACGAATGTATTGGACTTGAAGGTTACATTTTGTTTTTTCATTTAATTTAATAACCAACAAAATGACAAAATCAGTTTAATATCGTACTTCTCCTAAGTCTTCAGGATTTTAGCTAGTCTTTCAAAAGCCATTGCTACAAAAGTGCAAATTTTTCATTTCCTGTGGGTCTCTAGAAATTCTCTAAATATTTAAAGCCAACAAATCCATCTTTTCTGAGAGACAAAAACTAAAAAATTCAAAGAGTTAATTCTCTATTCAAAACAGCAAGACCCTGCTATTTCCCAAGAATCAAGAAATTTAAAATTGTAAGAAGTATGAACTTGAGGCTAGAATTGGTTTATTTCTGGCAGCTACCGACAATATTAAGAACTTTACTCTTTAAGACAATTTCACAGGAAAGCATGAAATTAATCTATTGTAAAATGTTTTTATGACTAACTTGGATTATACTGCAAATCACTAGTAAGTAGAGATATATTTAAGATAAAATGATTAATATAACAAGTGGTAATTCTGAATAAAGATCTGAATAAATCCAGATTACAGACTCTCCCTTTACCAATATGTAAAAGAATGCACAAAATTAGTAAAAATATAGCCCAAAATTTACTGGCAACAGAGAAGCAAAGAATGGAGTTTTAACCTTACACTATAAACATCTAACAGATATGTATGAAAATTTTAAAAATAGAATAGGTTGGGCACGGTGGCTCATGCTTATAATTCCAAGACTTTAGGAGGCCAAGGTGGGAGGATTATTTGAGCCCAGGAGTTCAAAACCAGCTTGGGCAACATAGTGAGACCCTGTCTCTCAAAAATAAATAAATAAATTTAGCTGGGAATGATGGTGAACACCTGGAGTCCCATCTACTTAGAAGGCTGAGGCAGGAAGATCACTTGAGCTCAGGAGTCTGAGGTTACAGTGAGCTGTGATCCTGCCAGCGCACTCCAGCCTGGGTGACAGAGCAAGCCCCTGTCTCTAAAAAATAAATAAATAAAATAAAAAATAGAATTTAAAAGTTTTACATAAAGGCATAGCTACTATCTCATCTGCCCAGTGTAGTCATGAATAGATGTCACATAAAGAAAAGAAAACCAGAATTCTTGTTAATATGACCAATTTGAAGGGTGGTGGCGGAGGTATTGAGCAGGCAGCTCAGGGAAACACCAGGTAGACACTATAGCATAGAATTCCCTGACTGTCCCCAAGAACTCTCTGTAGATACAGGAGGGATTTTCCAGAATTTCACATGAATTCAACAAAGGGGTCTGTGTCTTATTCCTGCATGCTTTGCCTCCTTCATGGAATTCAGCAGATATAATGGAATTTCCTAGGCAGCAATCAAGAGTAGAAACCAGGTTAACAGCGAGGGCCTCATCTCACACCAGATCAGATCAGGCTTCAGAAAAGTAGATGGAAGACACTACCCAGGCCTCCAGCTATACAATGGAGAGGAAGCCAAACAAGTGTGTTTCTCTAAGAAAGTTGTCAAGGAGAGCCCTTCTATGCCATCTTAAAGTAAAAAGAAAGACTCTACCCAGCGACCCTCATTAAGCATTAGAAAGATAAGTCGTCTGATCATTAGGCAGAAAGACAACAGGGAAAAAATGTAAAAAATAAACATGGCATAAACCAGATGAAGAATCCATCCTGAAAGGATGTATAACTCAGGGGACAAAAGACAACTCACCATAGGTCGGGCGCCGTGGCACACTTTGGGAGCCTCCCAGCACTTTGGGAGGCCAAGGCAGTTGTATCACCTGAAGTCAGGAGTTTGTGACCAGCCTGGCCAACATGGTGAAACCCTGTCTCTACTAAAAATGCAAAAATTAGCTGGGTGTGATAGTGCACACCTGTAATACCAGCTACTTGGGAGGCTGAGGCATGAGAATTGCTTGAACTCAGGAGGCAGAAGTTATGGTGAGCCAAGATCGCACCATTGCACTCCAGCCTGGGTGACAGAGTGAGACCCTGTCTCAAAAAACAAACAAAATCTCCCCATAGATGTCCATGCCATAGAAGAATTTGAGAAGTCTATAAATTCAATAAAGCAAGAGTTGAAAGCCTGTCCCACTACACCCAAGTTTTTCCTCTCTGAATTGCAGACTAGAAACTCTAGGGTACTAAGCTGGGGCAGTCACAGAGGTGACCTCATCTGTTTCCCACATCCTACATTACGACAGGGATCAGGGATCAGTATCCTTCACTGACTGATTTCCAATATCTTGAGGCCTATTGTTTCATCTATTTTGTCTGATTTTGCAGTTGTTTTAGAAGGGAAGATAAATATGGTCCCGGTTCCTCTATCTTGACCACAAGTGTCTAAGAAGACAGTGAAGCAATATGTGTATAGTTCTTAAGGAAATAAATTCTGACCTAAAAATATTAAACTTAGTCAAAATATTATTCTAGTACAAAGGCAGCACATGGGTATTTTTGAACATAAAAGAGTCCTAGAAATACAGGACTCATGAATCATCCTTTAAGAAAAGTTACGCAGTAAGGAAATCTAGATAAGCAAAAATATGTGAAAATAAAATATTATTATAATTGGACCAAAATGAAGCTTAAATCCATTCACGTATATATATAATTAAGATATGTAGGAATAATAATTACGGAAAAGAATGTTACAAACCTTCACAAGGTAAAGATATTTTTATATCAGGTAGATTCTTCTGTTTCAATCTATAAAACCAGGGTTTAGATCATTAAAAAAAACAAACAAAAGTAATTTATTGAAATCATTAGAGAGGACCTGATAGAATAAAAGGACAAACTGACCAAATAGGCTTTAGAGGGGAGAGGTGCCTGAGAAGCTACAAGGACCTAGCCGGCAGGGGTGACTTGACCATAGTCATGTTTTTTACTTGATTTAAGAAGGGTTAAATTACAGTGAGAGACTTTCACTTGCCTAGTTTGCATACTCAACTCTTCTCTAGCATAGGGCAGGTTCCTTGGTTGAATAATTTCCACAAAACATGATGTAAAGTGGAAAGATCACTTCCCCCAGAGAATATCAGTTACCAAAATAGAATGAAAGGATGTTGGGTAGATCAAAACAACAGATGTGCATTATAGCAATTAACTAAAGTTAGGGAGTGGGAAAGTTTGAGTGCCAATATGTATTTCAAGACAACTTTAAAAATGGCTCCAAACATTTTATGCTTTTTGCAATTTAGTCATTTTAATATTAGAAAAATCTTCGTGTAACTAAAAGTTCTTGAGTTGAAGAAATATTCTGTAGTTCAGCTCTTCCTTCAATTTGATTACTTAATTTTTATTTTGTTCAAGCAAAATAAATATAAAAATAATTTTAAAATAGTATGTATCATATCATTCCATTTAACATAACTCTATCTAGCTGTTCCCGTGTTTTCTCTGCTATATTTTAAAGCTTTCTGGAATATTATTAACCTTGAATATTTCTAGTTGATGAACTTATAAGTGATTTGTTGTTTTCTTTTCTCTTTCAGTATTGCTAGAATTAATTTTATTGACTTTGCACCTTTGTATAAAGACCTTGAAGGTCACATGCTGAAATCACCCTCTACTAAAACAATCTTCTAGAAATAATAGAGAAAATTTTAAAACATTACCATATACATAGCCATCCTCACAAACAAGAAAAGCATCTCTCCATGGATTAAAACCTATGAGGCATTTGTTCGTACAGGTAGGGAAGCGCTGGGTAAACTGCAGTATACACTGAGGCTGGCACCACCACAGGCCAGGACAACTATTGTCACAAAGCCAGGACAGACTCTCCCAACCAGAAAGTGTTGCCCTGAGGGGAGGCCAAATCCATTTTGCCCCCAGTTAGCGAGACCAAAGCCTAAAACTAAAATACCCATGCTTCAGGGTTCGTCGGTGTTGACACTGATGGCATTTTGGGCTGGACAGTCCTTTATTGTGAGAGGCTTCCCTACACACTGTAGGATGTTTAGCAGCGTTCTTGGCCCTACTCCCTAGAGGCCAGTAGCAACTCCACCAGCCTCCTTCCCCTACCCCAGGGTTGGATGTCAGTTGTGACAACCAAAAATATCTCCAGACATTGCCAAATGTCCCTTGGATGGCAAAATCACCGCCACCATACCTCTTTTGACTAAAAGAGTTTCCAGAACAGTAGCAGAATATATAAGTCAAGCATAACACATTATAGTCAAGATTCAGAACATCAAAGATTCTTTTTGATTCCTAAAAGAAAAAAGTTTAGAAAATCTACAAAAAGAAGAGTGAATTTGACAATAACTATTTCACTAGCAAGATTAGATGTAAGCAGAATACAGGCAGCAACATTGAACTTAGACTTCTCTCCCCATACTATCATTCAGAGTAGAGAGCAAAATAAATAGATTTTCTGACTGGAACAAGTGGGAATAATGTACTCACATTATTCATCTTCATGTAGGGATGGGCTATAAGTGATTTTTAAAAAACTTCCTACTTGTCCCAAGTCAGAAAACCTATTCATATAGGGATGCGCTATTAGCAAGCGTATATGAATAATGTACTCTAGCAAGAAAAAAAAATGAACTGAGAAGAAAGTAGTGGTTTTGAGAAGGAAAGGTGAACAAATAAATTAGTGAAACATAAGATTAAGTCTATACATATTATTTTCTAATTGCCTAGTATGTCAGACTACATCTAGTTAGAAAATAATGATGAAAGAAAAAGCCATATTGTAATTCCAACAAAAAGATAAAATAATTAAGAATAACTGCAACAAGAAAGTATAAGCTCTTCAGGAATAAAACTATACAATGAAACTAAAGAGCACAAATAAGAACTTAGATAAAAAGCAGACCACGTTTTTGGATAAGAAGATTAAAAATTATAAATATATCAATTTTCACTAACTTAATCTGTAAATTCAGTGTGATGCCAATAAAAATGCCAACAGATTTTCCCGAATAGCATTGAAATGATTTTAAAAGTTATTGAAGACCAAGCATGGTGGCTCAAGCCTGTAATCCCAGCACTTTGGGAGGCCGAGGCAGGTGGGTTGCCTGAGTCCAGGAGTCTGAGACCAGCCTGGGCAACATGGTAAAATCCTGTCTCTACTAAAGATGCAAAAAATTAGCTGGGTATGGTGGTGCACACCTGTAGTCCTAGCTACTTGGGAGGCTGAGGTGAGAGAGTCACCCGAGCCTGGGGAGGTTGAGGCTGTAGTGAGCCCAGATCACATTACTGCACTGCAGTCTGGGCAGCCAGAGTGAGATCCTGTCTC
>NW_016107400.1:456080-465696 GCF_001604975.1 Cebus imitator | reverse complement strand
TCAAGCCTGTAATCCCAGCACTTTGGGAGGCCGAGGCGGGTGGATCATGAGGTCAAGAGATCGAGACCATCCTGGTCAACATAGTGAAACCCCGTCTCTACTAAAAATACAAAAAATTAGCTGGGCATGGTGGCAAGTGCCTGTAATCCCAGCTACTCAGGAGGCTGAGGCAGGAGAATTGCCTGAACCCAGGAGGCGGAGGTTGCGGTGAGCCGAGATCGCACCATTGCACTCCAGCCTGGGTAACACGAGTGAAACTCCGTCTCAAAAATAATAATAATAATAATAATCTCAGCACGGGGAAGGTCTAAGTATGGCCCTCAATCAGAAACCAGGAAGGAAAATAATAACTATTTCAAACAAAATTATCTCTGTAGCAAAAACAGCATAAAAGGTCAAGAAACAACACACTGGGAAAAGAATTGCAACGAATATCACAGACAAATAGTTAATTTCTTATTTTTAAAAAATAGCTTCTACAAATCGAAGAGAAAAATTCTAAGGTCTCAAAGGAAGAATGATCAAAGGATTTGACGAGTGGTAGAATACAGAAAAAGAATTTAAAATAGCTCCTAGACACATGGAAACATCACTCATGATAACGGAAGTATCAATTAACAAAATCATTCAGGTTGATAACAAACCATTTGGCAAGGGAAAAGCACTTCTACGCATTGCTATAAATTGGTACAACTTCTATTAAGAATAATCTGGCAGTAGTTATCAAAATTATAAACGAGTATATCCCTTTCTCTAGGAATTTGATTCTATATATATATATATTCAAACGTGTGAAATGCTACTGTACAGGTGGTTGAATTTCACTTTATTCCTAAGAGCAGAAGATTGCAAAATAGTAAATATCCACTCAAAGGGTCTAATGGATTAAATTTTGGCATATCAGCACATGGTAATACTATGAAGCCATAAAAAAGGGACATCTCTATATGAATTGATGTGGGACCATCTTTAAGATGTACTGTGTGTTAAACAAAGCAGCATGCTGAAAATGTCTACCTTATGCTTGTAAATGCAGTATCTTTGGAAGTATACCTATGGGTAACAGTGTCTGACTGCGGGGAAAGGCAAATGGGTGCCAGAGTGAAGAAAATATAGCTTTTGGTTTTTATGACTTTTAGAATCTGTACCACATAATAATTTTGATGAAAATGTTGCTGTGTGTGTTTTTACTTGTTCATAGAATGATTTTATAAATTGCTCTCTTAGTTTTCTATCAACCAATATCCTGGGATAAACCCCTCATGATCGTAATGAATAATGTTGTGTGGAGAATGGAGAGGGGTTAAATTTGAAAAATGTAGAAAATGCAAAAATAATAAATCTTTGCTATAAGGGATTTATAAGTGTTAATATTTTTATATTTGCTTCAAGTTTTTTTTAAATAAAATAAATGCAACATTGCAACTGAATTTGAATTCTTTTTTCTTCTCTTTCACATCCAATTTATCTCCCCTTCCTCCAGAGACAATAACTATCATGACTTTGGTGGGTATCCTTTCAGGCTATTTGTTAACAGTTTTACACACACACACACACACACACACTCATCAGATCACACTATTTATCATTAGTGGTAGCATAAGATGAAGTGAAGGTAGAGGACAAGGCGCTGGGAATTCCAGTTTATGAATTTAGTTTCTAAAGGTATTTAGTTTCCATGGCAACAATAGTAATTAGAGAGATTGTAAATTAGCTTTTTGGTAGCTCTAGGAAGTTTAGACAATAAAATTTGAGATTGAAAGCAAAACTATCCAGCTGAGAATATCCATGGAAAACTGGAATGCCTTAATGACAGTTTTGGACAAGTCCCTCATCCTCTAGATGCAGGGAAGATATGGCTGAGCACCAAACCCAGGGCCTGATTGTAAGGATGATAAGTTCAATCCCAATTAAATCTATACCACCAGGTCACATCTCTTACACTAAGTATTTACAGAAAGAAAAGGGAAGTGACATACAGAAACAGCTTGATTGGTTGCAGCTTGGCATTTACCTTCCATGAACATGGTCTGATTAGTTGGCAACCTGTGATTGGCTGAGTTTGGCTGCTGTGATTGGATGAGACTTCGCTATTTGTTACAAGACTATACTCTTTAAGTTAGGTTGCAGTTTGTTTACATACTACATTGGGTTACAGTTTGCTATGTACAGAGGCAGCTTTAGGCCAAATTTAATTTAATCTAAAATTGCTAATTATTGATGTTTCTTTCTCCTCTTTCTCCTGTGGCCTTATAAAAAGAAGATTGACTGTGGCTAACATTTTTTGTTTCAAATGAACATTTGACTGAATTGATAACATGGTAGGTGATCTCACTTCATTGTGTTGGGGACATTAACTCTTCACCCAGAAGAATGATAAGATTGGGGTAGGAGGGGACTGGGGAGTTGTTCTGCTGGATATTCTCCATTTATTCCTTTGGCATCCATTCTCCATCCTTCTCCACCTTGCCCTGTGCTGCAAGAAGCTGCCTAGATAATATCAGTAGGGCTCCCTTGCCGTCTGAATTTTGGTTGCTTGGTCAATGGGGACAATGACAAGATGAGAGGGAGGGCGGAGAGTGGGGTGAGACTATTCTTTTTCTCCTGGTTCTCCTCTTGCAGGTAATGCAGGCTGGCTGTGTCCCACAACTAAAGTTCCTATGATGCAGCCTCTTGACAGGTCTTTTCATCTCCTGGTTCCAGTAACTTCTTCTTCCCTCGACAGAGCTGCCTGCCCCTCACCAACAGCCCCAAGCTATACACTGTCTCCTGTGGCCGCCCTCTTCTCTTTCCACACCTTTGTAAATAGTCCCTTTTAAACTCTTCTCTAATTACGCCTTTGAATGTACCTTGTATTTGTTAAAGGAAAACTAGACAAATTAAATTTAACAGAATTTAATTGAGGAAACAAACAACTTGTGAAGAGATTCAGAGAGCTCTGAGCCTAAATGTGGGCAAGCAGCATTTATTGACAGAAAACAGAATTGAGGTATAGAATATAGAAACAGCTTCCTTGGTTGCAGCATGGCTTTTGTATATATATACACACACACATATATAGACATATTTATTTATATATATATATATATATATATACACACACAGACACATATTTATTGTATACATTGTATATATGTATATTGTATATATTTATTTATTGTATATGTATATTTATTGTATATATACACACACACATATATATGTATACATATACATATATACACACATATAAATGTGTATACATATACATATATATACACACAAATATATGTATACATATTTATATATGTGTGCATATATATGTATATATGTATATATACACACATATATTTATATATATGTGTATGTGTATGTATATATTACAGTTTCTTTATCTGCTCATTGATTGATGACCATTTGGGCTGGTTCTGCATTTTTGCAATCGTGAATTGCCACTCATCCTTTTAGCTGCTTCTCTTTCAATTGTTTTCATAAAAATTCAACAGATTTTTGTTGATTCACTCTTTTTCTTCAGTTCTGCTTCTGAGTCATGGATAGAGACAAGAGTCATATAATAAGGCCAGAATCTGTTTCTTTTCTTGACTACTCTTTTATTAGGTTGGTGAAAAGCAATTGTGGTTTTTGCCATCAAAAATAATGAAGAAAAGAAACAATCGTTCGCTTCTCTGCATCTCACCGTTGCTGGCTAATTTTTGGCTATATCTTTACAGTTTTAATCCATTTTATAAAATGCTGGGGGAGAAGGCTGGGCACAGTGGCTCATGCCTGTAATCCCAGCCCTTTGGGAGGCTGAGGCGGGCGGATCAGTAGGTCAGGAGTTCGAGACCAGACTGGCCAATATGGTGAAACCTTGTCTCTACTAAAAATACAAAAATTAGCTGGGTGTGGTGCCACACATCTGTAGTCCCAGCTACTCGGGAGGCTGAGGCAGGAGAATCACTCGAACACAGGCGACAGAGATTGCAGTGAGCTGAGATTGTGCCACTGCACTTCAGCCTGGGCAACAGAGCAAGACTTAGTCTCAAAAAGAAAAATACTGGGGGAGAGACATTTTGTGGTCTGGACTTTACTAGCCAGAGTTCTAAACTTCATAGGAAGTATTTTACTAAGACAACAGCACATACAGCTCTAGGATACAAAACAATTATGAGATTTTTAATGTCATTCTACAACAGGCAAATCTTGCATTTTTCTGTGACCATGTCTTATATTTAAGATTATAAAGCGAATTTCTCAATCCCATACATAGTTACCAGAGCTGGTTCTCGTGTGTGATAAACATGTCTACTCAAGCTTGCACTTCTCCAGTGAAAAGCATAAGTCTATATTCAAGGCAGATAATGGGGCTACTTTTATATGTATAACTGAACAATTAAATTATTCAAAGAATCATTTTCTAGTTTCCTTTTCTTTTTCTTTTTTTTCTTTTTTTTTTTTTTTTTTAAGACGAAGTCTTCCTCTGTCGCCCTGGAGTGCAGTGGCACAATCTTGGCTCACTGCAACCTCTGCCTCCCAGGTTCAGGCCATTCTCCTGCCTCAGCCTCCTGAGTAGCTGGGATTACAGGCATGTGCCACCACGCCCAGCTAATTTTTGTATTTTTAGTAGAGATGGGGTTTCACCATGTTGGTCAGGCTGGTCTCGAACTTCTGACCGTGTTCCACCCGCCTTGGCCTCCCAAAGTGCTGGGATTACAGGTGTGAGCCACCGTGCCCGGCCTCTAGTTTCCTTGTCTTAGAAAATCTAGATCTTTTTGGCTCGTGAATCTTTAGGCCTTGTTGTATTTTAGAGGAAGTAGTGACAAATCACAGATTTTGTTTCTAAGCAGTGACGGCCCGGGAAGGCCTAGCTGGACTTCTACAGACTCAGCAGAACCCAAAACACTTGGAGGTGACTGGCTCCTCCTATTGGCTCTCTCTGAGGTTAAGTCAAGGAGAAAATATTTCTCCCAGGAACTCTGAGGCAATGAGAGACATAAGAAAATATTCTCCAAAGGGGATATTAAGTAGTAATAAACAGCAGAATTTCACAATAATACAAAGGGAAAAGTGTGTTTTGACAACATATTGACTAATCCTGCCAAGAAAAGGAAAAAAAGAAGTATAATAACATGAAAATTCAATTCAGTGTTGCAAAAATGCCAACTTGTAACTGAGAGTGTTTGCTTGGATTCTATTTGTCTACCCTGACCCTGCCTCTCTTGGCCCCTTCAAGGCCTGACACACTGCTCCTCTCTGTCCTTCTTACCCACCCTGCCCCAGACTTGGGCATTTCTGCTCTCTCATGGTGGGGAACGTCAAGACTGAGAAGCACCTGCCCTCAGGTTTCACACGGGAGCATTTTGCTCCATGGGGCCTTCGTGACTTCCCAGTCTAATGTAGCAACCCCTCTTACCAAGCAGACAGACCAGACAGACACACCCATAGATACCGAGAGCCTTTCTGATGTACTGCCTTGCTTTACAACCTTTTTATCTGTTATTCCTTGTGCTAGTATTTGTTCATGTATTCCAGGACTTTCCTGTCATGTCTGCCTCTGGACTTCCAGCACCTAGATCTGCTAGTTTCACACATAGGCTAGGGCAGGAGCTGCCTCTTTCTTCTTAGATGGGAGGCCTTCCATTCAGTTCTCACCCTTTAGAATATAGAGCTGTATTCTCACCCTGGAGGCAGGAGAGAGTGGAAGATCTTGTACAACAGTTGTTTCAACCCATTCTATGGAAATTTTTATTCAACATGAAAGAATGAGGGAGTTAACGAATAAGGGAATATAATAAGACACAAATAACTTATGGACTGAATTGTGTTCCCCCAAAATTCACATGCCTAAGGTCTTTAGGGAAGTAATTAAGGTTAAATGAGGTCAGAAGAGTGGGCCCCTAATCTGATAGAAGTGAGGCTCTTATAAGACTAGGAAGAGACATCAGAGACTGGAGATTCCCTCCCCAACCCCAGAGTGCACAGAGAAAAGGCCATGTGAGGAAACAGTGAGAAGGTGGCTATCTACTAGCCAGAAAGACAGCCCTCACCAGAAACCAAATTTGCCATCGTCTTGATCGTGGACTTCTTGCCTTCCTAACCGTAAGAAGATAAATGTCTATTGTTTAAGCTGTGCAGCCTACAGTATTTGATGACAGCCTAAGTAATCTACTACAATAACCAAGGGTCAAAGAAGAAATCCCAAAAAAAATTAGAAAATACTTTGAGATGAATAAAAGCTAAAACACAATGTACCGACATTTATGGGATGCAGCTAAAGCAATGCTTTCAGGGAAATTTGTAGTTATAAATGTCTATATTTAAAAAGAAGAGAGGTCTCAAATCAATCACATAAGCATCCACCTTAAGAAACTAGGAAAACAAGAACAAACTACACCTAGAACAAACAGAAGTAAGAAAATAACAGACCAGTGCAGAAATAAATAAAAATGAGAACAGGAATAGAGAAAATTAATGAAACTGATAGTTGTTTCTTTGAAAAGATCAAGAAAATCGACAGTCTTTTAGCTAGACTGACCAAGAAACAAGAGACGACATTCAAATTACCAAAATCAGGAATAAAAGAGGGGACATCATGAATGACATTGTGGAAATAAAAAAAGTATAAAGAAATATTAACACTTGTTTAGCAAAATCAGATAATACAGATGAAACTGACAAATTCCTAGGAAGATACAAATTACTGAAACTGAAGAAGAAATAAAAAATCGGAATGGACCTATAACAAGTAAAGA
Source organism: Cebus imitator (assembly GCF_001604975.1). NCBI lineage: Eukaryota > Metazoa > Chordata > Mammalia > Primates > Cebidae > Cebus > Cebus imitator. Next base: position 458,965 of record NW_016107400.1, on the reverse strand, counting down.
GATTGAATTATTAATAATTAGGGGGAAAAAAGCCCAATAAACTTCCCACAAACAAAAGCAAAGATGGCTTCCCTGGTGAATTTCATCAGACCTTAAAAAAGAATTTACACCAATCACTCATAAATTTTTCTTAAAAACAGAAGAAAATGGAATACTTTCCAACTCATTCTATGTGGCCAGTATTATTTTGATACTAAAGACAGACAAAGATGTTACAAGAAAATAAAATTACCGACTAATAAACCTTATGAATATAGATGTGAAAATCCTCAACAAAATACTATCAAACAAAGTCAGAAACATATAAAAAGGAGTATATGTCATGACCAACTGAGATTTATCCCAGGAATGTAAGGTTGGCTTAACATACAAAATCAATGTAATACATCTTATTAATAGAATAAAAGACAAAAACTACTTGATCACATCAATATGCACAGAAAAAAATTTGACAAAATCCAATGTCCTTTCATAATAAAAACACTTAAACTAGGAATAGAAGAACATCTCCTCAGCCTGATAAAGACCATCTACTAAAATTCCACAACCACACCAAGCTTAATGGTGAAAAACTAAATACTTTCCCTCTGAGATCAAGAACAAAACTAGAATTTCTGCTCTCATCACCTCCATTCAACATTGTACTGGAAGTTCTAGCCAGGATAATTTGGCAAGAAAAGAACATAAAAGACACCTAGAGCAAAATAAAAGAAGTAAAACTATCTCTAGTAGCATATGATGTGATATAAAACTAAGGTTTCCAGTTGGAAACTATTGTAATGAATAAATGAGTTCAGTAAGGTGCAAGATGCAAGATCTAGTTACAAAAATCAGTTGCATTTCTGGGCAATAGCAATATAAAATTAGAAAATAAAGTTTAGAAAACAATTCCATTTATGAAAGCATCAAAGATAATAAAATACTTAAGAATAAGAGAAATGTAAGATTTGTCCATTGGCGAGTATGGTGGCTCATGCCTGTGATCCCAGAACTTTGGAAAGCTAAGATGGGTGGGTCATTAGAGCCCAGAAATTTGAAAACAGCTTGGGCAATATTGCAAAATTCCATCTCTACAGAAATTACAAAAAATTAGCCAGGTGTGGTGTTGCATGCCTGTAGTACCAGCTACTTGGGAGGCTGAGATGGGAGGACCACTGGAGCCCAGGAGGTTGAGGCTGCAGTGAGCCACAATCACACCACTACACTCCAGTCTGGGCAACAGAGTGAGACCCTGTCTCAAGAAAAGATTGTCCATTGAAAAAAATAAGACGTTATTTAAAGCAATTAAGCAAATGGAAAAATATTCCATGTTCATGAGTTGGAAGGCTTGATATTGTTATGATGACAATACTCTCCAAATGGATCTATAGATTCAATGCAATCTCATTAGAATTCCAGCTTCTCTTTTTGCAGAAATTGATAACATGATCCTAAAACTCATATGGAAATCAAAGGATCTATAATAATGAAAATAATCTTGAAAGAGAACAAATTTAGAGAATTGAGGATTCACTCTTCTTGATTTAAAAACTTAAGGCAGTGTGGTATTGCATGAGGGTAGACATATAAATCAATGGAATAGAACTGAAAGTCCATAAATAAATACATTTATGATCAATTGACCGTTGACAAGGCTGTCAACGTTAATTCCATGGAGGAAAAACTAGTCTTATCAACAAATAGTGCTGAGACAACTGGATAGCCTCAGGCAAAAGAATCAAGCTAGACCTATACCTCATATAGTATACAAGAAAACAACTCAAAATGATTCATAGGCTTACTTGTAAGAGCTAAAACTATAAAGCTCTTAGAAGAAAACATAAACGGCAATCATTGTTAGCTTGGATGAGGCAATGATTTCTTAGATAGGACAGGAAAAGCACAAGAGGGAAAAAAAGATAAACTGTGATGCATTAAAACTAAAATTTTTTGTGTGCTTCAAGGGACATCATTAAGAAAGTGAGAAGATGGCCAGGTGCAGGGCTCATGCCTGTGATCCCAACACTTTGGAAGGCTAAGGTGGAAAGATTGCTTGAGGCCAGGAATTTAAGACCAGCATGGACAACATAAAAAGACCTTGTCTCCATAAAAAAAGAAAAAAAAAAATTGTCTGAATGTGGTGACGCAACTGAAGCCCTAGCTACTCAGGAGGTAGGAAGATCCTGAGGAGTTGGAGGCTGCAGTGAGATACGATCGCACCATTGAACTCCAGCTTGGGTTATAGAGACCTTGTTTCTAAGAAAACAAAACAAAACAAAGGACAAGTCTGGCAGTTCTTCAGAAAGTTATATGACTCATCAAGAAAAACAAAGCCATATGTCCCTGGAAAAATTTGTACATAAAAGTTCATAGCAGCATTATTCATAATAAGTCTGAAGTGGAAACAACCCCAAAATCAATTAACTGATTAATGGATAAGGAAAATGTAGTATACAATGAAATTCATCCATACAAAAAGATAAATTACTGATACATGCTACAACAGATAAACTGTGAAAATATTATGCTAAGTAAGTGGAAGAGACCAGACACATATTGTATGTATTCATTTATATAAAATAGCCAGAAAAAGCAAATCCATAGGGACCGAAAGTAGATTAGTGGTTGCCAGGGACTGAAGGTGGGAAATGGGAGATTGGGGAGTGACTGCTCTGGGTATGGGGGTTTCTTGTTGGGGTGATGAATGTATTCTGGAACTAGATAGTGGAGATGGATGCACAACTCTATGAAAGTACTAAAAATCCCAGAATTGCATACTTTAAAAGAGTGAACTTTATAGTATGTGAATTGTATCTCAATACAGCTGTTATTATAAGTAAGTAAATAATGGCCGGGCGCGGTGGCTCAAGCCTTTAATCCCAGCACTTTGGGAGGCCGAGGCGGGT
>NW_016107400.1:437431-455865 GCF_001604975.1 Cebus imitator | reverse complement strand
AAAAAAAAAAAAAAAAAAAAAAAGTAAGTAAATAAATAAATAAGGAAATTGTGCTTTGTTCCTCAAAAAGCATTGAGTTTTTTAGTAGTGGGGCTGTGGACCTGGGTCTATGGCATAGAAAGATGCAGGGTGGAGGGGCCATCCCATGCATGCTACTAAAGCTAGTGAACATGAACGGAACATGGAAGCATATGTGTCTTGATTATGGTCTTCTCTCTGGGATCTCAGAGAAACACACAGATCCTCAGTGGTTCGGACTTGCAAATAATTTATCTTGAGTCTTACCAGCTTATAACCACCTAAAACACAAAGATATGCTAGTGTTTCTTGTGACTGTCCTGCTTGGGTTTAAATAATTCTTATGCAGCCAGTTTGGATCTGAGGTATAAATCTACTCATAAATAAACAGTATGAATTGCCTGTAAAGAGTTGCTTCAAGACCAATGAAGAATTTTTGGCTTACGTAAGGTAGTTGTGACTATGAAGATCATGGAAAATATTAAGAATGTGCTTTATTGTGGCAACATTCTTGGTATTTGAGGAAGTTTGCCTTGGAGTAAATTTGCTAGGTAAGCAATTTGACTGTGGTGATAGCAAATAATACTTATTTGCTATCCATGTTCTTTTCCTAAATAGCTTAGAGAGGGGCTCTTTCTGGTTTCATTGGTAAAAGCAATGCTATGTATTCTCACATTGCAGTTTAGTGTTTAAATTTGCTTCGTTATCTGAGAAAACGTGGCCTGGGCTCATTTTAACGGAATGAAAAACATCTGCCAGGCAGTGATACAAAAATCCTTCGTGAATCAGCTCAATAGATGCACAAAAAGCATTTGATAAAAGTCAGGATCCTTTCATGATAAAAATCCTCAACAAACTTAGCAATAACTACCTTAAAATAGTAAAGGCCATACACAACAAACCCACAGCCAACATCATACGGAACAGAAAAAAGTTACAAGCATTCCCTCTAACAACTGGAACAAGACAAAGATGTCCATTCTCACCATTCCTATTCAACATGGTACTGAACTCCTAGTCAGAGCAATCAGGCAAGAGAAAGAAATAAAATGTATCCAAGTTGGAAAAGAAGTCAAATTATCTCTGTTCACTGACAATTTGATCTTATATCTACAAATTGCTAAAGATATCTCCAAAAACTCTAGATATGATAAATGAATTCAGTAAAATTTCAGAATACAAAATCAATGTACAAAATTTACTAGCATTTCTGTATATTAATAATGATCAAGCAGATAACCTAATCAAGAAGGCAATCCCATTTATAACAGCTACAGAAAAAAATAAAATAAAATAAAATACCCAGGAATATCTTTAAGGAAGTAAAAGATCTTTACAAGGAAAACAACAAAACACTGATTAAAGAAGCTGTAGATGACACAAACAAATGGAAAAGCATCTCATGCTCATGGATCAGAAGAATTAATGTCATTTACATGACCATATTGCACAAAGCAATCTACAGATTCAATGCAATGTCTATCAAAATACCAGTACTCCTCAGAACTGTCCAGGTCATCAAAAATAAAGCATCACAGGGAAGAGGAAGCTAAGGAAACATGACCACTAAATGTAGTATGGTGTCCTGGATGTGATCCTGGAATAGACGAAAGAGACAAACTAGAAAATCCAAATGAAATGTGGAGTTTAATTAATAGTCATGTACTAAGTAAGGTTGGTTCTTTAGTTGTGATGAGTGAATCACGATACAGTAATAAAAGAGGGAACTAGCCACTGCAATGGCCCACACTTGCAATCCCAGCACTGTAGGAAGCCCAGGCAGGGGGATCGCTTGAGTCTGGGGATTTGAGACCAGCCTGGGCAACAGAATAAAACCCCATTCTCTACCAAAAATAATTTTAAAAATTAGCCAGGTGTAGTGGCATGTACCTGCAGTTCCAGCTTTTCAGCTAGTTGAGGTGAGAGGATCACTGGGTCCAAGAGTTAAAGGCTGCAGTGAGCTGCGATCGCACAACTGTACTCCAGCCTGGGTGACAGAGCAAGACTTTGTCTCAAAAAAAAAAAAAAGGAAACTAAATGAAGGGGATACAGGAACCTTCTGTACTATCTTTGTAACTTTTTCTGTAACTGGACAACTACTCTAAAACAAAAAAGTTAATTTAAAATATAAAAACATTTTGTTTCATTTTACAATGGCTGGTAGACTTTCAGATCTTTAATGAAGAAGGTCCCAGATTTCTAGAGCCAGAATGCAGAGACAAGCAGGCACCCATCCAAATCCAATTGAGCCTGGTGCAGTGGCTCACACCTATAATCCTAAAGATTTGGGAAGCTGAGGCAGGAGGATCGCTTGAGCCCAGGAGTTCGAGGCTATAATGAGCTATGACTGCACCACTGCATTCTAACCTGGGCAACATAGTGAGATCTTATCTCTTTAAAAAATTTGAAAGTTAATGTTGATTAACCTTTTACTGGCTCATTTTGGCCCTCTCATGGAGTCACTGGCCTCTGTTTTCTCCTTTTCCCCCACTTAATCATTTATTTTACAGGACTATTTTTTTTTCAGTTTAATGAGACACAAACACTCAATTTTTTATTTAAAACCGAAATGCAGTAGGTCTGTAAGCTAAACCTTTCACCATTCATATGGAAAGAGAAATAAATATCAGCAATCCTCTTTGGTCTAAACAAAAATTTCTAAGTATTCATTTAAAAATATTGTTTGAAATATTAGTAGGGCAATAAATCATAAATCATAAAGAGATAGAACCATCAAATTAGGCTTTTAAAGAATTACTCTCAAAGACATTGTAACAACTCCAAAGACCAGGGATCTTATAAGACTCATTTATTAGGAACAACATTTACAAAGATAGCTTTTTAATGCTGAGTTGTATCTGATTTAATGCCGTCAGAAAGTAGAAACATTTTTCTCCTTATTTTGCTGATCTGTCAGATTCTGCTTAAGTTAGGAGAGCCTACAATTTCAAGGCTAGATAATTGGAATTCCATGATTAGACACAGAAAGACAAGAGAAAGGCAGAAAACTTCAAAACTTAAAACACGGGGGGAAATCAATAGAGTAGGATTACCAATAAGTAAAATATTGGGCATATAGACTCTTAATTTCCATTAGTTATGCAAATATTTTATTGTTAGTATTTAATTAGCGTTTTAGAATGTTTTGTAGAGATCGAAAAGCACATAAGTAATTGCATTAGCATTGTTAAGTATCAGTGTTTTTCATTTGACAAATAATCACACAGCTGTGTTCTCAGGCTACAATAACAAAACACCAGAGACTGACGGGCTGAAACAACAGAAATTTGTTTCTCACAGTCTGGAGGCTGGAAGTCCAAGACAGAGGTGCCAGCAGCGGGGCTTTCATTGTGAGGCTTCTCCTCTTGGCTTGTAGGTGGCTGTCATTTCTCTGTGTTCTCCCACGCCCTCTTGTTTGCGCGCACAGGGAGGGAGGGAACAAGCTCTCTGGGGTCTCTCCCTATAAGAACACCAGTCTCAGCAGAACAGAGACCCACGATGACATCACGTAACTTTAATAACTTCCTTAGCAGCCCCAGCTCCACACTGCAGGTTGGGGCTTCAAGATGGGGATGTAGGGATGAGGGTGGGACACAAACATTCAGTCTATAACATTGGCTCACCAAACTATGAAAGCAAATAGAAAAAAAATCACAGTTCAAGAATGACATAAAACTTAACTAGGTGTGTTAGAGCAATGTGCAGAACCAAGCTAAGTTAAAACATGAACTCATTGATTTCTAAAGACAATCTTCCCCAAGTTCAGTTCACCTCAGGGCTGATACACACCTTTAGAATCAGATTTTGGTCTCTAATATTATCTTCCACTGAAAGCCAGGGCAAACAGGTTTATGTTCATTTCATCTTGGCCTATAATTTCTCTTTAAAGTGACCATTAATGTTCACAATTAAGACATGGCTTGGGCCATTCTGAGAACAAGCTCTGGAGATCACAATTTTAAAGGATTAAATAATCATAACAGTATTCTTTTTTCTGACAAAAGTATTCATCTGACAGTTATTGAATTATCTTGGGAATCTCCCAAGCCCTAAATGATTGCAGCAAAGATAAGTGTCACAAATTCAGGAAACAATAGCTTCTGCTATGGCCAGTAAGCTGCTAACAGACCATGCTTCTGCAGAAAACAATTCTGAACAAATTTTTTAAAGCAATAACCTACATGAAGTCACTTTAAAAAAGAAGTCCAGCCCTGGAAGAAAGAAAAGCCACAGGATCAGTTTCCTGTTTCTATAGCTTTTACCCAGAGTGCAAGACACAGGTTCACATTGTGCAGGATAGCTTAAGTTCCTTTAGAAAACCACTGTTTTCCATGGTGTATCTGCCATGTTTTCCCTGTCCAGTCTATCATCGATGGGCATTTGGATTGGTTCCAGGTCTTTGCTATTGTAAACAGTGCTGCAATGAACATTCGTGTGCACGTGTCCTTATAGTAGAACGATTTATAATCCTTTGGATATATACCCAGTAATGGGATTGCTGGGTCAAATGGAATTTCTATTTCTAGGTCCTTGAGGAATCGCCACACTGTCTTCCACAATAGTTGAACTAATTTACACTCCCACCAACAGTGTAAAAGTGTTCTTATTTCTCCACATCCTCTCCAGCATCTGTTGCCTCCCAATTTTTTAATGATCTCCATTTTAACTGGCGTGAGATGGTATCTCAATGTTGTTTTGATTTGCATTTCTCTCATGACCAGTGATGATGAGTAGGGACATGGATGAACCTGGAAACCATCGTGCTCAGCAAACTGACACAAGAACAGAAAATCAAACACTGCACCTTCTCACTCATAGGTGGGTGCAGTGAGAACACATGGACACAGGGAGGGGAGTATCACACACTGGGGTCTGTCGGGGGGGGGAAACAGGAGAGGGACAGCAGGGGGTGGGGAGTTGGGGAGAGATAGCATGGGGAGAAATGCCAGATGTAGGTGATGGGGAGGAAGGCAGCAAATCACACTGCCATGTGTGTACCTATGCAACAATCTTGCATGTTCTTCACATGTACCCCAAAACCTAAAATGCAATAAGAAAAAAAAAAAGAAAAAAGAAAACCACTGTTTTTCCAGCTGGAAGAGTCAGGGGACACAAAGGGGGTACGCCATAGCTGCTGGAAATAGTTGAAGAAGGAAGCTCTGAAAGAAGTGTTTGAGATAAGGGAGTTCCAAACTCTATACGTCAGCTTGACCCAAGTCTCTAGCTGACTTGTTAACTAAAAAGAAAACGTTCCGGCCATTAGCGGACTGTCAACCACAGACATTACATGGCAATTGCCTCGTCTCATTTTGGTTTGGAGTTCTTCTTAACAGTCTCCACACAGAAAAATATATAGGTGTTGTTTTGCCCTGGAAGCCAGACAGACCAGAATATTGTGTATGATAGATGATTCAGCTGTCCTTGGATAAATCCCAAACACTATGTTCCTTTCCAGGCCTGAGAATCGCCGGACGCTGTCCAACATGATGTGATCACTCAATATGTTACATGCATCACTGAGCTGCACAGCCCGTTTCTTCCTCAGTGCTTTCAAAAGTTCGTACTTATAGCACTCCACTTCTTTTGCAGTGCTGACAAGTACAGCAACATCCTTAGGAGAATAGCCCCTTTCAAAGAAGCGCTTGCATTTGTTTGCCACATAGGTCACTATTTGCTCTACAGTAAAGCGTTCCTTAATTTTTAAGTTTCCCTGAACACCCTGGGACCATTCAGCTTTAGGAAGTACCTCAAGGGACCCAGGAGGGATGTTAAGTGAACGATTCTTTCTAATTACTTGCATTTCTTTTTGTAAGTACTTGGCTATTGGATCTGCATTGCGAACTATTCTGGTGAGCTCTTCTCTTGGATACTGTTCTGAGAGAGGGGGAAGGCCACTGTGATCCAAGTGGCTGGTCTGAAAGTAGTCCAGAAAGATCCAGAGAATTCCTGGGCCATTCTCTACTCTCTGAGTGATGGTTTTTGCCTTCCCATACCAGTCCCCATCTTCAGTGCGGAAATTCTGAGCTTCGTCAATGATGATGTGTTGAATGTGTTCAAAGTTATTTTTCAGGAATGTTTTCCGAGTCACTGCTTTGCAGATCTTTCTATTACTGTAAAAATTAAAATGACACATTCAGGTTTGTTCTAACTGAATAAGGGGAGAAAATGACTCTATCATGCTCCCCTGTACAGTCTGTTGTCACAAATGATTTTACCACTTAATTCTCAAGGAGCAAGGAGGCTTAGCAGAAAAAATTAAACCTAGATTAAATAACACTTAGAGATATAAGATCCAACTGCTTACCTGATGAAGTTCCTCAGAGGCTGGTTCTCACAAACGTAAAGAATTCTCTGTTCCTCACAGTGAAACACATTCCTGATCTTCTCCATGATCTTCATGGCCATGATGGTCTTCCCTGAGCCAGGTAAACCGTGGACAAACAATTCCCTGTTCTTGTGGAGGTTTTTGGAGAATATCTCGTACTGCTGGGCTGTGAGCAGATTTAAAACCTCACAGCCAAGCTGGTCACTCAAGAGAGACCTGAAGCCGAGCAAGACAATCACAAGGGACTGCAGCAGGGCTTCCATGTGCTGGGTGCCTGCAAGGCGATAGGACGGGGGATAATGCATCGGAGACACTGCAGCCTCCAAGGCCTCTGTGCTGCTCTCGGGACTCAGGTAGAGGACCTTGGCCCTGACACACACCTTCCCGGTGTAGCCCCCCATGTTCACCAGGTTCTGCTTCAAAGTAAAGGCGGTGTGAGTGCAGTAGTCCTGGCCCTCTGTATCCTGCTGCCTGAGAATGGTGTAGAGAATGGGAGTGCTGTTCTGTGCTATCAGCAGAGCATCACAGATGACTCCCGGCTTCTCCTGCAAGTTCAGGTCCACAGCCCAGCTTCTAGAGAAGATCAAAATTCCCGGAAAGAAAGGTTGCATTTGCTCATTTATTAACTCCTCTAGTCCTTCATGCTGTGAGGTCAGGTCCTTCCAGAGGGACTCTGGAGTATATTGCAAATGTCCCAGTGGGACTGTATGTGAAAAGAATGATAAATTAGGGGATGAGGAATAGTCCTATTGATTATGATGACTAATTATAATTAACTGATTAATTTGATGATGACTTACAGATGCTTCAAATATTCTTTTATAGATATTATTATATTACAATCATAAAGGAAAAGAACCCTGGAATATCTGGCATACATCGCCTAAACCCATGTGTTTTTTTAAAATTATAACCCTGGGAAATTCCTTAACCTAAGACTTTGTTGTCTCATTTGTAAAACAAAACTAATAATATCACATTTCCTATGGGGGAAAAGAAATGAAATAACATAAAATGTTTGCCTCATTGTAGCTTCTTGAGAAATGTTGGTTCTCTTCCCCTTTCTACTTTCAACATACCTGAATCTCAAAGTGGTCCACTGATGGGAGTAGCAGGAGACCCCCCACCAGGAAGAAGGTACTCCTTGATGCCATATTTGCAGAGAAGGAGTCATGTTAAAGCCTTTATTGGCAGGGAATTTCCTGCAGTCCTAGACTGGGAGATCCTTAAAGCTATCTCTCCCAAAGCAGAATTCTTGCATCACTTAGAGATCAACATATGGCTCATCCCTATCACAAAAGTCTTCCCTTTGTCACAGGCAAACAAGAAATAATTGTGTGACATGAGAATATACTTGCATTGGAGGGTTATGCACTTATTTCAAGGATCATGGGTTCCAAAGGGGGGGAAAGATAATTGTCCTGTTGCGGTAGTGTTAGAGTACAAACCCAAATCAATGTTTGTAGTGTAATTTCAAAAGAAATTACCCAGATTTTATTGGTAATTGTTTATGGTTCATTGTTGCTCATGTTTCTCATTTGTACCAGGTGTTCACACAACTTGATTATGCCTGCAACCTCAATGACAGTGAGCAGGAGATGGCATCTATTGTAAGACACATCCAGATTGTAGAGATGTTAAAATATGGGGAAACACACATCTTAGAATGGATAATTTGAGCGAAGCTTTGGAAACCAAAGGAATGTAAAATAAGAAAATAGATCATTTGTTGATTGTACCAGGAAATCTGCCCATTTCTCCGGTCTTCACAAATTTTCCAAGGAAGACATATTTATTTCTATATTCATATGCATGAATAAGGATTGAAAGAGGTCAAGTGAGAGCTGGGTGCAGTGCCTGTAGTTCCAGCTACTCAGGAGACTGAGGCAGGAGGATTGCTTGAGCTGAGGAATTTAAGGCTGCAGTGAGCTATGATTGCACCACTGCACTCCATCCCGGGTGACAGAGCAAGATACTGTTTCAAGAAATAAAAAACAAAAGAGATCAAGTGACTTGCCCAATATCACACCACTAGGAAATGGCAGAGCCAGAGTCTGAACCCAAGTCTCTTGGACATCAGATCCTCTATTGTTTCTGCCCTGCCCCACAAGTCACAGACTACTCCTGCCTGATACATGGTAAAAGTCACTAAAACACTTGATATTTATTTACCTCATAATTGCATAGGTCTTTTTTTTTTCTTTAATTGTATAATGGAGCATGCTTCCAAAGGAAATTATGTGACGATAAGAAGTGGCTCTTTCATTTATTTGATACTCTACATAACAGTAATGGCAAGGACCAGAATAGATGTTCAATTAATGCCACCACTCCAGGTACACTAGAGTGGTCACAGGTTTAAGCAAGTGGCTTTCCCTCTCTGGGATTCCACAAAGAAGACAGCAACGGATTCCTCAGCAAAGCCTATCATGGGAGCAAGGGATAAGAGTACAGAAAAGGCATTGACCTTGGTCCTAAAATATTGTTTGTGCTACATGATTGTCCTAAACCCAAAAAACAAGAAGAAATGCATAATCCATCTCTATTTTTTTGTTTTCCATCTTGACCTTGATTATATTCCTTTCTCATATTTATAACTACCATTCCTCTGGAACATCTGGCAGGGATAGGCAGTTTTTTGGCTGCTCTCTAGTGCAGTGTATGACTAGTTTAACCAGATAAAAGGTTTCCAATCTAAATGAGCCTAAAATCATGAGGGTGGTTTGATAAAATTGCATACTAAAAGCCCCTCTCCCCACATATTCCATTTGTTATGAGTGGACTAGGGACTCAGATATGCATCCTTTTATGGTGGTCAGCCAGATTTGGGAACTACAAGACCAAATAGTCTTTTTTTAATTGTACTTTAGGTTCTGGGGTACATGTGCAGATCATGAAGGATTGTTGCATAGGTACATACGTGGCAAGGTGGTTTGCTGCCTCCATCCCTCCATCACCTATATCTGGTATTTCTCCCCATGTTATTCCTCCTCACCTTCCACACACCCTGCTGTCCCTCTCTTGGCCCCCCACAACTGACCCCAGTGTGTGATGCTCCCCTCCCTGTGTCCACGTGTTCTCATTGTTCAACACCCGCCTATGAGTGAGAACATATGGTGTTTCATTTTCTGTTCTTGTGTCAGTTTGCTGAGAATGATGGTTTCCAGATTCATCCATGTCCCTACGAAGGACACAAACCCATTGTTTTTTATGGCTGCATAGTATTCCATGGTGTATATGTGCCACATTTTCTTCATCCAGTCTATTATTGATGGGACATTTGGGTTCCAAGTCTTTGCTATTGTAAACAGTGCCACAATGAACATACGTGTGCATGTGTCTTTATAATAGGATGATTTATAATCCTTTGGGTATATACCCAGTAATGGAATTGCTGGGTCAAATGGTATTTCTAGTTCTAGGTCCTTGAGAAATTGCCACACTGTCTTCCACAATGGTTGTACTAATTTATACTCCCACCAACATGTAAAAGTGTTACTATTTCTCCACATCCTCCCCAGCATCTGTTGTCTCCTGATTTTTTAATGATCGCCATTCTAACTTGTGTGAGATGATATCTCAATGTGGTTTTGATGTGCATTTCTCTAATGACCAGTGATGAGCATTTTTTCATATGTTTGTTGGCCTCATATATGTCTTCTTTTGAAAAGTGTTTGTTCATATCCTTCACCTACTTTTGAATGGGTTTATTTGCTTTTTTTTTCCTTGTAAATCTGTTTTAGTTCTTGGTAGTTTCTGGATATTAGCCCTTTGTCTGATGGTAGATTGCAAAAATGTTTTCCCATTCTGTTAGTTGCCAGTTTGTTCTAATGATTGTTTCTTTTGCTGTATGGAAGCTCTGAAGTTTAATTAGATCCGATTTGTCTATTTTGGCTTTTGTTGCCATTGCTTTTGGTGTTTTAGTCATGAAGTCCTTGCCTATGCCTATGTCCTGAATGGTTTTGCCTAGGTTTTCTTCTAGGGTTTTTTATGATGTTAGGTCTTATGTTTAGATCTTTAATCCATCTGGAGTTCATTTTAGTGTAAGATGTCAGGAAGTGGTCCAGTTTCTGCTTTCTGCACATTGCTAGCCAGTTTTCCCAACATTGGTCCTGAATTCCATGTGTGATACTGCTTAAGCTAGTGGGGTCGATGAGGTTTCATTTCTTTTTTTTTTTTTTTTTTTTTTTTTTTTGAGACGGAGTTTCACTCATGTTACCCAGGCTGGAGTGCAATGGCGCGATCTCGGCTCACCGCAACCTCCGCCTCCTGGGTTCAGGCAATTCTCCTGCCTCAGCCTCCTGAGTAGCTGGGATTACAGGCATGCACCACCATGCCCAGCTAATTTTTTGTATTTTTAGTAGAGACGGGGTTTCACCATGTTGACCAGGATGGTCTCGATCTCTTGACCTTGTGATCCACCCGCCTCGGCCTCCCAAAGTGCTGGGATTACAGGCTTGAGCCACCGCGCCCGGCCTGAGGTTTCATTTCTAAACCACTTATCACCAATAGGATTGTAACATCATCACATCTTACATATGGGTGTGCAGAGCATACTTTCAGGATTTTACAAAATAAATATAATAGTTTAATCTCCCGGCCGGGCGCGGTGGCTCAAGCCTGTAATCCCAGCACTTTGGGAGGCCGAGGCGGGTGGATCACGAGGTCAAGAGATCGAGACCATCCTGGTCAACATGGTGAAACCCCGTCTCTACTAAAAATACAAAAAATTAGCTGGGCATGGTGGCACGTGCCTGTAATCCCAGCTACTAAGGAGGCTGAGGCAGGAGAATTGCCTGAACCCGGGAGGTGGAGGTTGCGGTGAGCCGAGATCGCGCCATTGCACTCCAGCCTGGGTAACAAGAGCGAAACTCCGTCTCAAAAAAAAAAAAAAAAATAGTTTAATCTCCCTTTATCCTAACATAGAAACTGGTTGGTGTTGAGTAGACAAACCATAATTACCTGAAAATAAGCGTTGCTGGAGTTCCTTTTTATGTTCCAGGCCTTTCTTGGAGTACACTGGTCTGCTAAGGGGAGGCCCACCAGATAGACTCAGCTGAGATTCAAAATCTTTGGACAACTGTACAAGATCTTAAGAAAGAAAATTCCTGTTATTCTGACATGTTAGTTTATCTCCTCATGACTGAAAGAGGACTTATCAGTAGGTGGAATATGTGACTTTCTAAATAGTGTGACTTGAGAAATAATATCAAAATAACTCCCCATTCACTCTGTCTAGATAAGTGCCTTTATTGCATATCAAGGTCACCAAAATCCACCACTGAAAAGCCATTATTTGGAAGTTTAAGTGTATTTCTCCCTTCAGTATAATTCTTTATTTTCTGTATCGGGATAGCATTTTGTTTGTACACCCTTATGATACCTAGCACATTCTTTTAGTACTCCTGTCTGTGCGTGTATCTTCTTTTACATCCCCTCTCCAACTGCCCCCACCTCTCCTGAACCTAAGTCTCAACTCTGTTAAATATAATCTCATATCTGACTTGCAATTACTGTTACTCACACTTAAAAAACAGCTTAGGACTTGGGCACAGTAGCTCATGCTTGTAGTCTCAGCTACTCAAGAGACGGAAGCGAGAGGATCACTTGAGCCCAGGAGCTCAAAGCTGCAGTGGACTATGATCACTCCACTGCATTCCAGCCCGGGTGCCATTCTGACACCTATGCTTATTCCTGAAGTTATAATGAGATACTGTGTGAAATCAAAGGACGTTATAAAGTGCATTGTTTAACTTTTTCATGTGCTTTGGAGATTGAAGTCAGTTTTATAACATTTCGTTTCCAAATACCCATCCACTTTACTCAGAAGACTGTGTCCCAATTTTTATGTTCTTCTCTCTGTATTTCTCCAGACTTGGGGTATTCTCAGGTGTTATAGAGACACTGAGATAGCCCACTAGCCCACCAAATTATAGCATGATGGGGTAAATATAGAAACATGTTTGGGAAGCAGTAGTGCTGCAAGGAAAGAAATATTTAAAACTTAGGAGCAGAGGGGCAGAGCAGATTATAGCTGCTGGCATACAGCATAATGAGTACATGGTGATGAGTGGAAGAAATGGCAAATTATCAACAGAATAAACAGAGACATGGAATAATATGAAAGGTATTGAGGACAAACCTTGAATACATCCCTATCCCCGTGACCCTCATCACCCTGAAATACTTTCTGTTCTTTTGTTTTTGAGACAGGGTCTCACTCTCACCCATGCTGGAGTGCATTGGTGTAATCATGGCTCACTGCAGCCTCAAACTCTGGGGCTTAAGTGATCCTCCTACTTCGGCCTCCCAAAGTGCTGGAATTATAGGTGTCAGCCACCATACTTGTCCCTCAGCTACTTTCAAATTATCCTGAGCTACAAAATTAACAATGTCCTCAAGGATCAAGAGATAAACTGCATCTTAATTTAGGCAGAGGTACTATTATAAAGGGATAGCAAACTTCAATCCAAAGGGCTTTTATTTATTGATTGATATTTATTTTTGTTTTTGAGACAGAATTTTGCTCTATTGTCCAGGCTGGAGTGTAGTGGCACAATCTCGGCTCACTGCAAACTCCTCCTCCTAGGTTCAAGTGAGTCTCCTGCCTCAGCCTCCCAAGTAGCTGGGACCACAGGTGCGTACCACCATGCCTGACTAATTTTTATAGTTTTAGTAGAGACGAGGTTTCGCCAGGTTGGTCTTGAACTCCTATTCAGGTGATCCACCCACCTCAGGCTTCCAAAATGCTGGAATTAGAGGTGTGAGCCACCAAGCCCAGCCCAAAGCACTTTTAATACTTCAAACAAGCAACCCAAAAAGCAGTACTATTCTGGTGATGGTTTACTAAACAGGTCTAATTGAGAAGAGATCCCTCATTCGTAGCCAACTGCCAGTTTCTGTGTTATAAATCTTCCTACCATGTACAATTTCAAGCTCCTAATGTGATCATCACTAAATACAGAGTTGGAAAGCAATGCACCATGGCACTCCATTTCATGATATTCCCACCACATAAATACAATAGATGTAAATAATCTCTCAAGCAAAGATAATAGCAAAATATAGCAAATAATTAGGAAGTGGTGAGTTTGAATTTATTACACTTGTTTCTGATATAATTTATTTAGGTGCAAGTATATGTAACCTAATTTTTAGTAATAGCTATGTTTCACAACTAGCTCAAGAATTCCTGAAAATTTAATAATTGATCCTAAAGCCAGTAAGAGTCATTCCAGTACATCACTGCAAGGGTGGCCATTCTCAAATAATTTTCTGTTAAGTTACTGAGATAAAAAGTTGCCACTTGTAAGACACATGAGTTAGGTTTCTAATCCCCCAACAAAATTTTCTCACGTATGAAAAGTAGGATACTTGGGGATTCAAAATAAAGTGTTCAGTGGATATGAGATGGTCAAAGTCATAGGCAGCAAAGGAAAATTTAACATGGGAGGTGCCAAGGATGTAGAAAGGACAGGGAAGGAGGGGCTTTCTCTCTCTTACCTGGATCTGTGTCTGTCATCATCCCTACCCATTTCTCGGTTGTCAGGCTGCAGACCTGCTTGTCCTTCACTATCCATGACTTGGGAGCTTCTGAGAAAACAGCACAGCAGAATGGCTTTACTCTGATCATACAAGCATAGCCATATAGCTCTCCCCTAGCTAACACATCCACGATTTTGAGTGTGAAGGTTATGTGGCGTCGGAGTTGGCAAAAATGAACACAAGGTAATTTGCATATTGCCGTTTCTATTTTCCTTCTCAAAGAGTCAGGGTCAACATTTTCTTTTGCACATCCCAGGACTTTCCTACTCTTATCATCCACTCCAATAAAAAGATATCCTCCCCTGGTGTTTGCAAATGCCGGGATGTATTCTGGAATTATGCTTTTTACATATTCTTGGATGTGTTTTGTAGAGAACTGTTTAAACTCTACTAATTGAGACTCAGGAAAAGGCAGGATTTCACCATATTCAAGATAGTCTTTTTGGAAAACTCGGTCAGCAGAATCTGTGTTAGGGAACTCTTGGTATATAACCTTCTGAACTTTGTGACAAGGTCCTTCTTCCAAGATTTTTGCATTCTTTTTCTTGATCTTCAGGAAACAGAATGCTTCTCTTGAATCCATGACAAGCACAGAGGTTTCAGATCTACGGTATAATGAAGAAGTGAGGCTGCAAAGGCGGGGCTTGACAGAGCCATCTTCAGGGAAAGGGTCACTGCTCCAAGATTTAACAAAAATGTAAAAACACCTTCCTTGTTGCTTGGTCTCAAAAAAAGCCTGCAAATCTGAGGACTGAATAAGGTCTCTCAAAGACTTTTCTAAATCCAGCCCCATCTCCACGGGATGCTCATCCTTCTTGGCCATCCGAATCACTCCTCCTCCTGAGTTTAATAAAGCACACGCAGCCCGGAGAACTCTCTCCTTCTCTTGATCTCTCTGAATTTTCTGCAGCTTTTTTCTGTTTTCTTCTCCAAGAGTCACTTCTCCTACATTGATGACCAGGTCTGGGTAAGATGGTTCCACCAGCAGGGAGCACCGGTTTGCCTCCATATCAAACTCACAGCTGAAACTATCAGAAGAAATGGATTGTTACATGCATGCAATTCATTTATTAAAAGGATATTTATTCTGTGTCTGATATGTGCTGAGAGAAGGCAATAGACTAGCAAGCAAGACAAGAGCAATCCCTTCTCTTTAGGAGGAGAATGGCTGGCAGGAAAGAGTGCTGATGAAATCAGTATTTAACATCATGTATGATATGAACTATAAGAGGAAAAATATGCTAACGGCGTATCTAAACTAATCTGGAGATTATGGGTCAACAAGACTTCCAAGGCAGAGGTAACATTTAATCAAGACCTAAAGAATGCATTGGAATTGTCCCGGTGAAGTTATCAGCATTGAAGAATGGAAGCAGTGGATTACATAAAGGGCATGTGTACTGTGGCACGAGATTATCTCAGTTTAGATTGTTGATGTTCCAATGAACAACAACTTTAGGGAATGAGTAAAAGGAGACAACATTGAAAAAAAGACTATAGAGAGGATTGACTGTGAAAAACCAGAGGTAGGAGAAAAACCAAGGGTATATGATATTAAGGAAGCCCAGAACAAAGTCACCTGCACAGAGGTCTCAGATCTATGACATAATGAAGAACTGAGACTGCAAAGGCTGGGAGTGACAGAGCCAAGGTGTCTAATACTGCTGACAGGTACAGCTAGGTATTGACTGGAAAGTGTTAATAGGTTTAATAAAATTAAGGTTATGGGTGACTTTAAAAAATACTGTTCAGAACCTGGGCAGTGGGCACCCAGAGGCAATAAACTAGGGGCTAAGGTCTTAGAGACTAGAGTTAATGGAGATGGCTTGAATTCCACTCGTCATTAAAAGTATTATAATATTAACCTAGACATTCAATCTTTCTAACTCTGTTTTCTTACCTATAAAACATGGTACATCCGCCTTAATATGCCCGTTATGAGAATTAATTGAGAATAATTTACAAAAAAGATTTAACACCATGCTTTGGTTCACAGGTGTTCAGTAAAGGAACCTATATTAATTGTCCTTTTCACAATGAGTCAAAGAATGAATGGGAGGTAAGGAAATAGTATCACCAAATATACACAACTTGTTCACTATATCAAGCTATAAAAGAGAGAGGTAAAAAGAAATGTAGCAGGAGGAAAAGTTAAAGAATTTTATTAAGATGGGAAAGGCCTGAAAATATTTTGATGGCAAGAAGCCAGTAGGGAAGTGAAAATTTAAAGATGTAGAAGGAAGTTGGGATGATTGACGCTGTAAAGGCCCTGAAAAGAAAGGTAAGGAAGGAATATGATCCAGGATGCAGAAGGTCAGGAGGAGGAGAAAAGGAGATAACGGGCATGGGCAAAGGTGGGCTTATCACTTTGGTGGGAGGAAGCTGAAAGAGTCCCCCTTCTGATAGCTTCACTTTTCCATTTGAGATAGGAAATAAAGTCACCCCTGAGACAGAGGCACTTGGTATAAAAACAGGACAAAAACATTTTGTGTACCTGAGACGGGGTCTCACTCTGTCATCCAGGATAGAGTGCGGTCGAAGCTCACTGCAAACTCTGGGGCTCAAGCGATCCTCCCACCTCAGCCTCCTGAGTAGCTGGGACTACAGGCCACTATGCCCCACTAATTCTTTTTTGTTTGTTTGTTTGAGACGGAGTTTCGCTCTTATTACCCATAATGGAGTGCAATGGCGCGATCTCGGCTCACCGCAACCTCCGCCTCCTGGGTTCAGGCAATTCTCCTGCCTCAGCCTCCTCAGTAGCTGGGATTACAGGCACGTGCCACCATGCCCAGCTAATGTTTTTGTATTTTTAGTAGAGACGGGGTTTCACCGTGTTGACCAGGATGGTCTTGATCTCTTGACCTTTTGATCCACCTGCCTCGGCCTCCCAAAGTGCTGGGATTACAGGCTTGAGCCACCGCGCCCGGCTCCCACTAATTCTTTAAAAAAAAATTTTTTTTTTTTTTTTTTTTTTTTGTAGAGATGAGTGTCTCCCCATGTTACCCAGGTTGGTCTCAAAGTCCTGGGCTCAAGCAATTCTCCTGCCTTGGTCTCCCAAAGCACTGGGGATTATAGGCATGAGCCACAATGCCCAGCTGCCAAAAACATTTTTATTTATTTATTTATTTTTAAAAGATGGGGTTTCACTATGATGGCCAGGCTGGTTTTGAACTCCTGACCTCAGATGATCCACCCACCTCAGCCTCCCAAAGTGCTAGGATTACAAGTGTGAGCCACCACTCCCGGCCTGCCAAAAACATTTTAATAATAGAATGGAGACAGTTTGAAACAGACATTATAATGAACAAGATAGATATTTGACAGAGGAAACAACTTACAATGAAAGATTAATACAGCAGATAAATCATATCTTCAAGTATAAATATAAACTCACAAAGCATGATGATAAATTTAAAAAGCAGGTTTGCAGAAAATAATATACAATAGCATTTAGATAAAATATTTTTAAAACTATAATAAATGTTTGTGTTTAGTAAAAGGAGAAAAACATAGTGAATAAAGATGCACATTTTTTTTAACAGAGGTTACAAATAAGGATGGAAAAGAATGAGATTAGAAAATTAAGAAGCCTTTAACTATATATACAATGCTGCAAGTTCAGAAACAAAAGCACCTGAACCAAATACATCTCAGAGGTGGGTGGGACATAAATTTTTGTTGTTTTTTTCTCTTTGCATTTCTGGAATTCTGAATTATTACAACTTTTTTAAAAAGCCATTCTCCAGGATTTTATCACGGAAGTCCCTGAAACCTGGACTCTGCACTCTTAAGACAAATAGGACAGACCTGGGGAAATGGTCAGACCTTGTATTGTGTTTTTGGCCTTGAAAATAGCAAGTGACCAGAATCTGCCATAACAACAGGCTTTTAAAAAGACCCTTAAAAAGACACTGTCTTAACTGTGGTGTTAGCACCAGCCAGCTCTCTGTACATTTGCTAGCTTGTAGTTTTCTAAGACTGAGTAAACTTCTTATTTTTAGAAGTGGAGGTCTGGTTTGTAACTTTCCTTGTATTTAATTGGGTAAAAGTATTTTCCACAAACCACCATCTATTTTGTGAACTTTGTTAGTCATCTTTTATTTGGTAAATTATGAACTGGTATAAATTTGTACAGTTCATGTATATTAATTGTGGCAAAGGTGTACAGATTTTTATATTTTGGATAAGAAATTTTTTTCTCTATATAATAAATTGTTTCTTATCTTGGCATTAAAAATGAAATTTAAAAAGAACAAACACAATCAACAAATACTTCGTATTATTATTTGAAAATTATTTTTAAAACAGAATAATTTTAAAGGTCAATACAATCAACAAATACCTTGCATCATTATTGGGAAATTATTAAAATAAAATAAAATTTAAAACAATCAGTAAATTCAAAACCTATTTTGAAGTCATCAGGGATAGCCGGGCGCGGTGGCTCAAGCCTGTAATCCCAGCACTTTGGGAGGCCGAGGCGGGTGGATCACGAGGTCAAGAGATCGAGACCATCCTGGTCAACATGGTGAAACCCCGTCTCTAC
>NW_016107400.1:430050-436469 GCF_001604975.1 Cebus imitator | reverse complement strand
AAAAAAAAAAAAAAAAAGGTTTGGGGAGCTCTATCCCTAGCTCTTTCCTTAGGGTTAAAGGAATTATAATGAGTATCACTTGCACATTCTTTATAAGGTAGAGATATTGTCCCATATAAATTTGAAATCCCTAAATAAAATTAAACTAAGTCAATAAGAAATTGAGAATTCAGAAAAGAAACTCAGGACACTTACCAAAGAACTTCAGAAATAAAAGCACCTGATTCTAGTAGATTTACAGGATAGCTTTCTCAAACTTTTCAATGTAGCCAGAGTTCCCACCAACGCAGTGAATTAACACCACCTGCTATCTCTTTCCACCAAAATTAGTCCTGAAGACTCTGTATACAGAAACCTATGTAGACAAACATAGCAGAGTTCAAAGATTAAGACTCAGATTTCCTAGCTTCAAACCCAGCTCTGCCATTTATTAGCTGTGCGGTTTCCATTTATTAGCTGTCCCCATTTCTCCCCATGCCCCAGGATCTACTCCTGCAGGAGCCCTGATGGACCAGTAACTCTGACAGGGGCATGCAGGGACAACCACCCCTAAGCAGGGGTGTGAGAGGGTGGCATTTGTGCATTCCTCCCCTGCCAGGGAGGCTTACCTAGTTTGCTCAGCAAACTCCCTAAAAGATGAAGACTTAGCCTGGGAAAACTTTGCAATGTCAAATTGTCTAGAAGCAACTAACTTTCTGTATGCTTCTGGGTAGTTCTTAATTTTTTGTTTTATTTTACTTCCCCTTTCTTTCCATCCTCCCAGCCATCTCCCCTAGATCACATGGGATTGGCTAGCCTCAGACAGAAACTGAACAGAAAGGGAAATGGGAGGGCAGAGTAAGATGGTGTAATAGAAGCCTCCTCCCACCATCCCCCTTCTCCAGCAGTGACCACTTGGTGCAGAGAAATCTATGTGCTTGGGGGAGGGAGAGCACAGCGATTGTGAGACTTTGCATTGAACTCAGTGCTGCCCTGTTACAGTGAAAAGCAAAACCAGGCTGAATCCAGCTTATGCCTGCCCATGGAGGCTGAATTTGGACCAGCCCAATGAAGTGCTATGGAGCTCTAAATAAACTTGAAAGGCATTCTAGGCCACAAGGACTGCAACTCCTAGGCATATCCTAGTGCTGAGCAGTGCTCAGAGCCAGTAGACTTGGAGAGCACATGACCAACTGAGATACCAGCTGGGGCAACTAAGAGAGTGCTTGCATCACCCCTCCCCCAACTCCCGGCAGTGCAGCTCTCAGCTCCAAAAAGATCCCTTCCTTCTACTTAAGGAGAGAAGAGGGAAGAGTAAAGAGGACTTCTGTCTTGCATCTCCTTGGCCCCTCAATAATCAGCAGCAATATCCAGGTAATATGCCGCGGGTCTTGGGTGAGACTCTACTGGCTTCAGGTGAGACTCAGCACAATCCCAGCTGTGGTGCCTACAGGCAGAAACTCCTTCTGCTTGAGAAAAGCCGAGGGAAAAGTATAGGGGACTTCGTCTTGCAGCTTAGGTGCCAGCTTAGCCACAGGGATTAGAGCACCAAGTAGGCTCTTGGACAGCATTTCTGGACCCACCTGGGCCAGAGGGGAGTCCACTGCCCTGAAGAGTGAGTGCCAGACCTAGTAGCATTCACCAAAAGCTGAAACTGGATGCCTTCCTTACACTTTATACAAAAATTAACTCAAGATTTAAACGTAAGTCCTAAAACCATAATAACCCTAGAAGAAAACCTAGGCAATACTATTCAGGACAAAGGCATGGACAAAGACTTCATGACTAAAACACCAAAAGCAATGGCAACAGAAGCCAAAATAGACAAATGAGATCTATTGAAACTAAACAGCTTCTGTAAAGCAAAAGAAACTATCAACAGAGTGAAGAGGCAACCTACAGACTGGGAGAAAATTTTTGCAGTCTACCCGTCTGACAAAGGGCTAATATCCAGAATCTACAAAGAACTTAAACAAATTTACAGGAAAAAAACAAACAATCCCATCAAAAAGTGGGCAAAGGATATGAACAGACACTTCTCAAAAGGAGATATATATGCAGCCAACAAACATATGAAAAAAAGTTCATCATCACTGGTCATTAGAGAAATGCAAATTAAAACCACATTGAGATACCATCTCACACTAGTTAGAATGATGATCATTAAAAAGTCAGGAGACAACAGATGCTGGAGGTGATGTGGAGAAATAGGAATGCTTTTACACTGTTGGTGGGAGTGTAAATTAGTTCAACCATTATAGAAGACAGTGTGGCAATTCCTCAAGGATCTAGAACTAGAAATACCATTTGACCCAGCAATCCCATTACTGGGTATATATCCAAAGAATTATAAACTGTTCTGTTATAAAGACACATGGACATGTATATTTATTGCAGCACAGTTCACAATAGCAAAGACTTGGAATCAACACAAATGTCCATCAATGATATTGAATAAAGAAAATGTGACACATATACACCATGGAATATCTACGGTGAACTCACTTTTGACGAAGGTGCCAAGAACATACACTGCGGAAAAGACATTCTCTTCGATAAATGGCGTGGGAAAACTGGATATTCATACACAGAAGAATGAAACTACATTCCTATCTCTTGTCACATATAAAAATCAAATCAAAATGGGCTAAAGACTTAAATCTAAAACCTCACACTGTGAAACTACTACGAGCAAACATTGGGGAAGATCTCTAGGACATTGATCTGGGCAAAAATTCATTGAGCAATACCCTACAAGCACGGGCAACCCAAAGCAAAAGTGGACAAATGGAGTCACATCAAGTTAAAACACAGCAAAGAACATAATCAACAAAGTGAAAAGACCCAAAAAATGCTAGGAAATATTTGCAAACTACCCATCTGGCAAAGGATTAATAACCAGAACACATCAATAACCAGAAGCTCCAACAACTCTATGGGGAAAATATAATAATCCTATTGAAAATGGGCAAAAGATTTAAACAGACATTTCTCAAAAGAAGAAAAATGGCCAACAGACATGTGAAAAGGTTCTCAACATCATTGATCATCAGAAAAATTCAAATCCAAACTACGAGATATCATCTCACCCAAGTTAAAATGGCTTTTATCCAACAGACAGGCAATAACAAATGCTGGTGAGGATGTGAAGAAAAGAGAACCCTCATACAATGTTGGTGGGAATGTAAATTAGTACAACTATTATGGAGAACAGTTTGGAGGTTCCTCAGAAAACTAAAAATAGAGCTACCACACAATCCAGCAATTCTACTCCTAAGTACTGACCCAAAAGAAAGAAAAATGATATATCCAAGAGATATCTGCACTCCTATGTTTCTTGCAGCACTGTTTACAATAGTAAGATTTGGAAGCACCCTAATCATCCATCAACAGGTGAGTAAAGAAAATGATGTGCATATACACAGTGGAGTACTATTTAGCCATAGAATAGAATGAGATCCAATAATTTGCAACAACATGAATGACTGGAGATCATTATGTTAAGTGAAACAAGCCAGGCACAGAAAGACAAGCATTGCCTGTTCTCACTTATTTGTGGCATCTAAAAATCAAAACAACTGTGTTCTAAGAGCAGGATGGTTACCTGAGGAAGGGTGGTGGAGGGGAAGGGGTGAGGTGGGGAGGGCTAATGGGTACAAAAAAATTAGAAAGAATGAATAAGACCTACTATTTGATAGCACAACAGGGTGATTACAGTCAATAATAACTTAGTTGTACATTTTAAAATAACGAGTGTAACTGGATTGTTTGCAACTCAAAAGATGAATGCTTGAGGGTATAGATACCTCATTCTCCATGACGTGGTTATTTCACATTGCACGTCTATATCAAAACATCTTATGTACCCCATATATATATACACATCCACTATGTACCTACAAAAATAAAATAATAAAATAAAATAAAATAAAATAACTAAAGAGCATAATCAGATTGTTGGTAACTAAAAGGATAAGTGTTTGAGGTGACGGATACCCCATTTGCCCTGATGTAATTATTGAACATTAAACATTATTATGGGTTACATGAGATGTATTAAAATATCTCATGTAACCCATAAACATATACACCTACTATGTACCCACAGAAATTAAAAATTAATTTAAAGAAAAAAAGAAAAGAAAGGGAATTGGGCTGCGACAGACACGCCCTTTTGGAAAACTAAAACACAGAGCTCTTTGTCCTTCTCAGGTAGCACGTGTAGTCTACATATCTTGTCCAGAGGGAGACATTTTTCTCATTTCTCCCCTCTCTAGATTATAAGCCTCCCCACAGGGTAATGACAATTCTAATTTTACTTTTTAGCTCCTATATTAAGGACAGTAATTTACAGTGGTTGGTCACTCATGCAGACACCTGTAGAACTAGTTTCTCAAGACTACAATTCCGAAACCTGAGACCTTCAGCCCTTGGAGCCACCAAGGTGCACTCGACCCAGTGGCCTCCCAGATTTCAGGTCCTAAACCGCGGCTCGCTGGCTAGGGGCTCCTCCAGCTTACAGCGGAAGCAGGTGCACAGGGCAGGCCCCCGACGTCCCCAATGCCTTCCACCCCCATCACCCACCCCCGTCCCACCACCCAGTCCTCCATAGCCGGCTTTTTAGGGAACTTGCTGAGCAAACTAGCTGGGCTTCCAGGCAGGGGAGAAAAGCACAGATATCCCCACTCCACCCCACGCCAGCCCCTCCCTACCCTCCAACACCCCAACTCCTGACTGGGGAGCATGGGAGCGTGGCGGGTGCTGCAGTCTTCTCTAACCTGGCATCCAATTACAGCCCGAAAGGGACTCTGCTGGACTAGATCCTGAAGCACTGGTAGAAACGGGAGCTCCGCAGTCCCAGGCTAGGAGAAGGGACCCTCTCTGATGTCTCTAGCTCCAGCGCGTCCGAAGCCCCCTTCGCGTTTCCCTGGAGGTTCCAAGGGCGGGTACTTATACAGTAGCGGGTTGGCGCCAACCCAGGCACGCCCACGCAGGGGATGCACGCGCCAATGGGAGGGTCTACTAAGCCCGCGAACTCTTTGCCGCGTTAAATTGTCTAGAAGCTTCCAACTTCCTGATTGTTTCCAAATGGTTCTTAGTTTGGGGGATGTGGGGGGGTTTTCCCACCCCCTTTCTCCTGCCCTTTCCCCATCTCCTCGCTCCCTCCCTCCCTCTCTCCCTCTCCATCGTCTATCTATTCATCTATCTGAATTACAGTACAACAAAGAATAAAGATTGTGAAGAAAGACAGAAGAGCTCGCTTTACGGAGGTAGGCCGGTTCCTTCCTTGTACCCTCTCCTCTCCCGGCGCCTGCGGTCCCATCTTCCCGGGGCCCCTCCTCGGAGGGTCCAGCTGAGCTCTCCAGAGCTTTGCCCTTCCAATCCGCTCGAATTGCCCAGACTCCAAGCTGGGCTTCTCTCCCCATCGCCCCAGAAAGTGGGTCTTGAAGACCGGGCAAGAATTTGGGCCTCCGCTTCTTTTCCAGACCCCCGACCCCTTGCTGAAATGCGGCAGGTGTGCACACTGGGCGGCGCTTGGTTCCTGGCTGGGTTTCTGGAGCCTGAGGCCGAGGCAGGCTCCGCAGACCACGCGCCAGAGTGGGTGGATTTGACCGCGCGGGTGCGCTGTGCTCTGTCAACCCTGGTCACCGTCACGCTGCTCGTGATATGAGCAAAACCAGCCAGCGTTCTGCTTTTCTGCCCCGCCGCAGCCTTTAGCACCTGCCAGGGTTCGGTCCGAGTATTTGGATTTTGGAATCCTCCTGTCTTTGGCCAACTCCCCCGCCCTGGGCCGGGCTCCGTGCTGCCAGCAGTGCGGGACCCTCGCGGATGCCTGGGGCGGCCCTGCCTGAGGCCCAGTTCTCACTGATGTGGACTGGCCCAAGGGTGGGAGCCGCCGTTCACGCTGGACTGATTAATACAAGCTCCCGTGGAGGCGAAAGTGAGACAATAAAACGGATTACAGTATACATATACAATGTATGATTCGCGTTCATATATGTTACACATATGTGTATGTAACGCACGTTTGTTGAAATGCGGTCATAATGTTCAAACTGTTTCATAATCCACTTTCTTTGAATGACCGCCTTTTCACTTCAGTAAATCTTCATATTCTCATATTCCAGCTTCTCCATTTTTTTAACGTATTGTTTACAGCTCGTTTGCGCAAACCGATATCAAATCCAGAAACATGAATCTATAAAGTGCTAAAAGACTGTCAACCTAGGATCCTATAACAACCACCAAAAAAAGGGCTTGCCTAAATGGAGACAAAATAATCACTCCAGACAAAAGGAAAAAAAATCTGATGGAATTTGTCACCAGCCGGTCTTTCTTATGAAAAAATATTAAAGGAAGTTCTTTAGGTGGAAGGAAAATGATACCCGGATGAAACTCAGATCTACAGAAAGAATGAAGAGCACAGAAGATCGTAAATA
>NW_016107400.1:427923-429797 GCF_001604975.1 Cebus imitator | reverse complement strand
TTGACCAGGATGGTCTCGATCTCTTGACCTCGTGATCCACCCGCCTCGGCCTCCCAAAGTGCTGGGATTACAGGCTTGAGCCACCGCGCCCGGCAATATAAAAAAATTCTCTTTTTCACTGTTAAAATTATTCTTTTTTTACAGTATAACAAAATAGGCAGGAAGATGGTAAAAAAAAAATTTAGAGGCTAAGAATACCATCAATATTCTAAGTTTATTGATCCAAGTCTCAACGTAAAATCAAATGAATTACTATCAACATGGAAGGAGACTTATGCCTTTAACTTTGATGCACAGGCAGGCAGAAGAACATAGAGGCTGCATCCTCATGTGTTTCTGCTATTTTCAAGTGCCTTCAGCTAAAAATAATCCTTATGCCAAAATGGAATATTTGGGAGCAACAGATTCTGCCACCATTTGGTACCTTTGGCCAAACAGAGGTTTGCTTTACAGACCTCCTGGGTTCTGTGCCTGGCAACTGCACAAGGAGGGTACACCCACATGCCAGTTTCCCACAGTGACCCGTGGAGTAGCAAGGAAAGAAGACCGTTTCTGTCCTAATTGTGTTGCTCTGTTGCACAGTTCCCTAAAATGTCTGCCCCCACCCCCAGCCCACCCTACCCCACATTTTATGGAGGTAGGTGAAGAGCTTTTTCCTCCTTTGCTTGTCCATCATCCTCCCCTTCTCAATAGGCATGAGTTCAGGCTGTTCATGAAACCAACTGTAACATAAGTGGTGCTACTTCCCTGATAATCTTGACTCCTTG
Organism: Cebus imitator; assembly: GCF_001604975.1. NCBI lineage: Eukaryota > Metazoa > Chordata > Mammalia > Primates > Cebidae > Cebus > Cebus imitator. The sequence continues at coordinate 429,030 of NW_016107400.1, read as the reverse complement.
CTCAAAGGCACCAAGAACTACCTCTCCCTAGGCTGCAATGTGGGAAATGCCTCATATACTATATGAGAGATTGCAAAGAAAGGGGTCACCAGAACAATCAACCCAAACAGGATATAAAATGGAATGTATGCAATGATTACAGCTCTGCTAAAATATATCTGCTGGTGGACTAGCCCTGGAAATGAACAAGCAAAAATGAAAACAACTGCATGATGTGGCAGTAATAATAGGGATCGAATTTTCTTTTATGGTTCACTATTTTCTAATCTTTCTATAATGTCATTATATAGAACTTGTAATGACAGGTATATCTTTTATGTTTCTTAGTATATAAAACGCTATTCTCTGAACGTTTCCTATCATGTAAGTCATTTAAGTAATACGATTTTGTAGAAAAATTTTAGAGGCTAAGAATACCATCAATATTCTAAGTGTATTGATCCAAGTCTCAACGTAAAATCAAATGAATTACTATCAACATGGAAGGAGACTTATGCCTTTAACTTTGATGTACAGGCAGGCAGAAGAACATAGAGGCTAACACGGAATTTGGAGTCAGACAGACATGGGTTCAGATCTCAGATTCATAACTTACTAGTTCTGTGATCTTGGGTAAGGTGTTTATTATTTATTTGTTAATTTATTTACTTATTTGTTTATTTTTTGGAGATAGAGTCTTGCTGTGTTGTCCAGGCTGGAGTGCAGTGGTATGATCATGGCTGACTGCAAACTTGAACTCCTGGGCTTAGGCAGTCTTTCCACCTCAGCCTCTCAAGTAGTTTGACTACAGGTGTGTGCTACCATGCCCTGCTAATTTAAAAAAAAAAAAAAGCTGTAGAGACAGGGTCTCTCTATATTGCCTAGGCTGGTCTCAAACTTCTGGCCTCAAGCAATCCCCTGGCTTTGGCCTCCTAAGATGCTGGGATTGCAGGCATGAGCCATCAAAACTGGGCCTGAGTATTTGTCTTTTAAGTCATAGCCTCCTTAGCTGTAAATTGGAGCTAGTAAGATCTAAAATTTTTTGAGAGCTTTCTACATACTATGCTTTACATAAATATCATTTTTATTTTATTTTTTCAATTTTAATTTTTTTTTTTTTTTTTTTTT
>NW_016107400.1:421946-427883 GCF_001604975.1 Cebus imitator | reverse complement strand
TTGAGATGGAGTCTTGCTCTGTCATGCAGGCTGGAGTGCAATGCATCGATCTTGGCTCACTTCAGCCTCTGCCTCCCGGGCTCAAGAGATTCTTCTGCCTCATTCTCCCAAGTAGCTGGGATTACAGGTGCGCACCACCACACCCAGCTAATTGTTTTTGTATTTTTAGTACAGACGGGGTTTCACCATGTTGGCCAGGCTGGTCCTGAGCTCCCGACCTCAAGTGATCCACCCGCCTCAGCCTCCCAAAGTGCTGGAATTACAGGTGTGAGCCACTATGCCCAGCCAGTGTCATATTTATTTATTATTTTTATTGTTTTCAGACAGTATCATTTTCTGTCCCCCAGGCTGCAGTGCACTGGCCCTATCACGGCTTTCTGTAGCCTTGACCTCCTGGATTCAAGTTATCCTCCCACCTCAGCCCCAAAGTAGTTGAGACTGCTGGCCAGTGCCACATGCCTGACTAATTTCGGTTTGTTTTGTTTTGTTGTTGTTGTTGTTTTTGTAGAGATGGGGTTTCACCATGTTACCCAGGCTGGTCTCAAGCTCTTGGGCTCAAGTGATCTGTCTGCCTCAGCTTCTCAAAATGCTGGGAGTACAGGTGTGAGCCACCGTAGTTAGCCTAAATGGAGTATTAGCTTTCAATCTTCTTCTTTATCTTAAGCCATAGGTATGAATTTTATCTCTATTTTATAGATGAGAAAACTGAATCTTAAAGAGGTAAAGTATCTTGCTCAAGGTCATCCAGCCAATTAAGAATAGAGTTGGAATTCAAGGCCAGAGTTGATCTGGCACCTGTACTCAAGCTCTCTTTTTTTAGGCAGAGTCTCACTGTGTCGCCCAGGCTGGAGTGCAGTGGTGCAGTCTTGGCTTAGTGCAACCTCTGCCTGCTGGGTTCAAACAATTCTCTGCCTCAGCCTCCCAAGTAGCTGGGACTACAGGCACCTGCCACCATGCCTGGCTAATTTTTGTACTTTTAGTAGAGACGGGGTTTCACCATCTTGGCCAGGCTGCTCTTGGACTCCTGACCTCATGATCCACCTGCCTCGGCCTTCCAAAGTGCTACGATTACAGGCGTGAGCCACTGCGCCCAGCCCAGATTCAAGCTCTTAACGCTGCCTTATCCTACCTTACTGCTTTACATAATTCAAAGACGGGCTGGGAAGTTAAAAGACATATTTTTAAAGCAATGTGCACCATGTTTAACATATACTAAGCACTTAATATATGTTAGTTCTAACCATATATATCAGAGGAGACATGAATGGGACTGTAAAGGTATTTTGATATATGAGCCATTGACTGGTGGGGTTTGTCATACTTGGCTGGCTAAGAAGAAAGCACCTGCTTCTTTCATTGTCTCCCCCTCTACCACATGCCTCTTTCAAGCTGTACAACTGGGCAAAGACAGCCTTCCTTGATTGAAGCAGGGATGAGGGACCTTATATGCAATTGGCCCAAGAGAACTCTGAAGCAGTAAACAATAACAAGAGAAAATACATACTGGCTATGTCTTAATTTCTCATTCTTCACACCCATTTTAGATCGAGAATGGAAGAAGGAACAAAGGTGAAAACTAATACCATTTCTTTCAAAATCATGTTTGCCTTCTGTTAACTGCAGATATTGAATGGGGCAGCTAAGGCTTCTCATTCCCCTTGTGAATTAGGTAGATTCGGAGAGAAACACTGTCCCTGGAACTTTCTAAATGCCTGTTTCCTTTAATAATCAGCAATATCTGCTCTGATATTTTACCTATATTTCTTAGGGATTTTAAGGGAAGGAAGGTGGGGACATCATAATTCTACATCACCAGGAAATGCCTGCAAAGTTGCAATGGGAGGAGATAAGACACAGCAGCCTTAGAGGGGGTCTGGCAGGTCATGTCAGGAGGGGCTGACCCTGGATGGGTCAGAAATATGACCAGAGTCTGATCCTGAGCTTTGCAGATCAAGAAATTTGGACTTTTCCAGAATGGTCAAAAGGCTCTGTGATGACTGCAGATGTTAATTATAGGAAACAGTATGGGCTAGTCAGCTGTCTGCTTACAATAAAGGCTAACACTTTCCAGAGACAAGAGCTTGACAGGGGACCCTGATGGCAAACATAAGTATACTTGTTCACTCTGAATACTCCAGCATACTCTAGAGAATATTTTCAGAGTATTTATAAATTCTCAGAGTTGGGATTATGAGAACAAGGATTCTATTTAAATGTTATATTTAGGCTGGGAGCAGTGGCTCACACCTGTAATCCTAGCACTTTGGGAGACCGAGGCTGGTGGATCATGAGGTCAGGAGATCGAGACCAGCCTAGCCAAAATGGTGAAATCCCGTCTCTACTAAATACAAAAAATTTTAGCCGGGCATGGTGCCACATGCCTGTAGTCCCAGCTACTCAGGAGGCTGAGGCAGGAGAATCGCTTGAACCCAAGAGGCAAAGGTTGCAGTGAGCTAAGATCATGCCGCTGCACTCCAGCCTGGCGAAAGAGTGAGACTCCATCTCAATAAATAAATAAATGTTATATTTAACAAGCTTAGCCACTTACTTGATATGTGACTTTGAGAAAGTGAAATTCTCTGTGCTTCAGTTGTATTATCTGCAATCTGGAGATAATATGTAGATATTTCTCAGATAATATGTAGATATTTCACAATTCTGTGAAATATCTCCATGTTGTAGATGATATAACTAAAAATATTTTGCAAAGCATTTAGCAAATTGTAGCCAGTTGTAAGAGGATCTCAATAAATAGTAGAAAGTAGTTATTATAAGCTTTGTACTTCTTTCTTTCTTTCTTTCTTTTTTTTTTTAAATGGAGTCTTGCTCTGTCGCCCAGGCTGGAGTGCAGTGGCACAATCTTGGCTCACTGCAACCTCCGCCTCCTGGGTTCAAATGATTCTCCTGCCTCAGCCTCCTGAGTAGCTGAAATTACAGATGTGTACCACCATGCCCAGCTAATTTTTGTATTTGTAGTAGAGACAAGGTTTCACCATGTTGGTCAGGCTGGTCTCAAACTCCTGACCTCGTGATCCGCCACCTCGGCCTCCCAAAGTTCTGGGATTACAGGCATGAGCCACCATGCCTGGCTGCTTTGTACTTATTTCAGATGGAAACTTCTTAAAATTAATTTTATGTTCAGCCTACCCAAAACCTTGGGGAAATGAGGGCAATTTAGCTTCATAGAAGATCTAGTTGACCTCTACACTTTCTCCTCTTTTCCCAAATGGATTTCTCTATGCCAGAGTTTCTGTTTTTAAAAAGTCCTGTTTAGGGTGGGCACAGTGGCTCATGCCTGTAATCCTAGCACTTTGGGAGGCTGAAGCAGGTGGATCACTTGAGCTCAGGAATTTGAGACCAGGCTGGGCAACATGGCAGGACCCTGTCTCTACAAAAAGTACCAAAATTAGCCAGACGTGGTGGCACACACCTGTAGTCCCAGCTACTCAGAGGCTGAGGTGGGAGGATTGCCTGAGCCCGGGAAGTTGAGGCTGCAGTGAGCTGTGATTGTGCTACTGCACTCCAACGTGAGCAACAGGAATGAGACCCTGTCTCAAAAAAAAAAAAAAATTTTTTTTAATTTTTTTAGCCGGGCACAGTGGCTTACGCCTATAATCCCAGCACTTTGGGGAGGTCAATGCGGGTGGATCACCGGAGGTTGGGAGTTTGAGACCAACCTGACAAACATGGAGAAACCCCATCTCTACTAAAAATACAAGATTAGCCAGGCATAGCAGCGCATGCCCATAATCCCAGCTACTCGGGAGGCTGGGGCAGGAGAACCACTTGAACCCAGGAAGCGGCGGTTGTGGTGAGCCAAGATGGCATCACTGCAGCCTCCGCCTCCTGGGTTCAAGTGATTCTCCTGCCTAAGCCTCCCAAGTAGCTGGGACTACAAGCGCACACCACCACACCCAGCTAACTTTGTTGTTGTTGTTGTATTTTTAGTAGAGACAGGGTTTCACCATGTTGGCCAGGATGGTCTGGATCTCTTGTCCTCATGATCCACCTGCCTCATCCTCCCAAAGTGCTGGGATTACAGGCGTCAGCCACCATACCTACCTAATAAAAAAAAATTAAAAGATCTGGTTCATGGTCAGCGGCATCTTTTCTTTTCTCTTAGTACCCTATGTCAGTTTTAAGTGACCACCAATTCTTTTTTTAATACAGTGTCAAGGTTGTATAATTGTTTCTGCTCATTGTTCTCCAAGTTAAGTTCTTCCTCTGCAGCTGTGGGTTAGGGTGGTGAGCATTAGTTTCACTCTCAATGTTCCCTTGCAGAGTCACCTGTTTCCAAGATATCAATCCCTCTTTTCTGTCATCAGAACCTGATGTCAGCATTTTGCTACCTTAGTTATTGCAACACATTTATATGTTATGAGATGCAGTGATTGGGATTTTCCATTCACTTCCCATCAGAACTAATCTCAATAAAGTGATTCTTACAGGTCACCTTTTCATACAGTAAGCCCATCTCCAGGGATTTATAAATATACCATAAAAAGAAAAGGCTTGTATGTGCCTGGCTTAATTTTATTGGCGTAAAATTGCTAGTGATACAAATAACAGGGGAATGATTATTGAAGTTTCATATGAGCTGGCTAGGATGCAGTGCACCCATTAAAAATGATTATATTGAAGACTGTGCTACGACAGGAGGAAAACGCCTGCATTAGCTACAGCTATGAAACAAACAACCTTGAAATCTTGGTCGTTACATAATAAGCTTTTATTTCTCATTCATGCACTTTCAGATCAGCTGGATTTTGGCTGAGCTAGTTAGGACTGGTGGAACTTGGCTCCAGGCCACGAGTTGAGTTCAAGTTGGACTCACACATCTTAGTGGCTGGTGGGCCACCCAGGGCACATTTCTGTATGGAAATAGCAGAAACCCAAGAGAGCAAGCCCAATGCTGAAAGTCCAATGTACAGCCTCTATGTGCATCACAACTACTAACATTCCAAGTCACATGGCCAAGGCCACATTAAAGGGGTGGAAACTATTTCTACCTCTAATGTTAGGAACTACAAAGGGTATAGATACAGAGAGTTATGAAATGTTGGGAACAGGAATGTAGCCTATAGCAGTATCTCACAAAACAATTAAATGGAAAAGCACACATATAGGATATAAAATTGACTGCACAACTTGGTCATAACTATGTAAAAATATTTTCCATACCAACAAAGAATAGAAATAAATAAGCAAAAATGAAAAAATGTTATACCCAGCTAACAAGAGGATTTAAGAACTTTTAATGTTGCCTTTCTCCATTTCTGAAACTTCCAAGATAATATTATATTACCCTTCTTGTTAAAAGTAAGTTTTAGAAGCTTCTCACAGCTTCTAAATCTTCTCTTTTATCTTATTTAATTTAGTTAACTGCTTTAACCATCGTATTAAGACTTTGTAGAAAACATTGAGAAATCTAAGTACAACCAAGTTAGCCAATTATTCTTAGTCCCCACCAGTTCCTAATCTTACATTTGAACCTCATGAACTATCACCATAGATCTTTAACTTGATCTGTTGCCTAAAAACAATTGAGTTGCCTTTTATTGTTCCCTTATTCTTCATTATTACAGTGTCAAAGATTATTCTTCACACTGACCTCTCTGAAATCTCTAATATTAGATATTCATACTATTGAATAGAATCATTGTAGATCCCTAGTAGATTCCAGTTTTCTAAAATCTACAATTCAGCAAATATTTGCTGAGCACCTGACATGTGAGAGGCACTGTACTAGTTGTTCTAGGGGAAATATAGATATGTAAGTGACACATACTCTTACTCTCAAGAAGCTCACAGTCTTAATAGGAAGAGAAATGTGCAAACATTTTTTGAAGACAGAAAGAACAGACTAGGAGAAGTGTTCAATAGTTCTCAACACTTGTGACATATTAGAATCATTTGAACAACGTTGTTGTTGTTGTT
>NW_016107400.1:413661-421898 GCF_001604975.1 Cebus imitator | reverse complement strand
GTGATCTTGGCTTACCACAACTTCTGCTCCTGGATTCAAGCGATTCTCCTGCCTCAGCCTCCTGAGTAGCTGGGATTACAGGCATGCACCACCATGCCCAGCTAATTTTCTTTGTATTTTTAGTAGAGACGGGGTTTCATCATGTTGATCATGCTGGTCTCGAACTCCTGACCTCGTGATCTGCCTGTCTTGGCCTCCCGAAGTGCTGGGATTACAGGCGTGAGTCACTGCGCCCAGCCTACTACTACTATTACTACTACTTCTTCTTCTTCTTCTTCTTCTTCTTCCTCTTCTTCTTCTTCTTTTTTTTTTTAAGAGATAAGAGTCTTGCTCTGTCACCCAGGCTGAAACGCAGAGGAGTAATCATAGCTCACTATAGCCTCAAACTCCTGGGCTCAAGCAATCCTCCCACCTTGGCCTCTTCAGTAGCTAGGACTAAAAGCATGCACCACCATGCCCAGCTAATTTTTTTTTAAATTTTTTGTAGAGATGGGTCTTGCTTATGTTGCTCCTGGCCTCAAGTGATTTCCCCCCAACCTCAGCCTTTCAAAGTTCTGGTATTATAGGCATGATCCATTGCACCCTGCCTGGACAACATTTGATAAATACCAATGCTCAAGCCTGTATCTAGCCATGCTGTTAATTAGTCTGGTGTCTGGCCTGATTGCTGATATTTTTTTAAAGTTCCCCAGGAAATTTTAATGAGCATCCAGGGTTGAGAATCCCTGAGTTCGTTATTCTACTTCCATCCTGATTGAGTTGTTTCACTAGACTAAGAACTAACAAAGACTCCCAAATTCAATATTCAAAACAATTCTTTACAAATCGATTTTTATTAAAAATCATATAATGGGTTGGGGTGTCAGAGAAAAAAATTATATAATGCATGCATGTATTTTTAAAAGTCAAATGGTACTAAGGCTTATGACTAAAATATAGCAATTCTCTGTCCCACCCATACTCCTTCATATCCTGTTGACTTTGACTCTTTATTTTTATGGAATTCATACATCTCCTTCATCAGAATGTTAATGCACTGGCATCTTTTGCAAAACTAATTGCTAAACTTCATTTCCTTCTACCCAAAAGTACCCTAAAGCTCCCAAGGAAAGGTAAAAAGGAAGAAACACCAGGTAATTAGAGCAGTGGGAAGCAAGGGAGAGGTTTTTCTTTTCAATCCATGCCTACGTGCAAGCTAGCTCTTCTAAATAATTCAAAAAGGCAGCTAAGAGAGCTTCTAGAAACCCTGCCTACTCTTCCACCTCTTGGAAGACTGAGGGGCTTTATCTAAAATTATAACCAAAATTTCCCCATATTTTCCCAGATTCAAGCCTCCCCAGAGTCAATCAAGTTTTCTTAAACTTTTCTAGAAGTTAAAAACAGTCTGGAAATAAGAATACTTCCAAAGCAGTTTAAAAATCCTTGCAAAAGCAAGAGTATTTTGAAGAGCACAGGACTGGCTCAGCCATTCGGGGAGCTGACTAGAAAAAGGAAACTTTGATTTTATCTCTAACATGTATCATTTACATTGGAAAGTTTCACTTAGGGCGATAGTAAAAGTTTAATTGAGGTAATAGGCATTTGAACAAGGATTTGATTGACAAGTAAGGATTTCAAAGGTGGAGGGGACAGAAAAGTGTTTAAAGACTGAGAAAATGGCACAGGTGCAGAGCAGGAGTCAGGGATGTGTGGGGGTGCTGTCGGTGATAAAGTTGACACCCAGGATCCCCATAAACTCTGAGAGCTGGATTTAAAAATTAACACCAAGTCATAATGGGAGAGATCAGCAATGTGCAAAGGCCCCTTATAGGAAGACTACTTTCCAGGCCAGCAGCAGAGTATAAGGAGTTCCTAGCCTATGTGAGTGTATTCATATACGTAGAGATTGAACGTAGGCCAAATTTGTATATGTTGGGGGCAGTGAGGAAAGGGTTGGTGATCAACCTGGAAACTTTAGTAATCAGGACAGAAAAAAGATTTCATCTGAGGGCAGAGAATAATGAAAAGTGGTCATCCTTAGCATTCTAAATTCGCTTTAGCTTGTAAACCTGTAAACTAACTTGTCTAGTCCTTTTGATGGAAATATCTTTATTTTAGAAATGATTTCAATTTTATTTTATATGAGGTTGGTTCAAAAGTAATTGCGGTTTTTGCACTTTCACACCAACCTAATAGATATTGCAATAGTCTAATATAGCCTGAAGACTTTTAATAATTGAATCAAATTACTAGCTTCCCTTACTGCAAGGCTATGCTCATATAATTTGGCTTCCTATATTACTGTTGAGGGCACTGATTAGCAAAAGCACCTGGCCCACTTATTACTATGGTCCTCACTATAAATTAACAGAGTAGCATTTTCATTTACGAATTGGTCCTTTGTGAGCTTAATTAGCATAAATTATCTCCAAGAGACTGATCTAGACTTGGTGCAAAAAGGCAATCGAGTTCTGGACCTGAAAAGTTTGAGACCCATAGCCAGCATGAGGTGCCAGTCAACTGGCTGCTTTTGTGACAAAGGCAAAGTAACTTGCCTGGAGGGCACCATACCACCATCCGAAAAATAGGCCAGGTAGGCTGGGGTGCATGAGAAACACTGGGAGATAGAGATATAATAAAGGATGTGATTGGGAAAGCAAGTCAGGGCATATTAATGAAAGCCTTAAAAACTGGTTAGGTTTGAAGGCTGTGGGGACTCACTGAAGATAGGTTAGCAAGGTATTACATAAAGTCAGTTCTCTATTTCAGGAGAACTCTGTTTGATGGATGACAGCTGGATTGAGTAGGAAAGCTGGAGATGGGGGACTAATTATAAGTCTGTTGTAATTGTATAGGTAGGAGGTGAACGAGACTGTGAAAAGGCCAGTGGCATTAAAATAGAATGGAAGGTTCAGCCCTAAGAGACATTTCTGTGGCTCCAGGAAATACTGATGTGTCTTGGTTTCCTTACTTGTAATATTAAAAAGGAATCACTGCCACCTGTCTAGGAGAAAGGACTCTGCTCTTCCTGCCTCCTGTATTATTTGTAATAATTTTCAGAAGACTGCTTTCTTTTCATAAAGCAAGTAGAGGTGTTTAATGGCTCTTGAGGCAAAGCAGAGCTTATGAAATTCATCTGACTGGTCACATTCTGGACTAAGCCCAAACACGATAGTCCTCTCCAGACCTGAAAATTGCTGAATACTGTCTAAAACAATGTGACTTCCGCAAACACCAGTGGCCTGGCTAAACACAACCTCTGGTGCTCTGTGGGTCTCAGTTAATTCCATTGCTTTTAGCAGTGCAAGCTTATAGCGTCCTCTGTCCTCCCCTCTCCTGCACAGAATTGCTATATCTTTGGGCAGATAGCCATACCGGAACAGGCTATGACATTTTCTTGCCACATAGTGAGCTATTTGTTCCGTTGTCAAATTAGTCTTTGTCTCACACACCCCAGGCAGAGCCTGGGCATGCATGGCTTCCTCATAGGCAGCCTCCCTGAACAATGCTAATGTGTCTGGACACATGTTGGAGGGAGGATTTTCTTGGATCCTCTTCATTTCTTCTTTCATGACCTTTGCTATTTCCAGAGCACAGTGGATCCCTCTGCTGATTGTTTTTCGAGGAAACTGAGCAGATGGAGGGGGAAGGCCATTGACATCTGCGTGATGGATTTGAAAAGGGTCAAGAAAAAGCCAGAGAATCCCATGGTGATGGTTTTCACTTCCAGGCCACCTCACCTTTGGATGTGTGATGTTCTTAGCCTTCATGTACCAATCGCCGTATTTACTACAGAAATTCTCAGTCTCATCCATCACTATGTGTTTAATCTTTAGAAACTCCCCTTGCATGAAAGTTTTCCGAGTCACAGCTTGGTAGGTGGTTTGTTGGCTATAAGAAGGAAAGAGAAAACGGCTTGAGCCATATCAACAAAGGGAATATCAGCATTCATTACTCTGTAATGGAATCAGAGGCTGATGCTCATCCACAGGCTGAGTCATTGATTCAGTAGTGTGAATACCACAAAACTGTTCTAATTACAAGTTACCTGACAGACAGAATGCATAATTTTATGCCCTGCTCTTTGGGTTTGTCCAGCTAAGTCTGCATGTGAAACTTCTGAAATGAACCCAGGAAACCGACTGTATTATTTCGATTAGTAGCCCATTTCTACTTTTGGCAATCCTGAAGACAAGTTCATTACATCTTTTGCTTGTTTGCTTGTTTGTTTGTTTTTGAGACAAAGTTTTGCTCTTATTGCCCAGGCTGGAGTGCAATGGCATGATCTCAGCTCACTGTAACCCGTCTACCTCCCGGGTTCAACCGATTCTCCTGCCTCAGTCTCCCTAGTAGCTGGGACTACAGGCATGCGCCACCACACCCAGCTAATTTTTTTTTTTTTTTTTTTTTTTTTTTTAGTAGACACGGGGTTTCACCATGTTGGTCAGGCTGGTTTCAAACTCCCCACCTCAGGTGATCTGCCCACCTCAGCCTCCCAAAGTGCTGGGATTACAGGCATGAGCCACTGTGCCCAGCTAGTTCATTACATCTAAAGGAAATCTTAAAGTTGACTTAACACTTGTTACTACCATTTCTTTACTTTCTATCCTTTGTAGAGCTGGAGAACAGTTATATAGATGCATATCATAATTTTTATGAGCAAAAAAAATGGACTAGTTCAAATTCCTCTAACTTCCTTTAGATTTGGCAAGAGAAACATGGAGAGGATGCTGAGTTCCATGACACATCAAGTAGGGTACCAAATCTACGGGGCTATGCTTCTCTGGGGCTACCTCATTTACTTGGTAATTTTCCTTTATAGTATGCTTTAGCATATATGTACTTTTTCTTAACAAATATGGTTGTTTTTTGCCTCCTTTAATTTGGATCCAAGAAACATCACTCATCCCTACAGATTCCATAACTTTACATACACAGTTCCTAGGGCTTTACTACCTCCTGTATTACGCCTTGAATCATAACTATGTTCTTCACTTCTGGTTTGAATTGTGTGGACTCAAATAAAAGCACTGATCTTAGCCATCTTTGTATCCCTCTCACATTAGGGCTTCAATAGATATTTGTTGAGTTAGCCTTTTGACTGGGGTATTTTGAAACTTAGCTATAAATCTTACTAAAGAACGTAGTCTTCAGCACAGTCCGCAGGATTCCTCATAATCTGGCTTCTGCCCCCTTTTCAACATACTACCTGCTATATACCCACACTCTGCACTGGCTCAGTCAGACCTGCCATTCTGGTTCTCTAGTGTCTCCATGTCTTTGAACGCGCTGTGCCTTTTGCCTAGAAAGCCCTCTCCCATTTGATTTACTTCTCATACTGACTGTTTAGCAGTGTGTCCAATGGTCTCCTCCACTGGGGAATATTTGCCAACCAACCTCTAACCTGTTAAAATGGGCATGAGGCCAGGCACAGTGGCTCACGCCTGTAAACCTAGCACTTTGCCAGGAGGAGGTAGGTGGATCACTTGAGGTCAGGAGTTTGAGACCAGCCTGGCCAACATGGTGAAACCCCATCTCTACTAGAAATACAAACATTAGCCCAACGTGGTGGTGCACACCTGTAATCCCAGTGCTCAGGAGGCTGAGGGAGGAGAATCACTCGAACCCCAGAGACAGAGGTTGCAGTGAGCTGAGATCATGTCGCTGCACTCCAGCCTGGGCGACAAAGTGAGACTCCATCTCAAAAATAAATAAATAAAGGCCGGGCACGGTGGCTCAAGCCTGTAATCCCAGCACTTTGGGAGGCCGAGACGGGTGGATCACGAGGTCAAGAGATCGAGACCATCCTGGTCAAGATGGTGGAACCCCGTCTCTACTAAAAATACAAAAAATTAGCTGGGCATGGTGGTGTGTGCCTGTAATCCCAGCTACTCAGGAGGCTGAGGCAGGAGAATTGCCTGAACCCAGGAGGCGGAGGTTGCGGTGAGCCGAGATCGCGCCATTGCACTCCAGCCCGGGTAACAAGAGCGAAACTCTGTCTCAAAAAAAAAAATAAAAATAAAAAAATAAAAAATAAATAAATAAAGTATGTCTTTATTATTATATAATACATTGTTTATTTTTTTATGGCAAGGTCCTCAATATGTTTTCTCCCCTAACAGTAAATGTAGCACAGTAGATACTGTATCAACAGTGCTCAAAAAGATTTGTTGAATAACAAAACCAAATCAAAAATAATAATGATTTTACCCTCATTTTACTAAAAGCTAAAGATTTAAATCAGCGAATTTGTGTATTTTCTAAAATTACTGATGCAGAACAACTCAAAAATGAAAATATTTTATGAATAAAATCAAATAGTATTTAAATTCAGGTTTATGCTAGGTGCAATGTCTAATTAGCAGAAACACCCTATGACTTTAAAACATTACATATCAAACAAAAAGTATACTTAAAGCAAAATGGGTTCATTTCTATTTTTCTTAAAATTAAGGCCATGGATTGTGGAAAAAAGTGTTTCAGGTTCTATAAATTTAAGTTATGTACATTTGAGTTATTTTTTTTTTTTTTGAGACGGAGTTTCACTCATGTTACCCAGGCTGGAGTGCAATGGCGCGATCTCGGCTCACCGCAACCTCCGCCTCCTGGGTTCAGGCAATTCTCCTGCCTCAGCCTCCTGAGTAGCTGGGATTACAGGCACGCACCACCATGCCCAGCTAATTTTTTTGTATTTTTAGTAGAGACGGGGTTTCACCATGTTGACCAGGATGGTCTCGATCTCTTGACCTCGTGATCCACCCGCCTCAGCCTCCCAAAGTGCTGGGATTACAGGCTTGAGCCACCGCACCCGGCCATTTGAGTTATTTATAATGAGATGTTTAAAGTTGAACATTATAAATTACCTGATTGCAGATCAATTCCCTGATTATTTGGAAATGTGTGTATAGTTTGCGCTCTTGCACTTATGCAGCTAAGGCATTGCAAAAACTTAAACTAAAAACATAAACTACTTTGTGACACTTTTGAAAAGACTGAATATATTTTTGTGTGTGTTTAGTTGGTAAAACTCTTACAGCACAAAATCCTTTAGGGAGTCACTTTCACAAACATAGAGGATCTCTTTTGGCTTGCAGTGAAACAAGTCCTTAATTTTCTCCATGATTTGTATGGCTAGAGCTGTCTTCCTGGTTCCTGGAAAGCAGTAGATAAATAATTCACGTGTCTCTTGAAGGCTCTCAGAAAGCAACTGGCTCTGCTCCATTATGAGCAAGTTGAAAAACTCACAGCCCAGCTGGTCGCTCAGAAGAGATCTGGAGCACAAGGAGACCACCACAAGAGCCTGCAGCAAGTCTTCCATTTCCTCCTCATCAGCAAGCCTATAGGACCTCGGGTAGCACAGGGGGATCTCACCAGGTCTACTCTGTGTGCTGGCCAGGTGTATCACCCTTGGAATGATGCACACTTTCCTTGCGTAACCACCAACAGTTTGCAGTTTCTGCTTTAACCGATGAGCTGTGTTTCGGGCATATTCACGTCCTCCAAGCCAACTGGGGTCTATTAAGATTGAATAGAGTACCAGGGGGCTGTTAACTGCTATTAGGAGAGCATCACACAGGACATTCTGTTCTTTCCTGAAGCCAACATCACCAGCCCAGCTTCTAGAAAATATCACAATTCCCTGAGAACAAGGATGTATCAGGGTCTTCATTAATCCCTCCAGCTCTTTATGATCTGAGAACAGCTTCTTACAGAGGGATTCTGGTTTAAATTGTACCTCTTCCTGTGTCACTGAAAATTCAAGGAATAGATGTTACCAAAACTTACAAAAGTCAATGGTAGGTATTCCTGCAACATTGCAGAAAGAAATGATACCTGGTGCATTTGGGAAAATAAGAGCTTTTCTTTAGAATTGTGATTCTAACCAGTAGCAGTTTTGCTCCCCCACTTCACCCCCATCCCCAGGGACATTCATCGATGTCTAGAGAATTTTGTTTTTGAGACAGTCTCTTTGTCGCCCAGAGTGGAGTGCAGTGGCACAATCTCAGCTCACTGCAGCCTCTGCCTCCTGGATTTGGCGATTCTCCTGCCTCAGCCTCCTTAGTAGCTGAGATTACAGTCACATGCCACCATACCTGGCTAATTTTTGTATTTTTAGTAGAGACGGGATTTCATCATGTTGGCAGGCTCATCTTGAACTCCTGACCTGAGGTGATCTGCCTGCCTTGGCCTCCCAAAGTGCTGAATTACAGGCATGAGCCACCATGCTGGCCTGAGAATTTTTTTTTTTTTTTTTTTTT
>NW_016107400.1:411370-412686 GCF_001604975.1 Cebus imitator | reverse complement strand
TGTTGACCAGGATGGTCTCGATCTCTTGACCTCGTGATCCACCCGCCTCGGCCTCCCAAAGTGCTGGGATTACAGGCTTGAGCCACCGCGCCCGGCCCGAGAATTTTTTATTGTCACAATTGGAGAGGAGCTACTGACATATAGTAGGTACCAGCCAGGAATGCTGCTAAATATTCTGCAATTCACAGGGCTCTCTCTCCCACAACAAAAGTTATCTGACTCAAGTGACAATGGTGCTGAGGTTGAGAAACCCTGCTTTAGAAGAAGTGCAGACGACGCAATGGCTCCTTCTGCATTGGAAAGCCAGGGGCAGTTTTTTGATGGTAGATACCTAAGAAACGTTCTGCACTCTCAAATTTGAAAAACAAAAGCCATATGTCACGAGAAGTTGAAAAGCACAGGGAAATAGTAATAGTGGGAATCAGATGACTGGGAAACAAGGGTCAGACTTATATAAATATATATGTGTGTGTGTGTGTGTGTGTGTGTGTGTACAATTTTTATATAAATAAAATTTCAATCCAAGTCATGGCACCAAAGTAAAAAAAAAAAAGAGAGAGAGAAAAATAATAATAATAAATAAAATTTCAGGATCATTTTTCTGCTAAGTTCTTCATTTGACCTTCTCTAAGGAGAACTCATTGCTACTAATACCTCCCAACTCAATTTTAGAAAACAAACAGTCCCCTCAGCTGAAATCAAGAGGGAATACCTGGAAATAAATGTCGTTGCAGAGCCTCCTTCAATTCATAGACTTTTATGGAATATCCAGGACTTTTCCATTCAGATGAAGCTGATGAAATCAGGTAAGAGTTGTAGTCTGTGATCAAACTGGAAGGAGCTAGACAATTACATGGAAAGTTGTTTCAGATAAAAAATAAAAAGTAAAAAACCAAAAAAGCCTCTTTTTGGGCTCCTCTTACTAGAGACCTGTGATGTGCCCAGGTGCCTGAGCAGTCATACTTACTATGCCTCAGACAGCTCACATATGTTAGGAAAGGAAGTCTGGGAATTCCTGCAGGGGTCATGTCATACATATTGTAACTCACTGTGTGACTCGGCTTGGGCAAGTCATTTCATCTCTTTCTCACGCAGGAGTGAAGTGATAATTTCTAAGATTTCTTTCAACTCTAATAATTTGTTTGTTTGAGAACGGAGTTGCGCTCTTGTTGCCCAGGCTGGAGTGCAATGGCATGATCTCGGCTCACTGCAACCTCTGCCTCCCGGGTTCAAGCAATTCTCCTGCCTCAGCCTCCTGAGTAGATGGGATTACAGGTGCGTGCCACCACGTCCGGCTAATTTTTGTATTTTTAGTA
>NW_016107400.1:385354-410364 GCF_001604975.1 Cebus imitator | reverse complement strand
AATGTTAGATGGAATCAAAAGTGGCAGGATCTTTAGGGGAGAGGAGGAGAGAAGTGAGCTCAAACAAATTTAAAACGAGAAAGAATGACCCAATACATTTCTCTAATCACTCGAGTCTTGATCAAATGTAAAACATACTGGCCATGAAGGCAAGCAGATAGGCTTAGTTCAGCCTACAGTCCTTTACAGATTGCTTAGGAATCATTTCCAAGCAAAACTGAAAGATAAGAGAGAACAACAGGGGTCCTGCTCCCCCCCCACCCCCCTGCCCTAGCATCTCCTTTTGCATCATTTTTCCCCACTTGATTGTACCCTAAGTCCAGTGGTTTAAGGTTATTAGCTCCTAATGTTACTAAAACAATTCAAATTTGTCAACAATGTTTCGCTTGGAAGAATTAGTGGAGTAGGAGTCATTTTATTTTATTTTACTTTTTTATTTTATTTTATTTTATTTGAGACAGGGTCTTACTCTGTTGTCCAGGCTGGAGTGTAGTGGGGTGATCTCTGCTCACTGCAACCTCCACCTCCCAGGCTCAAGCAATCCTCTCACCTCAGCCTCCCATGCAGCTGGGACCACAGGCATACACCACCACACCTGGCTAGTTTTATATTTGGGGGAGAGATGGGGTCTCACCATGTTGACCAGGCTGGTCTAGAACTCCTTGGCTCAGGCAATCTGCCCACTTAGGCCTCCCACAAGTGCTAGGACTGCACCTGTCCTTGGAGTAATTCTTAAACATTTCTCTAAAATACCATCTCTAAAGTAAGACTATTCCAATTTTGACTAGGATGATCAGCCTGCACAGTTTTTTCAACAGGTTTGTAGATAAGAAAAGGAGAGCTTTCCTAACTCATAGCTGATGGCATACTGTAACTTTACAAGTTGTTTAGGCTGGCTGGGAGCAGTGGCTCACACGCATAATCTCAGCACTTTGGAAGATAGAGGCGAGCATGTCATTTGAGGTCAGAAGTTTGAGACCAGCCTGGGTAACATGGAGAAATCCCATCTCTATTAAAAATACAAAAATTAGCCAGACATGGTGGCATGCGCCTGTAATCCCAGCTACTTGGGAGGCTGGGGCACGAGAATCACTTGCACATGGGAGGTGGAGGTTGCAGTGAGTCAAGACCACACCACTGCACTCCAGCCTGGGTGACAGACTCTCAAAAAAAACAAAAAAAACAAACAAAAAAAAAAACTTGTTTAAGTCATAGAATCCAAACATTTCTTGACCTCAAACAGTTTATATTCTGACTCTTTGGAACTAAAAATATTAGATAAAGAACACTGTAATGGGAGAACACTTACAAGCAAAAATAAATTACTGTTTTTTAACTAAAACATATGATCGAATCCCCACAAAAGGCAGAGAAAGGGGTTCCTCCCTGCTGACAGGGACAATGGCTTCACTTCCCTTTACCTGGCTGAGTGTCCAGCATCATGACCACCCACTCCTCAGCTGTCAGCCGTGTGACAGAATTGTCTTTCATGATCCAGGAATCTGGGGCCTCCGCAAACACCACACAACAGAAGGGCTCCACTTGAATCACACAGACATAACCATCCAGGACATCTTTTTGGTACACGTTCAGGATTTTTGTGGTGAAATTTACCTTTGGCTTCTCATGGCAGAAGTGGAATGTAGGCAATTTTTCTATGCAGTTTTCAATTTCTTTTTTTAATAAGTCAGGGTTCACTTTTTCCCACTTACATCCAACCACTTCTTTGCTCTTATCATCCACTCCAATGAGGATGTATCCCCCTTGAGTGTTGGCAAATGCGGAAACATAATGAGGTAGCATTTCTTTAATCCGAGGTACAATCTTTTTGGTGGTGAACCTTTTAAATTCAACATGTGTTGACTCAGTAAAGTTGAGTTTCTCCTTATACATGAGTTTGTCCTTTTTAAAAAATTCTGAGGCAAATATTCTCATATCTTCCTCTTCCTGAATGTATCTATCAAGAACCTGCCGAGGAGGCAACTTCTTCACCCTTGGTCTTCCTCTTTGGGCTCTAAACTCCTTCTCTCTGAGAAGCTCCAGGGCACTGCTAGCACTCAAGTTGATAGCAGAAGTCACATCTCTCTGATATAAATTGGAGCGCAAGCTGCAAATCCTCAGTGGAAGGCTGAAAACATCTGGGCTCCATGACTTCACAAAAATCAGGAGATTGTGCCCCTGCTGCATGTAGTCAAGGTATTTCTGTGAACCTGAAGGAAGCAATTTTTGAAAAGAAGTTTCCAAATCCTGTCCTAGCCCATGGCATTGGTAACTATAGGTTTTATCATCAATCTCTGCTTTGATCACACCACCTCCAGAATTTAACAGCGCACATATAGCCCGGATAATTCTAGAATTCTCAGATCTTTTCAAACAGCTATTGGTCATCTTCTTTCTGTTTTCTTCTCCAAAGATCACTCTGCCCACATCTACTGTTATCTCAGGATAGGACATGTCAGTATCAGTCTTGAGACTCTCCATCACAGCAGCCACTCTGTGCTCCAAACAATAACAGAAAGAAGTTCCTATAATTAGGGCAGAAATGTTGTTTCTACATTAACAATAATTCCAAAGATTACAATATTTTCTTCAAAGCTATTAATTACTGAAGATACATTTTAATGTTGGAAATCATCTCTCTATATATTTTGTTGTTGTTGTTGTTTTGTTTGTTTTTTGTTTTTGAGAGACAGAATCTTGCTCTACTGTGCAGGTTGGAGTGCAGTGGCACAATAATAGTTCACTGCAGGCGGGCGTGGTGACTTACGCCTGCAATCCCAGCACTTTGGGAGATAGAGGCAGGTAGATTATGAGGTCAGGAGTTCAAGACCAGCTGGTCAATATGGTGAAACCTCGTCTCTACTAAAAATACAAAAATTATCTGGGCATGGTGGTACATACCTGTAGTTCCAGCTGCTAGCAAGGCTGAGTCAGGAGAATGGCTTGAACCTGGGAGGCGGAGGTTGCAGTGAGTCAAGATTGAACCACTGCACTCCAGCCTGGGTGACAGAGCAAGACTCCCTCTCAAAAAAAAAAAAAAAAGTTCACACAACCTCAACCTCCCAGCTCAAATGATTCTCCAACTTCAGTCTCTCTAGTAGCTGAGACTACAGACACATGCCACCATGCCTGGCTAATTTTTCTTTTTTTGAGAGATGGAGTCTTGCTATGTTGCAGTCCTCCTGCCTGGGCCTCCTAAAGTGCTGGGATTACAGATGTGAGCCACCCCACACAACTGGAAATTATCTTTGATATGCTGTTTTCTAATCACTTTGCCAAATATCCTTAGCCTTGCCAGAATAAGTATGCATCGATAAAGGTGAATGCTTAATATTTGTCATAATGGAAAAATTAAATTGCTAACATTTTCAAACAGTTTCCATTTAAATCAGGAAACACCAACACTGAGCCTGGATATAAAGGGCACAGGTTGGCACAGGAGCCCAGGTAAGTTATTAGTAAATCTGCATAAATAGATGTTGAAGTGAGACAATGCATTTATTTACAATTCAAAAGGGGAAGAAAGGAAGGCACTAGAGAACTAAGGAAGTATCATTTTATAGTATATGTACTGTAGAAGATCTTGCTGTAAACACAAACATAGGCTGGGTGTGGTAGCTCACACGTGTAATCTCAGCACTTTGGGAGATGGATGTGGGAGGATTGCTTGTGGCCAGGAGTTGAGACCAGCATGGACAACATAGGAAGACCCCATCTTTACAAAAGATTTAAAAATTTTTTAAATTAGGCAGGTATGGTGGTGCACACCTGCAGTCCCAGCTACCTAGGAGGCTGAGGTGGGAGGATCTCTTGAGCCCAGGAGTTTGAGGCTGCAGTGAGCCATGATTACACTATTGCACTCTAGCCTAGGCAGCAGAGTGGGACTCTGTCTAAAAAAATAAAAATAGCCAGGCACAGGGGCTCACGTTGTAATCTCAGCACTGTAATCCCAGCACTTTGGGAGGCCGAGGTGGTGGATCATCTGAGGTTGAGAGTTCAAGACCAATATGACCAACATGGAGAAAACATGAAAACTGTACTAAAAATACAAAAATTGGCCAGGCATGGTGGTGCATGCCTGTAATACCAGCTGCTTGAGAGACTGAGGCAGGAGAATCGCTTGAACCCAGGAGGCAGAGGTTGTGGTGAGCCAAGATCATGCCGTTACCTTCCCTTCTAATAGTTCTGCCCTGTGCTGTGGAAACCTCTAAAGCTTAGAAAAGAATATGAGTTTTTGGGTCATGGTCATTAAATTACTGTCACCCTTCTTTTGCTTCATAGACCAGAGAACAGCCACCTAAATTGAAATTTGAACTCTGAAGGAAATATTTCAGAAAGAATCCCCTTACCTTTAGTTAATTGCAAAACAAAATATTTGCTATCTCAACTAAAATTCTTCCTCTAGAAGAAGAGAACCCATTTTTCTGTGTGATCTTTGCAAAGCAGGGGCCCTGTGGGTGTGGTATGTACTCACCAAGAGGAAGAAAGCAGGCATCAGGCAAGATTTGTACACTCCTCTGACATCAGTTTGTTCTTGGTTGCCTTTTCACTTCCTTCAGGAAAACCAGAATCGACCTGGGAATTGTTTTTAGAATGTGAGCCTCTTCTACAAGTACATGTAAATGTAGTATTTTATGGCCCTTAGGGAATTTTCCCATAACATTCTATTTATATCATTGACTCACAGAAGCGTTGGAAAGGACTTTAAAGATCCTCCAGTCCAACAATCTGTCGGATTCTAAAATCTCCTCTATAATATTCCCAGCTCCCAACAAGTTGCTATGCAAATCTCCGGCCATGAGCAACTCACTACCTATCAAATAGTCCCTCTAGTCCCTCCTGTTTTCTGACATCTGTGTTAGAAATGGTTTCCTTACTTTCAACTGCAATTTGTCTCCCCATAACTTCCACTGAGGGGACCCACAAAACAAATCTAATTGATTTGAACTAGCAGGCCCTATAGTCTTGTGACTCCTAAGTCTCATCAATGTTATTTGAATGCTGATAACAACTATGATAAATACAACATTTCCTGAGATTCTAGCTCCGGATGAATATCCTTTCCACATTTCCCAGAATTTTTTTTTTTTTTTTTTGAGACAGAGTCTCACTCTGTGCCCAGGCTAGAGTGCAGTGGCGTGATCTCACGGGAACCTCCACCCCCCAGGTTCAAGCTATTCTCCTGTCTCAGCCTCCAGAGTAGCTGGGACTACAGGCATGAGCCACATTCGCAACTAATTTTTGTATTTTTAGTAGATAGGGCTTCACCATGTTGGCCAGGCTGGTCTCAGACTGTTGACCTCAGGTGATCTGCCCGCCTCAGTCTCCCAAAGTACTGGGATCACAAGCGTGAGCCACTGCACCTGGACTTCCCAGAATGTTTTACTCATTTTCCTTTACAAATTTTTCCCTTAAATACTATTTTACTAATCCCTCATGCCCTCAGATGTAGACTGCACCTAAAATTAGACAGATGAGATTTTTTTAAAGAATTTTGTTCTTTCTTTCTTTCTTTACCTATGTTCTTGCGTTTCCTCCTGCTGCTCCAGTTCCACATCTGGCTGTAGTCTGAATGTTTGCTTCTATCACAGCCCCTTTTGCCCTTTGATATTAGCTTGGGAGGAGCAGACTCTCCACTTCTTCATAACACTGACACACTGAGGAAGGCCGATAAGGACTCCTGAAGAGCCTGTGACAGGGCAGATTAGCAGGCCAGGCTCTGACCTCAGGGAGTGAATGAGGTTGTAATGAGAAAAAGCAGGAGTTTTCAAGTGAAAGGCAAAAGTTAAACCTAGCACTTCTGAGGGACACAGTTTCACTTCCACATATCATACATATACCTTCAGCCCCCGGAAAATTTTATATGTAAAGCTCTATTTTTATTTTTTTAAGATGGGTTTTCACCCTGATGGCCAGGCTGGTCTTGAACTCCTGACCTCAGGTGATCCACCCACCTCAGCCTCCCAAAGTGCTAGGATTACAGGCATGAGCCACCGCGTCCGGCCAGGATTCTTTTATTCTCACTTNTGTGTATTAGTCAGATAATACACCTGCTGTGTATTCTCCAAACAAATAGAACCAAAGGGTTATACATTATTAGGCCCTTAAACAACACAGGGTTGAACTGCACAGGTCCACTTCAACTCAGATGTTCTCCTACCTCTGCCACCCTTGAGACAGCAAGACCAACTCCTCCTCTTCCTCCCAGCCTGTTCAATGTGAAGGTGATAAGGATGAAGACCTTTGTGATGATCTACTTCCACTTAATAAGTAGTGATTATACTTAGTAACATTTTCTTTCTGTAGCTTAATTTATAAGAATGCAGTATATAATGCATACAACATACAAAATGTGTGTCAGTTGTGTTGTCGGGAAGGCTTCTGGTCAACAGTAGGCTACTAATTATTAAGTTTTGGTGGAGTCAAAAGTTATACATGAGTTTTTTTTTTTTTTTTTTTGAGACAGAGTTTTGCTCTTGTTACCCAGGCTGGAGTGCAATGGCGTGATCCTGGCTCACCTCAACCTCCGCCTCCTGGGTTCAAGCAATTCTCCTGCCTCAGCCTCCCAAGTAGCTGGGGCTACAGGCAGGTGCCACCATGCCCAGCTAATTTTTTTGTATTTTTAGTAGAGACGGGGTTTCACCATGTTGACCAGGATGGTCTTGATCTCTTGACCTCGGCCTCCCAAAGTGCTGGGATTATAGGCGTGAGCCACCGCGCCCGGCCTATTTTTATTTTACATTAGGCTATTCTGTACCTATTCATTGTGGGCGATATTAACCTATTTCATTACCTTCTAAATGGCTTGCTCTATTCTATTTACTTTTATTCTTTTTGCCACTTTTCATCTTTGTTAAACACAAGACCCAGCCTAGAAAAATCTTCATAGATTAAGAGCTGGCTATCCCTGGGTAGGAGAATTAAAAGTTATTTTTTAATTAGTTTCTTTTTCTTCCCTTTATTGTCTTTAATCTATATTTTTAATGGTTTACAATGCGTATAAATTGTTTTTCATAATTTAAAAACAAATGGTAAAAACCAACAGATGGCCAGGCGCAGTGGCTCACACCTGTAATCCCAGAATTTTGGGAGGCTGAGGTGGGCAGATCACCTGAGGTCAGGAGTTCAAGACCAGCCTGGCCAACATGACCAAACCCTGTCTCTACTAAAAATACAAAAATTAGCAGAGTGTGGTGGCAGGCACCTGTAAACTTAGCTACTTAGGAGGCTGAGGCATGAGAATTACTTGAACCCAGGAGGCAGAGGTTGCAGTGAACCAATATCGCAGCAATGCACTCTAGCCTGGATGACAGAGAGAGACTCTGTCTCAAATAATAATAATAATAACCAATTGTTGAGTGCTTGGAATGTTCTAAACATGGTGCTACACTCTGGAGCTACCCATCAAAATAAAAGCTCTCGTTTAGTAACTGCCTTCCTTGAGCCAAATATGCAACTTTCATTCTCAAATATAATTCTCTTGACCTCGTGATCCACCCGCCTCGGCCTCCCAAAGTGCTGGGATTACAGGCTTGAGCCACCGCGCCCGGCAATTCTCATAATAACTTGCAAGACATGCATGATTTTCACGTTAAATAAATGAAAAAAAAAACACTGAGTTCATTCAGGTAAAGCTCAAAGTTACAATTCTAGTAAGTAGCAGAGCTGAGAGTTGAACACTGATCTATATGAATCCAAAGCTCAAGTACTCTCATTCTGCCACAAAACCTTACTATTAGCTAGAAGAATAAGACATACATCCCAGCTGGGCTCGATGGCTCACACCTGTAATCTCAGCACTTTGGGAGGCCAAATTGGGTAGGTGGATCACTTGACGTCAGGAGTTCGAGACCAGCTTGGCCAGCATGGCAAAAACCCATCTCTACTAAAAATACAAAAATCAGCTGGATGTGGTGGTGCACGCCTGTAATCCCAGCTATTTGTGAGCCTGAGGAAGGAGAATCACTTGAACCAAGGAGGCGGAGGTTGCAGTGAACTCAGATCATTCACAATCTAAAGAGGGAAAACATGTACTCAACAACTCAAGACAGTACAATATATACAATATAACATCGACTGAGCACTCTATGTATTAGGCATTGTTCTCATTCATCTTATAACAGTTCTATCAGGTAGATGCTATTACTATGTTCCTTTTTACAAATGGTGACACTGAAGAACAGAGAATTCAAGTTACTTGCCAAAATAGTCCACATGCATGATCACTACACTCTAGTGCCACTCTGGAGAGTTTGCAGTGTTCTCTAGATGTTCTGAGGAATGACAATAACTGTGCATGTGAGAATCAGAAAAGATTTCCTAAATGAGATGATAATATGAGCTGGAACCTGTAAGAAGGCAACAGGTTGAGAAAGGGAGATGGCTGGGAGAAAGATGAACCAGGTAGAGGAAATAGCACATGCAAAGGCACATTCTCTTCACTGTGATCTCTCCAATCCTTAATGAAGGAAAGAGGTCTTGAGTGGGCCTGGTACAGAAGACTCTCCATCTTATTTCTTCACGTCCTTCCACCCATCCCTATCTAACACTCATCACAATCTTCATTCGCCTCTCACATGTCACTCCTCTATTTCCACTGCCAGTCCAATTTAAGCTCCTATTAGCTCACACCTGGACCATTGCAATAGCTTTCCCTGCTTTCGCTCTCTGACCCCCTCCAATCTAAACACAGCTGAGGCCAGGTGCGGTGGCTCACGCCTATAAATCCCAGCACTTTGGGTGGCCGAGACAGGCGGATCACCTGAGGTAAGGAGTTCAAGACCAGCCTGGCCAACATGGTGAAACCCCATCTCTACAAAAATATAACAATTAGCCGGGCATGATGGTGGATGCTTGTAATCCTAGCTATTCGGGAGGCTGAGGCACGAGAATCCCTTGAACCCGGGAGGCAGAGGTTGCAGTGAGCCGAGATAGCGTCACAGCACTCCAGCCTGGGCCACTTGAGACTCTGTCTCAAAAAGAAAAAAAAAAAAAAAAAAAAAAAAAAAAAAAAAAAAAAAAAAAAAAAAAAAAAAAAAAAAAAAAAAAACTTCCTGTAATCCCATGGCGTGCGCGCGCACACACACACACACACACACACACACACACAATAATCCTGCTCAGATGCTCGTTCCCAGTTATGAAACAGGGTACTGGCAAAACCACTCCGCCTAGCAGTAGCCCAGACGAACGAGGGCGGGGAATTGTGGAGGGGGCGCGGGAGAATTGCTCAGAGCATGGAAAGCGATTGGCCTAACATCTTAGGGTAGAGATGGCAACGCGAAAGAGGCGACGGAAAAGATGAGTCGGCCGTCTCTTCCGCTGACGTTCGCCTCGGCCTTCGATTGGCTGCTCCTCGCACCAGCCCCGCCTCAGGGACGCACACGTGACCCGATGGCCGCCGTGGGATTGGTTGTTCGGCGAGAGGCTCGCTGGGCTGTGAGATGTGGGCCGGGCAGAGAGACAGAGGAGAGGGATGCTGGAAGCACGCACGTCCCGGGACGGAAATTCGGAGAGCTTGGTTACTTTCATCTTCCTCAGGCCGGAACAGGCTTCTTGCGAGAGTATAGGGCGTAGGAGTTTCGGGAGTTAGGAAAGCGGGCTGCAGACTCCTGCCTGGGTGTTTGGTTTAAGCCTTGGCTCCGGCCTTACTCTTGTTTCCCCGCAGGGACGACCTCAGCATTCCCGTGAGTTCGTGGGATTTGGACCTTAGATTACTAGTATGATTTCGAGGGCCTCCTGTGTGTAAGCACTGGATGTGCGCAGATGGCTGTGCAGAGCGCCAGGAGGTAGAGGCTGGGAGAATGAGGGTTTGGAGGTGCTTGAGTTACGGTCTTTACCCACGTGAAATGTTGGAGGTAAGTCGGATTTGTAACTGGTGTTGATGCTTTTATAATCTAGGAGCTTAGTGTTTAGTAGGAAGAGCCGCTTATTAAATGAATTAAACGCTCATTTATTGAACCACTCCCTAAATACTAGGCACCATTCCGAGTGGAGTGGCTACAGAGGCCGGTAGGACACAGTCCTGGTTCTTTAGGAACTCTATGATTGGTCAAGTGTGAGAGAGGGCGGAAAAAGTGAACTGTGAGTAGTTGGCTTGTGATGCGTGCTGTGGTGGAACAAAGTGCTGTGGGAGTTAGAAGAAGGGGATGATTGAAGGAGTTAGGGACATTTAACAGAAGGCAATATTTAGGTAAAGTTTAAGAAGTATACTTAGGCGCTACACGAAAGCACCTTTTACTCAGCCAGCACAGCCATCCATTTGCCCTTCCAGATGCCTGACTGGGACCTTGCTTGTGGATGTGTGAGCTTTTAATCTCTGGCTGTAATCTTACCCACTTCAACCTAAATTTGGGATGATTACTCTTGACTCTTTTGAGTAATAAGGCAAATCTCCCCACAACCCAGGTGTAGGGAGAAGAGAGGTAGAATGATGCTAGTTTCTTGTTATTTTATTTTTGTGGTAACTGGACAGCATTTTAAGTTATATACTCTATGTTTAAATATCCCTCTTAAAAAGCCTGAGCTACTTAACAATCTAGATGTGACCATCTTACTCTATTCCCACAGGATAGGAGGGAATCCCCTTTGTAAAACTATGAATCCAAATAAATGTTAAAAATCGTAAAAAAAAAAAAAAAAAGTATACTTATGTTTTCTCCCCATCGAAAGGGGTGTAGAAGGCACTCCGGATCGAGCGTTAGTGTACTGAGACAAAGAACTAGGAAAGCGGACCTGCTGTGTGTGGCAGGCGCACATCGGAGGTTTGCCCAGCTGATGGTGAAGCAGTTAGGTAGGGAGGGATTACACTTGTAAAGATCTTGAATTTCATGGTATTCTGTCTGTCTGGATCTTAAAATGCAAAGTGGCAAAGTGAAATAGGTACCATAAAACAGGTATTAACCTGCTTTCATAATTCAGAAGAAGGACATATACTTCCTGTTGGATTGATTTTAAAAAGGCTTCATGTGAAAGATGGCATTTTGGAGGGTTGCAAACTGTAAGGGTAGGATTTTGAAGTACAGGAAGGGTTTCTACAGGGGGGAAAGACTTTCTAAATGGACGGCATAAGGTCACATAGAGCCAATATGAGGACTAAAGAATAATCTGGGTTGATTAGACTGTAAGAAATGTTTGGGGGACAGATGCAGTGGCTCACACCTGTAATCCCAGCACTTGAGGTCAGGAGTTCAAGACCAGCTTGGCCAACATGACCAAACCCTGTCTCTACTACAAATACAAAAATTAGCTGTGCATGGTGGCTCATGCCTGTAATCCTAGCTATTTGGGAGGCTGAGGCAGGAGAATCGCTTGAACCCAGGAACCTGAGATTGCAGTGAGCTGAGATTGCACCACTGCACTCCTGCCTGTGTGACAGAGCGATATTCCAAATGAAAAAAACACAAAAAAGAGACATGTTTGGGTTGTTTACGGTGTGTTTACGGATAAATTTGGGTCCCTTTTGAAACATGTTGATTGCTAAGCAAAGTCATTAGGACTTTATTTCCTGGACTGTGGGGAGCAATTGAAACTTGTGAGTAATGACTTAATCCCACCTCCATTTGTAAGGGTTAGTATGTTTGTAAGATTCAAAGTACATTGGATGGGATCAAAACTGGAGGCAGGAGGCCCATTGAGATAGCAGTTATTGTCTGCCATAAGTTGTTGTCTGCCAGCCTCCCAAAGTTCTTGGGTTACAGACGTGAGCCACTGCTTCCAGCCTAGTTTCCCTCTTTATGGAGTTTAGCTGCTGAATGGCTAACACAGACCAACAGCTGTCAGTTTCAACAAGGGAATATCAGTCTATTGACATTGACAGATGGCTGAAGGAAGTATACAGTAGCTCCAGAATTCTTAGATACTGACAATATCATTTTGGAGGTCTGGGCTGGTGCGGTGGCTCACACCTGTAATCCCAGCACTTTAGGAGGCTGAGACAGGCAGATCTCGAGGTCAAAGAGATCAAGACCATCCTGGCCAGCATGGTGAAAACCCACCTCTACTAAAAATACAAAAATTAGCTGGGCCTGATACTGTGCACCTGTAGTCCCAGCTACTAGGGAAGCTGAGGCAGGAGAAATGCTTGAACCCAGGAAATGGAGGTGGCAGTCAACTGAGACCAGGCCACTGCACTACAGCCTGGCAACAGAGTGAGACTCCATTCCCCCAAAAAATTAAAAATAAAATAAAGAGGCCGGGCACAGTGGTTCACACCTGTAATCCCAGCACTTTGGGAGGCTGCGGCGGGTAGATCAAGAGGTCAGGAGTTCGAGACCGGCCTGGCCAATATGGTGAAACCCTGTCTTTACTAAAAAATACAAAAATTAGCCAGGCGTGGTGGCACACGCCTGTAGTCCCAGCTACTCGAGAGGCTGAGGCAGGAGAATCACTTGAACCCAGGAGGCAGAGGTTGCAGTGAGCTGAGATCATGCCACTGCACTCCAGCCTGGGCAATAGAGTGAGACTCGTCTAAAAATAAAGAAAGAAAATAAAATAACGTAAAGTAAATGAATGGCAGTCACCTTTCTCATTCTGAAATTGATTTTTCAGATTGTGAATTACCTATCCTTTGCCTTGCTTTCTTTATCTTCTATGTCCTTCCTTATTAGTAAATCTAAAGGTAGGGCCCTAGAGAAAAATGAAATCAAACCTTTGATTTAGCTGTTACTTTAAAAAAATATAAATCTGGTAATCATACCTCAAGTTCTCTTTCCAGCTCTGCAGTTAATTTGCTGTGGACCTTTGGCAAATCATAGCCTCTCTGGGTTCTTGGACTCTTCAGATAGAAGATTCTGGTTTAAAAACTTTTATGACTATAATTTTAATCTTTGTTGGCAGAAGAATTATAAATCAAATTGCATATTAAATCAACTGGAGTTTATAAAGAAATATTAAAAGATTAGTAGAAAATCTTTTCTCAGCTGGGAGTGGTGGCTCACGCCTGTAATCCCAGCACTTTGGGAGGCCAAGGCTGGCAGGTCATTTGAGGTCAGGAGTTAAATACCAGCCTAGCCAACATGGTGAAACCCTGTCTCTACTAAAAATACAAAAATTAGCTGGGCATGGTGGCACATGCCTATAGTCCCAGCTATTTGGGAGGCTGAGGCAGAAGATTGCTTGAGCCTGGGAGGCAGAGGCTGCAGTGAGCCAAGATCATTGTACTCTACCCTGAGCGACAGTGAGATTCCATCTAAAAAAAAGAAATCTTTTCTAGGCCAAGTACAGTGGCTGACACCTGCAATCCAGCAATTTGGGAGGCCAAAGAGGGAGGATCACTTGAGCCGGCAGTTTGAATCCAGCCTGGGCAACATGGCAAGGCCCTGTCTCTCTAAAAAAATTTTTTTAAATTACCTGGGCTTGGTGTTGCTTGCCTCAGATCTCAGTTACTCAGAAGGCTGGGGTGGGACGATTGCTTGAGCCCAGCAGTTTGAGGCCACTGCACTCCAGGCTGCGTGACATAGCAAGACCCTATCTCCAGAAAAAGGAAAGAAATTTAAAAAAATAAAATATATTTTCTAAAACTTTTGCCTTTGAACAAGACTAAGGTCAGGCTTATTGGCTCAAGCTTTTGATCCTAGGGTTTTGGGAAACCAAGGCAGGAGGATCACTTGAAGCCAGGAATTTGAGACTAGCCTGGGCAACATAGCAAGACCTTGTGTCTACAACTTTGTTTTTTGTTTTAATTAGCTGGGCATGGTGGTTGCACACCTGTTGTCCCAACTGCTCAGAAGGCTGAGACAGGAGGGTCGCCTAAGCCTGAGTTCAAATTGGCAGTGATTGCACCACTGGATTCCATCCTGGGCCACAGAGTGAAACCCTGTCTCAAAAACAAAAACAAAAAAAAGTAAGCTATAAGTTTCTTCATGAACATTCCTGAGATTTTATCATGCATGCTGTTTGTGCTCATTAGAAAAAAACAAAAGTTTTTGAATGGCAAATGTTTCTCAACTGTCCTTTGTACTTCAAAAACAAAAACCCTAAAAAACAAAATTTGTTCAGATTTGCTTTTTGTGTGTGTGTGTGTGTGTGTGTGTGTGAGACAGGGTCACTGTGGTCTTGATCTCTCAGGTTCAAGCAATCCTTTTCCCATCTCAACCTCCCTAGTGGCTGAGACTACAGTTGTGCACCACCATGCCTGGCTACTTTTTGTAGGAAAAGTGTCTCACTATTTTGCCAGGGCTGGTTTTGGCAACTCTTGGGCTCAGGGAATCCTCCCACCTCAGCCTTCCAAAGTGCTAGGATTACAGGTATTGATCGACTTACGACCTATGCAACTTACGACCACTTGACTTTACGACCACAATCGCTAGCCAGGACTACTCTGTGTCTGGCAGCGCAAATGTTGCCCAGCTGGGTGTATGACAGTGCGGGACAATAAACATATATGCTGTATCATATCATTATTAGTCATTTTCTTGCCTTTCTTACTAAAATGTGAGTGGTTTACATCCCTATATCTTTAACAATATTAGAACATACTAAGTTTAAATTATATTTGAACAAGATATCCAGATGACATCTTTTATGATGAATGCTACATATTTGTATCCCATGGAAAGTCACATAAAATTGTGATGATTTACTTTTCTATTTACAATGATAATAAATAAATACCTGGCAACTAGTCCTTTTTAACCCTAAGACTTAACATAGTTCATACCCTTCTGCTTTTCAAAACTCATCATGTGCCGTGGTTTTTCACTTCAAACCATAGACCACCGTGGTTCAGTGATCTGTGAATATTCCACAGTTTTACACAAGGCTGCGCCTTTACCACAAGTTAAGTTGGCTTTTTAAAAATGAGATTTGACAAGAATGCTTTCATAATAAGCATTCAGGTCAACCTTTACTTCTGGTAATGCAGTGTTTTACTTAAACCTGACGAATGTAAAAATAAGAAACAAAATGGTGTAGAGTTGATACAAATGGCATAAAATGAACAAAGAAAATTATGATATATAACAATAATGAAAGAAAATTATGATAAAATATGACTTAAAGATTTTTATGACATCATTTCACAGTACTGTACATATAGCCTACTCAACTTACGACCAAATCCGACCAGTCTGTCGGAGCCAATCATGGTCGTAAGTGGAGCACTAGCTGTATAGGCACGAGCCACTGTGCCCACCCTAGTTTGTATTTTTGTATAGCAAAGTTATTTTAAAGCAAAGAACATTGGAAAATAAAATATTGAGGGCCAGGTGTGGTGGCTCCCGCTTTTAATACCAAGGCTTTGGAAGGATGTGGTGGGAAGATCACTTGAAGCCAGGAGTTTGAGATCAGCCTGGGAAACATAGCAAGACCTTGTCTCTACAAAAAATTAAAAAGAATTAGCCAGGGGTGGCTGTAGTTCTAGCTACCTGGGAGTATCGCCTGAGCCCAGGAGTTTGAGGCTACAGTGAGCCGTGATTGCACCACTGCACTGCAGCCTGGTTGACAGAGTGAAAACCTGTCTCAAAATAAAAAAATATTAATTGAAAACAGGCTGGGCATAGTGGCTCATACCTCTAATCCAAACACTTTGGGAGGCCGAGGTGGGTAGATTGCTTGAACTCAGGAGTTCCAGACCAGCCTGGGCAACATGGTGAAACCCTGTCTCTACAAAAAGTACAAAAATTAGCCAGGCGTGGTGGCCTGTGACTGTAGTCCCAGCTACTTGGGAGGCTGAGGTGGGATGATCACCTGAGCCTGGGGAGGTTGAGACTGCAGTAAGCCATAATGAAGCCATTGCACTACAGCCTGGGTAACAGAGTAAGACCCTGTCTTTAAAAAAAAAAAAAAAAAGAAAAGAAATATTAATTAGAAACCCATGGTTGAAACTTAAGACTTTTTTTCATAGGTAAGCCTGTGTCTTCTTGGATGTGAAAATAGGGCACTGTGTTGCTCTTAGGTAATACAAGGAGGTGAAATGCAATGATGAGTGAAGTGGAGTCTGACCTGGTATTGCCATTGCTTCAATGTTGGCTTTGACCAGGGTATGATCCCTTAATCTTCTCTCTGAGCTGATCCTGGTTGTGGCTTTTCTGCACAGGTCTGTTGTATCCTGTTTGGACACTGGTTTTATTATGTTTAAGATGTTTCTTTTATATTTTGAATTACTGATACTCTCATGTTTTCCTTCTTAGGTTGAGGTGAAAAATCTTGCTTTGAAATCTTCATAGAAGACTACATCATTTCAATCCTGAATCTGCTTCAATTCTATTATTCACTTATTACTGTATTAAAAATGTTTAATTGGCCAGGCACAATGGCTCACGCCTATAATCCCAGCACTTTGGGAGGCCAAGGCGGGTGGATCACTGGAGGTTAGGAGTTCAACACCAGCCTGGCCAACATGGCAAAACACTGCCTCTACTAAAAATACAAAAATTATCTGGGCATGGTGGCATGCACCTGTAATCACAGCTCCTTGGGAGGCTAAGGTGGGAGAATTGTTTGAACCCAGGAGGCAGAAGTTGCAGTGAGCCAGATCGTGCCACTGCACTCCAGCCTGGGCAACAGAGCCAGACTTCAACTCAGTAAAGAAATAAAGAAAAAATGTTTAATTAACCATGGTATTTGCTTTGGTAAAACCTTTGAGGTTTAATGAGAATTTTAAAATCCATTACACTTTTCTTATGGCATATAAAAGTTTTAATATTTTCTCTTTTTTTATTGTCTCAGTTAACATCATAAATGTCTTAATATTAAGATCCATAGAATATCCTATTGAAAATTTTAGCTTCAGCACCTTTGTGCTGTCAGAGAATGTGCTTTGAATTGGTAAAATGAGTTAAAGTATTGGAAAACACTATGTCAGCAGGCACTCTTAAAAATCATTTTCATC
This sequence comes from Cebus imitator, assembly GCF_001604975.1. Taxonomy (NCBI): domain Eukaryota; kingdom Metazoa; phylum Chordata; class Mammalia; order Primates; family Cebidae; genus Cebus; species Cebus imitator. Next base: position 393,533 of record NW_016107400.1, on the reverse strand, counting down.
CTTCCTCTTGTAGTGATGATTTTTTTTTTAACCCGTGTTTTCACCAGCCTGCCAATCCAATGGCATAAATTCTCCTACACAGGCAACTTAAGTATTTCTTAAGTTGATGCATGAGATATTTCGCATGCGGCTGAATTCTTGTTCCTGGAGCAGAGGATTTTTGTTCCAACTACTGGATTGGCAAAATTTTAATACAAAAATACCTCAAAAAGTCAAAGGCAGTCTGAATGAAAAATTTATTTTAAACACCTTAAGTAATCTTTACGTTTCTACAAAATCATAACATGGAACAGTTATTTTTCCAGAAACATTTATTCTTAAAATCTACTTAAGTGTTTCATAGAAACTTTAGTAATAACCAGAATAATTCATGACAGTTTAGCAAACTCTTAGCAACAAACAGAAAGAACTTATTAAAATATCCTTTCTTTACACAATTAGATTAGTATTTTGCTTCATCTCTTCATTGCTTGTTAGCTTTGCTTTTACACAGGAATCTTCAGACTATTCTCTCCGTAACACTCAACCCCTATTCCTTTTTTAACCAGTTTCTCAAGAAAGCTATGGAGGATTCATAAAGGAATATCCTTAAGTATCCTAAATATCCAACTTTTAAGGATATCCTTAAAAGTTGATAACTGTAGATGTCACTTAACAAATGGGTCACAGTATATGGAAGGAGCTTTAATTTTTCCGTAAAATATTTCTAAACATTTCTACCAAGAGCAGGTCCACATTTCCTATCGTTGGCAAACTGATGAAATTTCCACCTTACAGACAGGCAGGTAAATGCTTTCTTTTCTAAAAAGAAGGCTTGCTACCACTTCACTGTTCACTTTATTTTTTATGCTAACTTGGATTTTTCCTAAGACCTTCTGTACTTATATTTTAAGGAAAGGGATAAGCAAAAAATTCTGTAGTCATTATCCTGTTTAATCTCTACACTGGCCCTCATATCCCCTGCCAATACTGATTCTTCTATCTTAAGCAGCTTGGTCAACTGTAAGTAGGGTTCTAGAGAGCAGGCTAAAAGTTTAGGATCAAATGGGCATATCTTTTTTTTTTTTTTTTTGAGACAGAGTTTTGCTCGTTACCCAGGCTGGAGTGCAATGGCGCGATCTCGGCTCACCGCAACCTCCGCCTCCTGGGTTCAGGCAATTCTCCTGCCTCAGCCTCCCAAGTAACTGGGACTACAGGCACGCGCCACCAATGGGCATATCCTTTTAAAGAAATCCATATAGTCATTTAAAGTTCATATAGTTATGAATTGAGGCTGAGAAGTATCAATGCTATATGCCATGCTGAAACCAGCCCTGTGGCATTACAGTGCAATAGTTTTGTTGTGAGGATAAGACACGATTCCCTTTCAGTTCTCAGGGGAGTAGAGTTTAATCAGATGTTGTACTTCTGTTGGATAACCTGTGATGGGACAAGCTTGGTGACTCCTCACATAATGAAACACACAGCGGTAACAAAACACATAGCCAGAAGTGGCAAGAACAGTATCATTCACCCTGGTTTTACGACACAGTGGGCACACAGTCTTCATTTTGGGTAGGAGAGGAGAATCCGAGTTATAGTCTAGGTGTACAGGTGGTGGTGGAGTAGGCAGGGCAGTCAATGACTTGATGGTTTCTTGATTTTCAGATGAGTACCACCAGTCAAGGAACTGCAAGAAGAATACACCCACAGAAAGGCCAGTAGACAGGGATAAGGCAACACCTCCCACAGCTTTCTTCAGAGCTGACTTTATCTTCTCACTAACACTGTTGGGAGAAAAGAACAAGGAGGCAAAAAGAGAAACTTTAGGTTTTATTAGAGAATGACTAACATAAATGCAATTCTTATATTTTTCATCAGAATCACTGGGGGACTGAAAAGTTGGTAGACTGGTGGTACTATCTCGTTAAGGATCTATTCTACATGATTCTCTCTAACTTACAGTATTTTAGGAGCATAGGAGCTAACCTTTGTTTTTAGTAACAAATAATTAGGGTTTGGTTTTGTGTTTTGAAAGAAATCAGTAGAGAATTTCATTATATAGACTTTCTCCCTTTTTTTAGTCGAAGATAGTGATCCAGGAAAAAAAAAACAATTCACTTAACAAAAAACTTAGCAGTATTGAGGAATATATATATTTGAACTTGTAGAACACAAATATGAACTAGAAGGAGCACAGCATCATGATTAAGAGCACAGTCTTAGGCTGAGTGCAGTGGCTCACAGAGCACAGTCTTTAGAATTATATTGACTTGGCTTGAATTCCAGCTCTGCCACCTTGTAGCTAGCTAAATGTATACATGACCTTGGCAAGGTACTTAACTGTTTGGGCTTAGTTTCCCCAACTGTTAAATGGAGCTAATACATTTACTTCATTGGGTTGTGCTGAAGATTGAGATAATGTTCACAAAGCAAGCACCTAGCACAGGACATAGCAAGTGTGCACTAAAAGTATACCTGGTATGATGAGGAAGGTTACCAAGATGACAGTCCTTGGTTTATGGACACAAGGAATTGCTTTTCTATGACTTCATGAAATACCACAAAGTTAACAGGGAGGTGAATTTCACAAAACTGGGATAAGATTTTAGAATTTATTAACTAAAAATCTTTTGGAAGTGCTAAGGCCTTACCTCCTGACTGGTTGCTGCATCACGCTGGCTTCAGCTGGTTTGTGCTCCAGAGCATGTATATCCTGAACTGTCAGTCGACCTAGCCGAACTCCAGCCAGCCTGAGCAGTGGTGAGTGATGGTGAGCTTTTCCTAGGATATATCGAAGTTGTTGTACAAGAAACCATCCTTCCCAAGCCATGTTAACAAATGGGTAGGCTGCCAGAAAGGCTCTGTAAAATTGTTTCCGGCGGGAAGAAGGAGGATGAATAGAATATTCATCCTCTTCTCTCAGGCTAGCAACCAACTTCTCCAGCTTCACTTTCAGATAGGGAAGAAGAACCAGGAACATAATTGATTTCCAAAGCTGCTTCTTTGGGAGGCCAGCACTGGCCAACCTCTGAGACTTGTGAGTGTCCCCCATTACAATTCTCTTTAAGCCATAAAAGTTTTCAGAAAATGAGGCACTAGTTCTAGACAGGTAATGCTGCTGGAGCAGAAGATCTAGCAGAGTAAAGATTTCATCAAACCACCTCCACAAGAAGCCATAGTGAGTGGGATTTGATTCTGCAAGAACCTAGAGCAAAATAAAACAATAAGTGAAATTCATTCCATTACACAAGTACTACACCTTCTATTGGCATTCTCCCTTTTCTTCTAAAGTCTACACATTCTGTCTTAAATAAGTCACTTATTTTGGAATCTACCCTAACCTTGAAATGTTGGGTATTCAGTACAGGTCTCTACACATAATACAGACTCAATAACCTGTAAGTCATGGGATACGAGTTATTTGCAAATTGGCTATTTCAAACGCTAGGCTACCAAATAAGCACAAATTATTGGTTTGGTTTTTACCCAGTTGTCCCTAAAATCCAAGAATTAATACCTTACCTTGACCACATGCTGAAGAGCAGGTCTCACTGCTGTCATTAAACTGTCCTGTGCTACCACCTCGAAGATGGATGGCTGGTCATCGGCCACAGAAGCAGTTGTGATGTGAGCCCCGTGCTCAGCCATAGTTTCCTGTGTTGACTGGCTTTCGCTTTTCCCACAAACTCTCTCGTGAGCATGAACTTTTTCGGGAGGAAGGGTATCAGATGGGTGCTCGGTCTTAAAGGTAAACTTTCTGTATGATATCTAAAACTCGAAACTCAATTTTATGGGCAAAAATGAGCTAGCGAAAAAAAAGACCTGTTCTGGAGGCGGAGGGGAGTTTCAAAAAGGTTAAGAACAAAGCTAACTCGGACGTGGGTAGAAGTGGTATGTGGCAAGGGGGTAACTTGTCAAATGCTGCACCTCAGGGCAGAGCGTGACTGGGGGGGCAGATATGGGGGAAGGAACGCGATCCTCTGGAGCTGCAGTCCTGGTGCTGCGAACGAGAAATCCTCCTCCTCCCCAATCGTGACCGCTCAAAAGCCAGCCGACTCTGAGGATGCAGTCGTGCCAGTGTGAGACCGGGACACGAGGACTGGCTTCAGCTGTTGACTTTGAGTATCCCCGCCCGCGCCCGTCCTTGCTCGCTGACTCCAGGCGAGGCGCTAAGAACCTGCGACGCCACGTTTGAAGAGAGGTCTCGGCTTTATGACAGAAGACGCACCCGGAAATAGAAACCACCAGGACTTCGGGGACGCCTGGGGGAAGAGAGGCGGTGTAGTCCCGAACGCAGCCCGGAAACCAGAGCTAGAGAACTCTATGACCCACCCGGACTTCCGCTCCCACCCCGCTGAAAGTGAAGAGGGCTGGTGCGGGCTGGTTTTGGCTGTGACTTTTCCGCTGGTTTGGTTTTACCTTTCGTAGCTGGGTCTGCATGGTGGCCTCGCTGGAAGGCTACAGCGCTGTACGTCTCTCTGCAGACGTCTTTTTGACAAGTTGTTTGGGGCGCTACGCACATGTCTGGCTCCGGGAATCGTAGCTTGGGCCCGTTGCTGAGCCCTGTGTTCCTGCAGGCGGTGGAGCTAGGGGCAGAGGGAAGAAGGGAATCTGGAGATGGAAAGGACTTTTCTGTACACGCGCGAAACGGATGGTGGTTAATTTATATGTCTTCCCCTTCCAGAAAGGATTTAAAGCAACATACCAGGAGATAGACGCCTTAGATTTACTGCTGCCAATTATAAGGAAAGATGATCGGATTGAGAAACGTTCATGTTTGTTCCTCAGTACTTGAGACGGTTAATTTTCATCCAAGCTGGTAGTTTAACTGTCTTCCAGGTTCTGGCTACATTCAGGCATAACTCCATGCACTTGCTATACTGGATAAAAATGTCTCCGTCCTTGAACACAGTCCGATATGTCACACCAGCGAAGTGAACACAGTACTAAAGCAGGGGGAGGGCCGGGCGCGGTGGCTCAAGCCTGTAATCCCAGCACTTTGGGAGGCCGAGGCGGGTGGATCACGAGGTCAAGAGATCGAGACCATGCTGGTCAATATGGTGAAACCCCGTCTCTACTAAAAATACAAAAAATTAGCTGGGCATGGTGGTGCGTGCCTGTAATCCCAGCTACTCAGGAGGCTGAGGCAGGAGAATTGCCTGAACCCAGGAGGCGGAGGTTGTGGTGAGCCGAGATCACGCCATTGCACTCCAGCCTGGGTAACAAGAGCGAAACTCCGTCTCAAAACAAACAAACAACAACAACAACAAAAAACCATTTTTGTAGAGATGGGATCTTGACATGTTGTTCAGGCTAGTCTTGAACTCCTAGTCTCAAGCGATCCTTACGCCTCAGCCTCCCAAAGTGCTGGGATTACAGACAAGAGCCACCATGCCTGGCCTACAATTCTTTTAGTAATTCATTTCTGTGACAGTTACTACTGTGAGGACATTTGTATCAAGTCACTCTGTTAGTTAAGGCTCTTCATGTTCTGACCAACAGCTTGGCACCAACACTTGCTTACTCACTTTTTTATCCTCTCTTCTCAGCTCTCTCTTTCCAGACGTAGTGAACTGTATGCAGACTGACAATCTGGAACTAAAGAAGCTTGTGTATCTCTACTTGATGAACTACGCCAAGAGTCAGCCAGACATGGCCATCATGGCTGTAAACAGCTTCGTGAAGGTAACTTTTCCAAGGCCTCAAGAATAGAGTCTGCACTGCAAATAAGTAATCTCTGTTCTGAAGGAAGGACTGTAGGGAAGTGTTGGCAGTGACTAGGAATGTTCATGTTTTAAGCATTCTAACCAGAGTGTGTCATCCAGGGAAATTCAAACCATATGATGAGCTTTCTGTTAGAGGGGCTTGGTGCATCCTTGCCAGATGGGTAGAAGAAAACCTGGTGAAACCTCACTGTTTTAGCTGCTGAGGCTGACAAAGGTTGGACATACCATTGTAGTATCAGCAACTGGGAGAAGTTACCTATTTTATCTTTGTAGAAATTATGCTTATGATTAGCAGTAGTGGAGACTGCAGGAGTTGCTACTTTTGTTTTCATTTAATAGGTCTTACATCATTTGATTGATTAATTAATTTTTTTTTGAGACAGGGTCTTTCTCTGTTGCCCAGGCTGGAGCGCAGTGACGCAATCTTAGCTCGCTGCAACCTCTTTCCAAGTTCAACCAGTTCTCCTGCCATAGTCTCCCAAGTAGCTGGGATTACAGGCACTAGCCACCAGGCCCAGATAATTTTGTATTTTTAGTAGAGATGGGGTTTTACCATGTTGTCAGGCTGTTATTTTTATTTTATTTTTTTTTGAGATGGAGTCTTGCCCTGTTGCCCAGGCTGGAGTGCAATGGCATGGTCATGGCTCACTGCAACCTCTGCCTTCCAGTTTCAAGTGATTCTCCTGTGTCAGCCTCCCAAGTAGCTGGGATTACAGGTGGCCGTCACCACACCCAGCTAATTTTTGTATTTTTAGTAGACAAAGAGTTTCACCACATTGGTCAGGCTGGTCTCGAACTCCTAACCTCAGGTGATCTACCCACCTTGACCTCCCAAAGTGCTGGGGTTACAGACATGAGCCACTGCTCCCAGCTTGATTAATTTTTTTTTTATGGAAAATTTTAAACGTATTCAAGAAGAAGGACTAGTATAATAAGTTTNAAAAAAAAAAAAAAAAAACATTGCTGTCACTTAGGGATCTTTGGTTATAAGCAACAGAAACAGCCTAATTTAAACTAAAATGGAATTTATTAGAAGTGTATGGAGTAGGCCAGGAGTTGTGGCTCACACCTGTAATCCCAGCACTTTGGGAGGCCAAGGCAGGCAGAGCGGATCACGAGGTCTGGAGATCAAAACTATCCTTGCCAACATGGTGAAGCCCTGTCTCTACTAAAATAAAAAACATTAGTCTGGCATGGTACTGCATGCCAGTAGTCCAGCTAATTAGGAGGCTAAGGCAGGAGAATTGCTTGAACCGGGGAGGTGGAGATTGCAGTGAGCCAAGATCATGCCACTGCATTCCAGCCCGGCGACAGAGTGAGACTCCATCTAAAAAAAAAAAAAAATTGCCAGCCTGGCCAATATGGTGAAACCCTATCTCTACTAAAAATACAAAAATTAGCTGGTCATGGTAGTATGTGCCTGTAGTCCCAGCTATTCAGGAGGCTGTGGCAGAAGAATCGCTTGAACCCAGGAGGCGGAGGTTGCAGTGAGCAGATATCAAGCCACTGCACTCCAGCCTGGGTAACAGAGCAAGACTATGTCTCAAGAAAAAAAAAATTGGCTGAGTTTGGTGGCTCACACCTATAATCCCAGCACTTGCGGAGGCCAAGGCAGGAGGATCACTTGTGCCCAGGAGTTCCAGACCAGCCTGAGCAACATGGTGAGATTCCCTCTCTACAAAAAATAAAAAATTGGCTAGGTGTGGTGACTTACACCTGTAGTCCCAGCTACTTAGGAGACTGAGGTGGGAAGATTGCTTGAGGCTGGGAGGTCGAGACTGCAGTGAGTCATAATGGTACCACTGCACTCCAGCCTGGGCAGTAGAGCAAGACCCTGACTCAAGGAAGAAAAAATCCTTGTTACTCTTTTCCTCAGATACTGTCTCTTCCTTCTTTGGTAACACATTCTTAGGAGTTATCTGCAATTCCTGTTTTTATTTCCTCACTTCTAATCCATCCTCAAACATCTGCAGTATGACTTTTGCCTTCATATCTCTACTGATTTCTCAGCAATAACATCAAATGTCTCCATGTGGCTAAATCCTACAGACGCTTTTTAGCCCTTCCTTCTCCTATCTATAGCAACTGATATTCTTGATCACTTATTTGTACGTTTATTCAACATATATTAATTTGTGTGTGATGGGGCTAGGCCTCACGTGTGCAAGAGTGAACAGATTGGTATAGTCCCTACTTTCATGAAACTCTGAAAACATACTAAAATATACTATTCTGCTTTCCTCCTACCTCTCTTACTACTCTGTCTTGGTCCTCTGAATTCTTGATTTTATCTGTTTCTGCCCCAAGCACACAGTCTCCACAGTCTTCACGGATATTGTTCATGCCCACAGATTGAATCATAAGGAGATGATAATTGGCCGGGCGCGGTGGCTCAAGCCTGTAATCCCAGCACTTTGGGAGGCCGAGGCGGGTGGATCACGAGGTCAAGAGATCGAGACCATCCTGGTCAA
>NW_016107400.1:383523-385140 GCF_001604975.1 Cebus imitator | reverse complement strand
AAAAAAAAAAAAAAAAGGAGATGATAATTGAATTATCATCTGTATGCTCACAGTTCGCAAATTTAACTCAATTCCAGGTCATTGCTTATCTTCAGACACATATAATCAGGTACCTCTTGGATAGATATCTTCACTCTAACCTAATGTAAAAAATGAACTCATCACCTCCCTATCCTTCTCCAAACTTGTGCCATCTCTTATGTTTCCCTACTTTCAATGACTAGTACTACCATTCATCCCTTGCCCAAACCTAAAACATAAGCCTTATCAGTTCTAGTGTCAGACTTCCTGGGTTCAAATCTTAATTCTACCTTTTAACTTCTGTATCTTTCAAAATAGAGAAAGTAATAGTACCTACCTGGTTATCAGGAGTTGAGGATGTAAAAATGTAATAAATGGATGTAAAAATGTACTTAGAGTAACTGACATCAAATCTTGCTCAATAAATATCAACGGTTATTTGTTTAAATCGCCATCATCCTGTGGCTGGATCATTTCAACAGTCTCCTGAGTGGTCTCCCATTAGACTACAAGCCTGTGATGAAAAGGACTATTCTGTAGTTAGAGTTGTTTACCTAGTACAATTCCTGACACATAATAGCTCTTGGAATTTGTGAATTAATAGCAGAATAAGAGCCAGAAAAGATGGGTAGTTCATTTTTTCCTTAAAATATATGCATTTTTCAGAGAAAAAATTGGAAAACAAAACAAATATAAAGAAGATAATAACATTTGTGATCAGCACCCAGTGAGAACCAATGATAGGTACATATACTCCTCTGGATTTAGAGTTTTATATCTTGAGTTTTTTTTTTCTTATCATCTCAAATCATTTTTCTGTATCATGTATTTTTCAACAATATGATTTAAAAGGCACATTCCAATCATAGAAATAAATACTGTTCACTGTGGAACATTTGAAAAGTACAGAAAAATATTAGGAAGAAAAGTAAAACTCTCACTCACTATCCCACAATAACCACTTTCAACATTCTGCTGAATGTCCAAATTTTTTTTTTTTTTTTTTGAGGTGGAGTCTTGGCCTGTCGCCCAAGTTGGAGTGCAGTGGAGCAATCTCGGCTCACTGCATTCTTTGCCTCCCAGGTTCAAGATACTCTCCTGCATCAGCCTCCCAAGTAGCTGGGATTATAGGCATGTGCCACCGCCGGCTAAATTTTGTTTTTAAGTAGAGACAGAGTTTCACCATATTGGCCAGGCTGCTCTCAAATTCCTGAGCTCAGGTGATCTGCCCCCCTTGGCCTCCCAAAGTGCCAGGATTACAGGTGTGAGGCACCACACCTGACCTATCCTAGCCTTTTTTTTCTATACATATATAGTCATACTGTATAATGTATTGTTTTGCATCAATTTTATACTTAATGTTTTATGAATTTTCTATCTCTTCTATAACATTTTGCAGCTATTAGATTTACCATAATTGTTCACATTCTCTCACTTTATACCTGGCTTTTCAACTTAATTTTCCCTATTTTAATAACAGAGGAGGCCGGGCGCGGTGGCTCAAGCCTGTAATCCCAGCACTTTGGGAGGCCGAGGCGGGTGGATCACGAGGTCAAGAGATCGAGACCATCCTGGTCAACATGGTGAAACCCCGTC
>NW_016107400.1:375508-382893 GCF_001604975.1 Cebus imitator | reverse complement strand
CCATGTTGACCAGGATGGTCTCGATCTCTTGACCTCGTGATCCACCCGCCTCGGCCTCCCAAAGTGCTGGGATTACAGGCTTGAGCCACCGCGCCCGGCTGCTTAGACACTTTTTGACTCACAGAGTTAATGGGCAAATGTGAGAAAAATAAATCATCACTTTGCTCTCCATCCTTCCTCACATCCTGAAATTAACTTTAGGGACAGCTAGTTTCATTTAACCTCATCAATCTTGTTCTTCAGTTCCAGGTCCGGGAATCTAGGTCTAGGTCTTAGTTTCCAAAAGAAACTTACTTTTGTGTAAGCACACCTGTTATATGCTAGGCACTTTACCTAATTTATCTGCTTTAAGCTTCACATGCCCGAGAGAGTATCATTGTCTTCATTTCACAGATAAGAAGGTTGAGGAGACTAACCTTCCCAGTCACATTCATGGTAGGGATTCAAACTCACATCCAATGCCTCCTCAAACTCTTTTCGGTGCACCACTATCCCATAGCTCCACTGCTCACATATAGGCCTAGGCTGTATCACCATTGTCCACTCTTGAGCCGGGCAGGAAAATTAGCTGAGAGGGTTTTGTTTTTGTTTTTTTCAGAAAGGAACAAGATATTTTATTATCTCTCTTTCTTTCTTTCTTTCTTTTTTTTTTTTGAGACAAAGTCTCGCTCTGTTGCCCAGGCTGGAGTGCAGTGGCGCAATCTTGGCTCACTGCAACCTCCGCCTCAGCCGGGTTCAAGCAATTCTCCTGCCTCAGCCTCCGAGTAGCTGAGATTATAGGCATGCGCCACCACACTCGGCCCAAAGACGGGGGTTTCACCATGTTGGCCAGGCTGGTCTCGAACTCCTGACCTCAGGTGATCTGCCCTCCTCGGCCTCCCAAAGTGCTGGGATTACAGGCGTGAGCCGCCGCGCCCGGCCGATATTTCATCATCTCTATGTTTACGTTTTTCAGAGAATTTCTGTGCGAGAAAACAAATCCACTGTCAGCTTTGTAAATAAATCCCTTTGGAGTAGCAGCTTATCCTCTGAGGCCCAAGTGGGCCAGCTTTGCAGGGACCAAGGGAAATCTTTGGGTCTGGAAGGCGGCAGCGATCCCCCGCCTTTGTAGAACTCCCGCGCACCCCGATGACGTTGCGCGGCGACGTTATCTGACGTCAGAGCTTCCTGCCCACCATCTTTGTCCCTGGCAAAGTGGGTTTTGCGCAGTGACTTAGACCTAGAAAAGAATCGTGACGGGCAGGAAACCATTACACCACCACTCGGGCTGTGCTCTCCGGCTGCAGCCGCCACCCCCACCCTCGCCTTCGCCTCCGCCTCCGGTGAGTTCAGGGCGGCTGCATTTGGGGTGTGTCCCTAATTGACAGGGTTGGGGACAGAGAGAAGGGGAACCCCAGGCTGGGATCGGAGACCGGCGGAAGCGAGGAAATCCTAAGAGCGTGACCGTTGAGGATACAGGGAACCGTCGGGTGTGACCGTTGTTAGGAAAAGGGTTGGAGAAAGGGTCTCCACCATGGTGGCTGTGGTGCGGTGAGGGAATCCTCGTGTGTGGCAGCAGGTAGTTGGGGACATGAGGGGAAGATGTGTTTAGGAATTCAGGGTTTAGGAGGGCCGGAGGCCAGGGGTGTGGCCGATAGAGCCTGGAGGCCGTGGGGGGGGAACTTTCCTTCCTCCCCGCTCGGCGTCGTTCACTGAGAGGCTGGAACGTGTCCAGCAAGCAAAGGAAAAGGGATTCCCTTAAAGGTTTTGCTCATTGATGGGCGAACGTCGTCTCTTCACTGCTCCGTAATGGAGGTGCAAATCACTAGAATCTTGACCACCTGGGGAAAGAAGAGGCATTCACTGTGACCCTTGGAGGAAGGAAGGAGTAACCTCCAGAATTTACTCGATGTGAGACGGGGAAGCAAATGGGGGTAAATCTTAACCCGTCTTAACCCAGAATTTTTTTGGGGGGGCTCTGCAGGAATGGTCTGGTTCGGGAAAGGCTGTAGATTAAGCTGGAAGTAAAGAAACTAGAACTTTCTGTTCTTTCCTTATCATTTGAATCCAAATAATGTGTTCATGCTGCTTGTTTTCAGAGTAGTCTTCTATTGGAGGGGTTGGATGGGAGGACAGGCTTTTATTGAATTCTCGCAGATGCTTCATTAAACTTTTGACTTTTATTTTTGTATTTTTAGAGACAGGGTCTTACTGTGTTGCCCAGTCTGGTCTCGAATTCCTGGGTTCAAGCGATCCTCCCGATCCTTCTGACTCGGCCTCCCAAAGTGCTGTGATTACAGGCGTGAGCCAGCTCACCCAGCCAAACTTCACTTTTGAAAAGAAAAGTGTTTGAAAACTTATCATAACCATTGTGGTTTAAGAGAAAGAGCATTAAGCTGATAAAGGCACAATGACTAAGAAAGGTGGTCTCAATGAGAATCAATTTAAATTATTAATTACCGTCCTTGTATACTTCAATTGCTTAGCCTCAGGATAAGCTTACAAAGTAATAGAAACTCTTAGATGAAGGCGGTGCAGCTCTATAAGAAAACGTGTAACACATTCCAGAGATGACTAAGCGCCCGGGTAAGGTGAGAACTGTTTTGCAAGTATCTTAGCCGTTGAAACGTTGAAGGAAGCAGAAAGGATGATGTGTAATGCAAACAGCCTCACTAAACGCTGGGTGGTAAAATCAATATAAATCTAATATTGTGACTATGGATTAAGAGACTCAAGGAAGTCCAGTTCTTTCATTCTTTCTTTCCTTAAAAGATCCATATTTTGAAATATTAGCTTTTTAGGCACAGGTTTGAACCAAGCTGAGCAAGGAATATATTAAATAGGACACGTTCTCCTTTCTCTTGTCCTTTTTTCCTTACAGGCGTAAGTTTTCCAGAGTTTGACGTTATTTCGGTTAAGAATTAGATGTAAAACTTTTGAACTTCTTTCCTTCTGTGTAATATTAAGAAGCTACTTTGTAGTCTGTTATGTTTAAATAGAAATAACAGGTGATTTTAGCTTTTGTGTCTCATAATTTCTTATGAGCAAAATAATACTTGATGGTGCTGTTGTCTGCATCATTACTGAATATTTGATTCAAAATGAATTTGACACCTTTCATAATAAAAGATTACTGGAATGACATTTCTGCCTTACAGTTTGGTTAACTTTGGCTCGTTTTTCACTATGAGCACTGAACTGTGTAAAGCCCAGCTTTGTGAATAGAAGGGTTTAGTGACTTTACAAACTAATTTAGCTTCCCAAAGAGCCATTTGAATTAAGACCGTATTAATTTTTTTCTGACCTTATTCTACCCAAGGTATTAATCTAATTTTGCTGCTCTCTTTTGGGAAACTGGAGGTAGGTACAGGAGAGGAGGGACTTTCACAATCTATATTTGGTAGAAACTAGGTTATGTTAAACCTGGATATATAATCCTGCGAAGGGAGGCCTTTTCTGAAATGCAGTGACATCACACTCTGGTCAGGGCAAGTAAGAGTGATTATGTGCTTTGACTTTGACAGCTTTGTTGGTTTAACAATGTCCTTAGGCCATACCATAAATCCCCAGAACAGCCAGTGACTTGTCTGGTTTGATCTGGTAGAAAGGTAGTGTGAGTTCAAATTCTATCATGGCTTTGCTTATTTCTCTGGCTTTCCTGAAGGAACATTTTTCCCCCCGTAGAAGCAATTTGATTTTTGAGGCACTTCAGCAAATACTTGCTTTTTTTTTTTCTCGAGCTCTATTTTGTATACTTTTTCTGTAACTTCTAATGCAGACATCAGTTTTTGCTATCCTATATTTTGGAAACTCTGGCTATGTCCATATCTAGCATGAGATTAAGTGTATCTCGTTATATATATTTAATGAGATAAACTTATATATAGGTGATTTTTTTTTGAGGTGAAATTCACATACCGTAAAATTAACCACATTAAGGTGAACAGTTCAGTGACATTTAGTACATTGACAGTGTTGTGCAGCAATCACATCTTCTGATTTGTTTTTATTTAGACTTTTTATTTTTCTTGGAGTTTCTTTTTTTTCTTTTTTGAAATAGAGTCTTGCTCTGTCGCCAGGCTGGAGTGCAGTGGTATGATTTCAGCTCACTGCAACCTCCGCCTCACAGGTTCAAGTGATTCTGCTACCTCAGCCTCCTGAGTAGCTGGGACTACAGGCGCAGGCCACCATACCCAGCTAATTTTTGTATTTTTGGTAGAGACGGGGTTTCACCATGTTGGTCAGGTTGGTTTCGATGTCTTGATCTTGTGATCCGCCCACCTTGGCCACCCAAAGTACTGGGATTATATGCATGAGCCACCGCACCTGGCTCTTGGAGTTTCTTTTGGTTTAAGGCAAGAACCCACTTGGTACCATGTTTCTCTGCCAATATGTATAGGGAATATTTTGTTACTATTGTTTACAATAGTGTTGGTTACAAGAGTGATATCCCTTCTCTTTAGAGCAGGGACTCTTAATTTAGAACCTATGTTATGAACTTCTAAAGATACTTGACCTTTCTCACTTCCCTGAAATTTTATGGGTGGGTGCATTATTTTCTAGTTAAGAACACTTAATGCTCACAGTGAACAGGACAGTAATATATTCCTTGACATTGAAATTGTTAGGGGAGATAATGAAATATGTGAGCTACTGATAAAGGCATGACTTAAGACTTAGGTTAATTTATTGTTTAATAGAATGTAGTGAAAATTCCTGTTAATAATTTACTTATGCCTGTAATCTCATCACTTAGGGAGGCCAAGGCGGTGGATCACTTGATGTCAGGAGTTCCAGACCAGCCTGGGTAACAAGGCAAAACCCCATCTCTACTAAAAATAATTACCCTGGCATGGTGGTGGGTGCCTGTAGTCCCAGCTACTCTGAAGACTGAGGCAGGAGAATTGCTTGAACCTGAGGAGGCAGAGGTTACAGTGAGCCCAGATTGAGCCACTGCACTGGAGCCTGGGCCACAGTGAGACTTCGTCTGGGGGGAAAAAAGAATTTAATCAGCTGGGCTTGATGGCTCATGGCTGTAATCCCAACATGTAGTCCCACCTATTCGGGGGGCTGTGGTGGGAGGATCACTCCTAGGCCCAGGAGGCAGACATTGCAGTGAGTCCCAGCTGGGACTACCGGCATGTGCCACCATGCCCAGCTAATTTTTATATTTTTATTAGAGATGGGGTTTCACCATGTTGCCCAAGCAACATGAGTTCAAACTCTTGAGCTCAAGTGATCTGCCTACCTCAGCCTCCCAAAGTGTTGGGATTACAGGCGTGAGCCATCTCGCCTAGCCAAAAAAATTTAATGTGTGTGCGTATATGAGCTTTTTCAAATAAATTGGGTGAAGAATTCTAAGGAGGTTTTAAAATCTTAAACAAGTTTTAAAGGACTTAGAATGGCATAGTAAACATCCTAGACAGATTGTAATGGATTTGAGCTATAGCTCTTCTTTGAGGCTCAAGTAATCATTTCTGTATACTGGTTTTTCTGTTTGTATATGTAAATTCATAGATAACTTCAGATTTATTCCACGTCTTTTATGTGAAGGATTTCTTTCTTCATTTGCCCACTTCACATTTAGTTTACATTATGAATGGATTAAATGATTATAACATTCTTTGCATTTTTGCTAGAAGGGCATTGTAAAAACATTGAATAAGACAAGCCTCTGTTACAGATTATTTTTAATTATAACAAACAGTAAAGGAGAAATTTCTATATTCTGTAATGATATTTGTGAGTCCTAGCTCACTTCTTTTAACAAGATAATTCTGCAAAATTCTGGTACAATCTAAAGAACTATTAGGATCAAGACTATAAATAGCAATTAGCTTATTGGAAAGATAGCAAATGAGTCTAATTTCCATTAAACTGTACAAGTAGCACATTTTAGAGATCAGATTGAACCAGACGTTTTAAATTATTTTAATGTTTATCTCGCTTCCTTTTCTTTAATTACATTGATTTGTTTGGTGCTTAGGTCTGTTCTCCCAGATTCATGTTTACTATTGTTTACCAAATATATTATGTCATAGTGACCTGATAATAATGAGCAGATGCCAGGATGTCTTGTCCTGAAATTGGTAATAAGTGTTATTAGTGATGGTGATAAGAAAGAAGATACTCATTTTTGAGTACAGAGGAATATTATTTAAATAAATAAATATTCCCCTTGATACAATGTCTCACTCTGTCATTGAGGCTAGAGTGCAGTGGTGAGATCATAGTTCACTGTAGCCTTGACCTCCTAGGCTCAAGCGATCCTCCCACTTCAGCCTCCCAAGTAGTTGGGATTACAGGTGCATGCCACCACTCTTGGCTAATTCTTGTATTTTTAGTAGAAGCAGGGTTTTACCATGTTGCCCAGCCTGGTCTCAAACTCCTGGGCTCGAGCAATTCGCCTGCCTTGGCTTCCCAAAGTGTTGGGATTGCAGGCATGAGCCACCACACGTAGCCCAATTTCTTATTTATTTATTTATTTTTGAGATGGAGTTTTGCCCTGTTGCCGAGTCTGGAGTACAGTGGTGGGATCTTGGCTCACTGCAGCTTCTGCCTCCCAGGTCCAAGTGATTCTCCTGCCTCAGCCTCCTGAATAGCTGGGATTACAGACACAAGCCATCACACCTGGCTAAGTTTTGTATTTTTAGCAGAGACAGCGTTTCTCCATGTTGGCCAGGCTGGTCTTGAACTCCTGACCTCAAGTGATCCGCTTGCCTTGGCCTCCCAAACTGCTGGGATTACAGGCGTGAGCTACTGTGCCCAGTCCTAAATTTTAATACATTTAAAGAAGTCAGGTACATTGGACAAAGTCTTAGAGTTTCTCAAATCAGAAAAAGGGGTCTTATTATTTAATAAAAATATGACCAGGCTGTGCCATTTTTGTTTTATTAGTGGAGCCATTTGTCATCTGGATTAATTCTCCTGGAAATTGGGATAGAAGAGTTTAGGTTGAGGCTGAGATCCCCATTGTTTTAAGTTTCAACACCAATTTGATTCTTGTGTCTGAACAGATGTCTCAGTCTTTTGCCTTGTTTTTAACTATAAACTGACATTATTTGGGAATGCTCTTAGCTAAATCTGGATTGTTGTAAGTGAGAAAGCCACATTAAAAAAAAATCTGGTGAAGCACGGTGGCTCACGCCTGTAATCCCAGCACTTTGGGAGGCCGAGGTGGGAGCATCATGAGGTCAGGAGATCAAGGCTATCCTGACTAACACAGTGAAACCCCATCTCTACTAAAAGTACAAAAAATTAGCTGGGTGTGGTGGCATACGCTTGTAGTTCCAGCTACTCAGGAGGCTGAGGCAGGAGAATCACTTGAACCCCGGAGGTGGAGGTTGCAGTGAGCCAAGATCGTGCCATTGCACTCCAGCCCGGGCAACAGAGGGAGACTCCGTCTC
>NW_016107400.1:374176-375338 GCF_001604975.1 Cebus imitator | reverse complement strand
CAAGAGATCGAGACCATCCTGGTCAACACGGTGAAACCCCGTCTCTACTAAAAATACAAAAAATTAGCTGGGCATGGTGGTGCGTGCCTGTAATCTCAGCTACTTAGGAGGTTCAGGCAGGAGAATTGCCTGAACCCGGGAGGCGGAGGTTGCGGTGAGCCGAGTTCGCGCTATTGCACTCCAGCCTGGGTAACAAGAGCGAAACTCCATCTCAAAAAAAAATAAAATAAAGAGAATATAAATGAATTGTTTATAACACAAAGAAAGGATAAATGCTTGAGGTGATGGATACCCCATTTACCCTAATGTAATTATTGTGCATTGTCTGTTATCAGAGTATCTCATGCACACCATAAATTATATGCGCCTACTACATAGCCACACAACTAAAAATGTTTTAAAATTCCGTACGTAAGTCATGGTTTGCCTCTCTAGATGTTTGTTGTGAAAGAATATTGTCCTACTAATTGAAATTTTTTTCTGAAAGAGATTCTTTTTATTGAAAGTTGCATGTATTTGAGTAGATTGGCAACATTATTTTTTCTTTTAACCTTACACTGCTTCAGAATACATGCTTTGAAGTGATTCCAGCTTGAGCTGAACTTATTCTTGAACTCCCAACCTCAGGTAATTCCAGCTTGAGGCAAGAAGTTACCAGATATTCCTGAATGGAAAGTAATTGAAGATAGTTTTTTAAAAGGTCCAGCTTTAGCTTTTGAAAGCTTTGAGGAGTTACTGTTGGTAAAATTACAAAGCCATAATAGGTTCATATTATTACTCAATTACACTTGGCCTTTAGATTTAGATTATCGACTTGAGGAATTACAGCTCTGTCACCCAGGCTGGAGCGAAGTGGTGCGATCTCGGCTCACTGCAACCTCCACCTCCCGGTTCAAGCAATTCTCCTGCCTCAGCATCCCAAGTAGTTGGGAATACAGCCATCCACCATCACGCGCAGCTAATTTTTGTATTTTTAGTAGAGACCGGGTTTCACCATGTTGGCCAGGCTGGTCTCAAACTCCTGACCTTGTGATCCATACACCTTGGCCTCCCAAAGTGCTGGGATTACAGGCATGAGCCACTGCACCCAGTCACAGTCTTGATTTTCTCTGTGTTCCTTGAATCATCAATGGTGGTGGTAAAGGAAGAAGATACATTTTTA
>NW_016107400.1:366048-374017 GCF_001604975.1 Cebus imitator | reverse complement strand
TGAGCCACCGTGCCCGGCCACATTTTTAGAAATTCTTAAGTGTTTTTAAAATTAATTGTATGTTCTTAAAATTAATTGGATACCTTGTTGGCTGTCTATAACCTGAATAATGGAATTCTTTTCTCTTGCTATATAGGTGCACATTAAAGATCCAAAGTCATGACTGACTCCAAGTATTTCACAACCAATAAAAAAGGTAAGTATGAGAATCTAATGAAATCTTTGAAATTTTTGAAAAGTTGTAGTGTAAGATTGTCTCAAGCAGAATGTTCCTGACCTCTTCTTTCAGACATACATGTAGTAGACAATCTCATTGGACATCTACTACTTCTGCAGATAAATGTATTCAAGAATAGATTTTAAAAGTTAGGGCTGTGATGTACATTATTTTGACTTGAAGGTTGTATGATGTACATTATTTTGACTTGAAGTGAAAGAGAGTCTGCTGTTTGAAATCAATATTGATCCATTGAAGATTGGTTAAGTCTGAGGAGGACAAAAGAAGCAGCACACGTTTTCTCTTTTGTTAAATAACTTTTACTTGGAAATAAACATTTTATAACAAAGAATACAATTAAAGCAATACAGATATGTATATAAAAAATAAAAATGAAAGTTCTCCCTTCCTGTTCCTATTCCCAAGGGAACTCAGTGTATATCCTCAAGTCTTTTTCTATGTGTATAAGTGCATATATTAATACATATAATTAAAAAATTTTTATCTTTAATGAAAAAGTACTCTTGCAAAACAATGCATACAAATGTGTTATTTTCTTTTTTTGTTTTTGTTTTTGTTTTGAGACCGAGTCTTGCTGTGTCACCCAGACTGGAGTGCAGTGGTGCTATCTCACTGCAACCTCTGCCTCTTGGGTTTAAACGATTCTCCTGCCTCAGCCTCTGGAGTAGCTGGGTTTACAGGTGCCCACTACCATGCTTGGCTAATTTTTCTGTTTTTTAATAGATATAGGGTTTCACCATCTCTGATGTTTTGATAACAGGCAATGCATAAAGATTGGTCAGGCAGTCTCAAACTCCTGATCACTCAGGTGAGCCATCCAACTCGACCTTCCAAAGTGCTGGGATTACAGGCGTGAGCCACTGCACTGAAACGTATTATTTTCATATCCCTCCATATACATCTACTCTGTTCTTCATCTAGATGTATATTTAAAATGGGCAAACCTCTAGAGCCATCAGTGATTTTTTAGGTCATAGACTGCATTACTTGAGGGGCTTTGAACTTACTAGCCTCATCATCTTTGTTATCAGTAATATACTGCTTGTTTATATGTATGAGTTTGGGCCTAGGAACAAAGGATCCTTCTTGAGAACGTCCAACCTTTCATCTTTTATAAAATCGTTCCTAAATAAAATAGATCATTTCCAGAAGTGTGGAGGGTCTTCTCATCAAAACAGACCATTTTAGCCCATCTCAGCTTATTGTGCCTGTAGTTTAGCTTGCTTTATTTGTTGCTTAGGATCAGAATTCTGTACTTTTGTATTCAGCAATCCTTATATTTACCAAAGTATTCTGGATATGTCACCAACTACCATTCTTCTTTTTCTCTTTTTGCTAACAATTTGGCTTTCTTCTCAAATGTACCTTTTCTGTTCTTCTCCAATGGCTGAAATATGACATCTTCTCTGTCCCAGAGTTTCCCTATCTTGTTTCTCTTGAAATGGTTACTGGTCTGATTGTCTCCAGGTTTAGTGGAGTTTGGTCTTGAAGAACACTCTGTAGAGTCCTTTTACATTCATTTCTGTATTCCATTCATTTATTCAGCAAATATTTATTGTGTGTCTGCTATGCACAAGTCATATTTTCTTAATACCTTAACATTGATGAAATTTCTGATGAAATATCCTAATTTACTCTAAATCAGAGTAAGTGCAAAGGATGCCTAGTACCTAGATCTTGGTTTCTAAATACCATTTCCCACTAAAAGGAAAAAAATTAAAAAACCCAGTAATGGTGGTGCATACCTGTAGTCCCAGCTATTTCGGAGGCTGAAGTGGGAGGATTACTTGAGCCCAGGAGGTCAAGGCTGCAGTGAGCTGTGCTTACGCCACTGCACTCCAGCCTGGGCAACAGAGAGAGACCCTGTTTCAAAAGGAAAAGAAATTAAAAAGAAAACTCCCCAGATTATTTTAGTTTGTAGCCATGATTGAAAACCACTGCTAGCTGCTAACAGTGCTTGGTAGGTTTGATTGAGGGGAGAAAGAGGGGAAAAAAGATAGGAATTTAAGGAAGTTGTAGAATATATGACTTTGCCTGTTTGAGTACCCCTCTTTGGTCCTACGCAACTTTTTCCTCATTTTTATTACCTACATCTTATAAAAGCCATTAGCCACTTGTCATTCATTCCCAGCTTTTTCTGATTTTCTTTTGGAAATAGGTTTATTTCTTCTTTCTTCTGTTAACATTTTGTGTGCTTGGATGAACAACATGTCTATAATGATATGAAGGGATATAATTAAAATTAAATAGTTAAAATTTTAAAACTCTTCTAATTCTTCCAACCCTCAAAAGGGTCCTGGTGACCTTTTTATAATTCAGGCATTTGTAAAAGTTTGAGACTCCAGATTGAATCACTGCTGATAAATATCATACATAAAAAATTGGTAGACTGTGTTCCCTGTGCTTCCTGCAACACTCACCAGAACTGCCACTGAAATATATTCTTTAAATTTGTGCTGTTGGAATTGGAATAATTTCTGTTACATCCTGCTTTGATTCTGTAATACCTGCTGCTATTCACAATTCGGACTTTCTGAAACCCAGCTGTTTGTCCTTTACTGTTCCCGGAAGTGAATGAGAGGAACTCTAAGAGCTGGATTTGGCAGCATGGGACATGATAAAGGGTCCTATGAAGATGAAGAATGACTCTTTAAAGGGCTCAGCTCTTCTGGATGTGCCACTTTTGTAGCTGTTGATTAAATAGCAATTTTGGAGTAACTTTTTTTACCTTATCGTCCATGGATATTGAAATGAGAACTTATTAATTTCTTCCTTTCCACATAGTGATTTCAGGCAAATCATGTAGTGTCTGCCCCCACTGTTTCTACACTGCTGAATGAGATCTGGTTGAAAGGAACAATAGGAGCAGTCTTGAAGGTAGAGGATAGTCTTTGAAGCAATATGGTAGATGAGCTGGAGGGTATAGATGGAAAGTTGAGGTGGGAGTAGTCAACCTCTTTTTCACGGGCTTAGTGATTTTTTTCCTTTCCTTTTAAACAATGTTAGGGTTGTTACTTTCTTTTTTATTTTGGTTCCAGCATTTTGAAGATAGGTGAGTCTGGAGACCAGGCCTTAAAATAGTGATTACAGTCCCTGGCATTTTACAGTGCGGAGCCTAAGCAGTCATTCAAGATTGTACCTTTAGAAATGTCTCCCTTGTGTACCATTCTTGGTTTCAAGATTATTTTTGTTAGATTGATTGAATAGGAAGGGCCTTAAAGCCCATTAATTTATTAAAGTACTGATTAAAATAGTGATTCTTTTTTTTTTTTTTTTTTGAGACGGAGTTTCGCTCTTGTTACCCAGGCTGGAGTGCAATGGCGCGATCTCGGCTCACCGCAACCTCCGCCTCCCGGGTTCAGGCAATTCTCCTGCCCCAGCCTCCTGAGTCGCTGGGATTACAGGCACACACCACCATGCCCAGCTAATTTTTTGTATTTTTAGTAGAGACGGGGTTTCACCATGTTGACCAGGATGGTCTCGATCTCTTGACCTCGTGATTCACCCGCCCCGGCCTCCCACAGTGCTGGGATTACAGGCTTGAGCCACCGCGCCCGGCCTAAAATAGTGATTCTTAACATTGGCTGTGCATTATAGTCACTTAGGGGAGCTCTTAAAGATTATGAGTTTTCCTTGACATGCTGATTTATTTGGTCTAGAGTGCAGCTGTACTTTGTATTTCTCAGGTAATATTAATGTGTGGCCAGGGTTGAGGACCTTTGAATTCAAGGGTCAGGAGACATAGTGCTAAGCTCAACTTCGTCACTCACTGTGTGAACTTTTTTTTTTTTTTTTTTTTTTTACCAGAAAATAAACACCAACTTTATTAATATAATAGCAACAGAAAAGGTTTCCAATTTCTAAGAAGGAAATAACACCAGCTTTCTAAAAAGGAAATAACATAACACCAGCACAAGTGTTTAAAGTGTAAATGCCTACATTTCTTGTTCTGATAGCTTCCCACCACACACCAAAGGTTCCTTAAAGACAGTTGCCACCAGAGCTGCTGCAGGAACATGTTTTTCACTGGGCATAGCTTCACAGTCAACTCCTCAAGCAAAAGACTAAAATATTAATTCTTTTTAGAAGATCTTGGTTGTGGAAGAACATATCAATATGGAGAGAAGATCTTTGCTTCTCAAATTCAAGAAACACTACTAACTAATATATCAATTTTTCTCTGATACAGTGTGCCAGAGTGCTCTGTGAAGAATCCTTTTCCATCCATACCACATGTCTGGGTGAGAGGAGAGTGGCAAGCTGCCAGTACACTAGCAGGCACTCCTGGTGATGCTCTGGGCTCTGCTCCCTTTCTGCTGGTAGTAGTAGGCATCTTTTCTGGTAGCTGCAGCAACTCGATGTGGGGGGAAGGGAGGGGCCACCGACCAATCACCTCTTCTCGAAGCCATACTTTTTGCGTTCATAGAAGAGATCTGTCTTAGAGCTCCCCAAATTAACAATCTTTGGGCAGCCATCTCTATCCTTCTCCTGGATGGTACACTCCTTACAATAATAGGCATCAGAGACCCCAGGGCCTCCACAGATCACACAGCGCCCCTGGTAAGATCCATAGTTACACTCATCACATATGTGCACCAGAATGCAGGGACGCACATAGGAGTCACAAATCACACACACTTGCCATCACATTTTTCACATAGTCTTCCGATGGCAACGTCAGCCTGCTTGCGGCAAAAGATCAAATCAGGATGATGTTTAGCCATAGTTCCCAATGAAGCCGGCCGCCGGTCACTGTGTGAACGTTAAGCCTCATTTCTTAATCTGTAAAGCTGAGCATGGATAAATGGGATAATACGTGCCTGCTCCTTACCTACATTTATGTTCTTCTCCAGACTTTTAACATTCTGATGGAAGATCATCCTTCAGATAATGTTCTCTCTCCACTGTAGCTAGATATAATGAGATTTGCTTTTTTCCCCACTCCTGTGGTTCTTAAGGATCTGGATTGCATCTTTCTCTCTGGCCATAATTTAAAAGATTTTTAAAACTTACGGTAGTTTCTTTATCAGTGAGTCAAGTAATAATCTAGGGCTTTGAATTTTACATATTCTGTAATTTTAAAATAACCTTATTTCAGTTGCTGCCCTGCTATCCTGGTATTAGTTATTACATAGTGCAGTATTTTGCGCTAGATCTGTGGTCCTGGGACTTCACCAGTTTGTTCTCATCTCTTACAGGAGAAATATTTGAACTAAAAGCTGAACTCAACAATGAAAAGAAAGAAAAGAGAAAGGAGGCTGTGAAGAAAGTGATTGCTGCTATGACTGTGGGGAAGGATGTTAGGTAAGTGTAATCACCCTTGCCATTGGTCACTTTAGAGATCCATAACCCATCTTATGGCCTTTACTGCTTTTCCTTTAAAACTATTATAATCGTAGAACCTCTAAGAATGGGTTTGTCCCACGAAAAAGATCATCAGGAAGTGCAGTTGCTTTTGTATTGATGCTCTCCTTAAGTGGTGTTTCTTGTTTTAGGGTGTGTGTGTGTGTGTGTGTGTGTGTGTGTGTTTTAGAACAGTGAAATGAGTTTGATTTTTTTGCCCTCAAATCTATCATAACACCTCCTGAGAGCTGGCAAAGTTACAAATCTTTTGGCTGAGGTTGTTTAGAAGATGATAAAAATAAGGCCAGGCACGGTGGCTCACGCCTGTAATCCCGGCACTTTGGGAGGCTGAGGCGGGTGGATCACTTGAGGTCAGGAGTTTGAGATCTGCCTGGCCAACATGGTGAAACCCCGTCTCAAAAAAAAAAAGTAAAAAATTTTTTTTGTAATTTAATATTTTATTTATTTTATTAAGAAAAAAAAAGAAGATAAAAGTATACTGAGAGGCATAAGTTCACATTTCTTTATTTGGCTCAAACCATTGCCCTCAACTTTACGACTCTACATTCAGCTGCTGAATTCAAGATGAAAATCAATATTAACAAAGACCATTTAGCCTTATTTTTTCTGTAATTAAGACCATTTGGAAATAAGTAAGGATTGTATGCAAGCCCCTGAGGATTATCCTAAGACCCTTTCAGGGGGTCCGTGAGATCAAAGTTGTTTTCATAATAATACTTGGATGTTACTTGCCCTTTTCACTATTTTTATGTTTACACTGATGGTGCAAAGCAGTAGTGGGTAAAACTGCTGGTACCACAGCGTGAATCAAGGCAGTGGTGCCAACCATAATGGTAGTCATTGTATTCCTCACCATCATATGCTGAAAAAGAGCAGTTTCACTTAATCCTCCATGAGCAGTAAAAATTTGTTTTATTTATAAAACTTGAAACTTTTAAGTATTCTGTATAATGCAATAGGAATTACCCATAAAGCTCTTCTGCTGCATAGCAGTGTGATGGTCTACATGAGGAAAAGCCCTTGTGCAGTTGTTTGAATTGCAAACACCATTTTTATGTGAAAGAATGATTGACAAACTGTATTTAATTAGACTTTGGTATTTGGGAGATATTTTATCAAAAATGAACAAAGTGAACCTGTCACTTTAAGGGAAAAACATTGACAGTAGATACAGTTCAGGTTTTAAAGTAGAAATTAGAATTTCGGAAAACTGTCTCCCATCAAAGGCTTGACAGCTTCCTAATGCTTAAAGACTTTTCTGAGGAGATTAGGGTGAAGTTAATTATTGCAATTGTTTGCTGTTTTATAATGAAATGTGTCAGCACAGCTCAGTGAATCAATATTTTTCCAAATGACCAGAGCATATGTATATCACAAAATAATGCATGGATAAAAGATCTATTCAAAATACCATGTAGGCCAGGCGCAGTGGCCTATGCTTGTAATCTCAGTACTTTGGGAGGCCGAGGCAGGCAGATCACCTGAGGTCAGGAGTCCGAGACCAGACTGGCAGACATGGTAAAACTCTGTGTCCACTAAAAAAGATACAAAAAAAAAAAAAATAGCCGGGCGCGATGGCACGTGCCTGTAATCTTGGCTACTCTGGAGGCTGAGGCAGTAGAATCGCTTGAACCCAGGAGGCAGAGGTTGTAGTGAGCTGGGTTTGCACCACTGCACTCCAACCTGTGCAACAGAGTAAGACTCTGTCTCGAAAAAAAAAAGCTGTGTAAATGTGTGGATTTTAGTACAACCAAGTACAAAAAGTTTATTGATAAGGTTTCAGATTCTACATTGCAACTAACTTTTAAGAAACTGCATTTTTTAGACTCAGAAAGAGGAAAACCACTATTTGTCTTGATTGATTGATCGATTGATTTGAGACAGGTCTCACTCTGTCACCCAGGCTGGAGTACAGTGGCGCGAACTTGGCTCACTGCAACCTCTGCCTCCTAAGCTCAAACGATTCTCCTGCCTCAGCCTGCCAAGTAGCTGGGATTACAGGTGTGTGCCACTACCACCTGGCTAATATTTTTGTATTTTTAGTAGGGACAGGGTTTCACCATGTTAGTCAGGCTGGTCTTGAACTTCTGACTTCAAATGATCCACTTGCCTTGGCCTTCCAAAAGTTCTGGGATTACAGGTGTTAGCCACTGTGCCTGGCCTGTCTAGTTTTGTGTAGCATCAAGAATACTTAGTTATAACCAAAAAAAAAAAGGAGAAAGAAAATAAGGAATATCTAGTTATATGAAAAACTATTAAAATATTATTTCCGGGCCGGGCGCTGTGGCTCACGCCTGTAATCCCAGCACTTTGGGAGGCCGAGGCGGGTGGATCACGAGGTCAAGAGATCAAGACCATCCTGGTCAA
>NW_016107400.1:362495-365842 GCF_001604975.1 Cebus imitator | reverse complement strand
CAGCCTGGGCCACAGAGGGAGACTCCATCTTGGGAAAAAAAAAAAAATTATTTCCTTTTCCAAGTTACATACATGTATGAAGCTGGATTTTCTATTTACGTTTCAAAACAACGTTTTACAAAAGGTTGAATGCAGGAACAAATGATTGTCCAGCTGTTTTTGTTTAAACTAGATATTAAAGAGAGTTGCAAAAAAAAAAGAAAAAAAAAAGCAATGTTATCTCATTAATTTAAAAAATTTTAAAATATTATGAAATGGGTTTCTTCTTTTTTAAATGGATTAATTTTTAAAAAATTTCTCAGTTTTAATTCCTGACCTGATAAAATATCAGTAGGTGTATAACCTGCATGAACAAAAGCTCTCTGGGATCTCAGTAATTTTTAAGAGTATAAAGGGATCCTGAGACCAAAAAGGTGAGGGTTGCTTCCCTAACCAGACAGGAAGTGCATATAGAAATGGTGGCATGGGAAATGACTCTCTCTTCCCGTGCTCTAGGTGCTGCTGTTCTGAAAGGAATTTCTGTTATTTTTGTTTTGTTTGTTTAGCATATAAAACACATTTGGTTTTTAAATTGCTGTTCTGTGACTATCTAAGGGGTTGGCAAACGTTTTTATAAAGGACAAAATAGTAAGTACATCAGGCTGGCATAGTAAGTACTCTTTGCTTAGGAGGCAAAGGGGCAAAATTGAGTTTATTAGGTAGCTACTTACATAATAAGAGAGAAGACCAATTTCCATAA
This sequence comes from Cebus imitator, assembly GCF_001604975.1. Classification (NCBI taxonomy): domain Eukaryota; kingdom Metazoa; phylum Chordata; class Mammalia; order Primates; family Cebidae; genus Cebus; species Cebus imitator. The sequence continues at coordinate 365,103 of NW_016107400.1, read as the reverse complement.
ATTTTTTATTGATGAAATTCAAAATATAGTAATAGTTAAGTATAATGTTTTGTACCACAGGTCTACTATTAATAAGAATGGGATTCTTTTGGGGGATTATAACATTTTGCTTAATTAGGATTCATAGCATTTTTCATCATCAGATTTGTTTTATTTATTTATTGTTTTGAGATGGAGTTTCTCTCCATTGCCCAGGCTGGAGTGCAGTGGCGCAATCTCGGCTCACTGCAACCTCTGCCTCCTGGGTTCAAGGGATTCTCATGCCTCAGCCTACTGAGTAGCTGGTACTGTATAACCTGCCATCACTCCTGCTGACTGTCTGCCTTGGTCTCCCAAAGTGTTAGGATTACTGGCATGAGCCACCATGCCTGGCCAAGATTCTTATAGATGAACATTTAGTTCATCTGTAAAAACCACTTTTAGCTCATGGATTGTACAAACTTCAGCATTGGGCTGGATTTAGCACAGAGGCAGTAGTTGCCTATCGGTGATCTTTCTAGTCACTGAAGGGCTGTTTTTGCCAGATAATAAATCTGGATTGAAAGCATCAGTACAAACAAATTGGTAAAAATTGTCATACCCCTTTACAGGGGCTGTTGTGGTTTTGCCAAGCTTATTTCTGTCTGTATCCTACAAAAAAGTTAAAACTCTTGATTTTTTTTCCTGTATGCTTGCTATTGCTGACAATTTATTACGTACCTAGCATTATACCACTTATCATTGTTCAAACAAAAGGCTAGTGGATGTCTGTTTGCCTTCATGACATTTAACTGTCTAGTTGATGAGACCCAAAACTTGAAAAATTAGGGAAAAATAAAATATACATAATTAGGCCCTAAAGTGTATATTTTAAAAGCAATATGACTTCTACTAAAGAGAGATCCAGGTTAACAGGGATAGTTGAAGAACCTTTCTTGGAGATGAAATATGAGCTGTGCCTAGAAAAACAGTGCAAAGAAATAGAATGGAGATTAGCTATTTGTACGTTGTCATATTTCAGCCTTCCCTGCAAGTAGCCTCAAGTCCAGCACTGTCCAGTAGAAATACAGTGTGAACCACATGTAATTTTAAATTTTCTAGTAGCCATTTTGAAAAAGTGAAAAGAAACAGATGAATTAATTTTAGTAACTTTTTTTTTTTTTTTTTGAGACAGAGTTTCACTCTTGTTACCCAGGTTAGAGTGCAATGGTGCAATCTCGGCTCACTGCAACCTCCGCCTCCTGGTTCAGGCAATTCTCCTGCCTCAGCCTCCTGAGTCGCTGGGATTACAGGCACGCACCACCATGCCCAGCTAATTTTTTGTATTTTTAGTAGAGACGGGGTTTCACTGTGTTGACCAGGATGGTCTTGATCTCTTGACCTCGTGATCCACCCGCCTCGGCCTCCCAAAGTGCTGGGATTACAGGCTTGAGCCACCGTGCCCGGCCCTGGATACAGTCTTATCTGGATATTCAAGCTCGATATATGCCACCAGTATTTCCATCAGTATGTGAAGGATATAGATTTCATTAAGTTGGACTAAGTGATCTTCCATGAATGGATTATCTAAGACACCCACCCAATGAGAGAAACCATGTTACCTTTTTGTACATAAAATAAATGTTTTTTTTTTTTTTTTAAATTATTGTTATTTCTTTTCTTTTTTTTTGAGATGGGACCTTGCTCTGTTCCTCAGACTGGAGTGCAGTGGCATTATCACAGCTCACTGCAACCTCGGCATCCTAGGCTCAAGTGATGCTCCCACCTGAGCTTCCTGAGTAGCTGGGACCACAGGCGCACACCACCGTGTCTTGGCTGATTTTCAAAATTATTTATAGAGATGAGGTCTCACTATGTTGCCCAGGCTGGTCTCAAACTTCTAGGCTCAAGCAGTTCTCCCACTATGGCCTCCCAAAGTGCTGGATTACATGTGTGAGCCACTGGCCTTGTTTTTTTTTTTTTTTAATGTGATAAAGGTAGTAATTTTTTTCTTTTTAAAAGGATACTACTTGGCTGGGCATGGTGGCTCACATCAGTAATCCCAGCACTTTGGGAGGCCAAGACAGGCAGATCACCTGAGGTCAGGTGTTCAGGACTAGCCTGGCTAACATGGCAAAACCCCGTCTCTACTAAAAATACAAAACTTAGCCAAGCGTGGTGGTCCACACCTGTAATTTCAGCTATTTGGGAGGCTGAGGCATGAGAATTGCTTGAATCCAGGAGGCAGAGGTTGCAGTGAGTCAAGATTGTGCCACTGCACTCCAGCGTAGGCAACAGAGCAAGACTCTGTCTCAAAAAAAGAAAAAGTATTCTTAAGATGTACATTGAAATATTATAGATGAAGCTGGGCACAGTGGCTTATGCCTGTAATCCCAGCACTGGGATTAAAATTTTTCATAATAAAAAGCTTTCTCAAAAACTAGAGACCTTGTTGGGAACAACACTACAATTTTTTTTTTTTTTGAGACGGAGTTTCGCTCTTGTTACCCAGGCTGGAGTGCAATGGCGCGATCTCGGCTCACCGCAACCTCCGCCTCCCGGGTTCAGGCAATTCTCCTGCCCCAGCCTCCTGAGTCGCTGGGATTACAGGCACCCGCCACCATGCCCAGCTAATTTTTTGTATTTTTAG
>NW_016107400.1:343252-360510 GCF_001604975.1 Cebus imitator | reverse complement strand
TTCCGCCTCCTGGGTTCAGGCAATTCTCCTGCCTCAGCCTCCTGAGTAGCTGGGATTACAGGCACGCACCACCATGCCCAGCTAATTTTTTGTATTTTTAGTAGAGACGGGGTTTCACCATGTTGACCAGGATGGTCTCGATCTCTTGACCTCGTGATCCACCCGCCTCAGCCTCCCAAAGTGCTGGGATTACAGGCTTGAGCCACCGCGCCTGGCCAGTATAATAAATTTCTAAATATTATCTTGTAGTTTCAACAGCTACTGACACACAGCTGCACTTGTTTATAATACTCATACGTATTTTCTGACCTCCAACTCCCTCTCCTGCTGGATAATATTAAAGCAAACCCTAAACATATATTGAATAGTTTGTCCTTACATTTTTCAAGATAAGTTCTTTTATTTAAACGTAATCATAGTATCATCATGTCTTTCAAAATGGACAAAAAATTTTTCTTACTATTATTGAATATTCAGTCAAATCTTTCCTGTCTTAGATGTAAAGAAAATAATAGTGGGATTGTTCCCATTAATTTTCTTTTTTTACTAGTTTTTTTTTTTTTTTTTTTTTTTTTTTTTTTTCTCTATTTGGAACTTAGTGTACATTAAAAAAAATTCAGACATTAAAAAAATTCAGACAGCGTTTCTAAAATTAGCTTCTATTTAAAATGTTTTGCACAATAAGCAGTATGCTTTCTTCCTTCTCATGGACTTTTTGTTCTTTTCCTGTGTTTAGCCACATTACAGAGTCAGAATATAGCAGTTTGTTCTCTATGACTGGTGGTTCATGGATGGAATATGTCATTGGGAAGAATTTAGTTTACATTTTTTGGAAGTTAGAGTTGTGCATAGATTTATATGGGCTTAAAGACATTTTTTAAGGTAGGGCATTTTAAAAGGGTATTTTTTCTCCATATTCTATTTGTACTATATTTGGAAGCACTTGCTAGTAAAAGAGAACGTATGTTAGTCAGGAGCTCAGAGGGCCCTCTCTGCTGCTTAACTCCAGGTACTTATTTCAAGCTCAAACCAGCTCCTGTGCTCTGCTTTGTTTTGTTGGTTGTAGGCCCCAGAAATCTAGCTCTCTTTTCTCTCTGTTTGATGCTTAGAAACTCAGTGTGGAGTAGGGCACTGTCTTTCCAATTCCTCTTTTTTTTTTTTTTTTTTTTCCTATGCCAGAATATAAGCTCAAAAGCTTTTTATGTTTTTAGGGCAGATCCACTAATGGCTATAGGATGGTACCAACTCCCTAAGCCTCTGCCTGGCACTGAAATGAATCCTACTGAGCCTTTTCTCATTTTGTATATAAAACAGTTAAATGACTTCCTCACCTAAACTCTTAAATAGGGCAGCTAAGATTTGTACTTAGGAAAGGAATAGCAAGGGAGATTAGAGCTCACGTGGAATATAACTGGAAGCTTAAATTGATGAAATATTCTTTTGCAGCTTATGCCAACTGTTTACTTTTAGCCACCATGTATACTTAAATTTGTTGGTGATTGTTTTCTGTAGGACTGTGAAGATCCTAATCCTTTGATTCGAGCCTTGGCAGTCAGAACCATGGGGTGCATCCGGGTAGACAAAATTACAGAATATCTCTGTGAGCCCCTCCGCAAGTGCTTGAAGGATGAGGATCCATATGTTCGGAAAACAGCAGCAGTCTGTGTGGCAAAACTCCATGATATCAACGCCCAAATGGTAGAAGATCAGGGATTTCTGGATTCTCTACGGGATCTTATAGCAGATTCAAATCCAATGGTAATAAGCTTCTGCTTTTATAGAGAGCAGTATTTAAAATAAGTCCCTTGTTAAAGCATGTTTAATATGAACCTTGTCTTTGGAATATTGGGTTATAGGGTAGCTATGGGAAACATGACTGTGTGTCTCACAGATTGTATATCTCATATCCTAGGTGTTGTTGAGGGGAGAACCAAGTACTAAAATGCAGGGATATTAAAGCAAATCTTTGTAGTGTACGTATGCTCATATTTGCCCATAAACCAGTACATTCGTCATTTTCTTCAGGAGGTTGCCTTAAATTTATATATATTTAAGATTATTTTCTTCACATAGATATTTGTGGTACTTTCTGGTGGTGTGGGACTAGAAACTGAATCAAAATGATCTTTATTTCCTAATTATTATGATGCATTTCTCTATAGGGGAATTTCTAGAACAAGATTATTTTTAGCCAACTTGATTATGTTCTAAATGTTTAGCAGCCAGAATGTAGCTAACACCTTAAAGTTTTGGGATCTTTTATTTTCCTTATTGACAGTTTAAACTTTGCTTACATAATGATGGAGGTCAAATGTTTGGCTCCACTAGTAACTAAAACTCATTTGAATTGGGTACTATTGAATATATTTGATTGGTCACTAAATATTGTTGGCAAGAAGATGGAAGAATATAGCCACTTTCTTTAAAGTGCTCCTTTTTTGGTATAATGCAGTGTTACTTAAAGGTGAATAACACTAAAAGTTAATCAGTGTCTAACCTTTGAATATATTTATTTTTTGAGATGGAGTTTCACTCTGCCACCCGGGCTGGAGTGCAGTGGCACCATCTCGGCTCACTGTAACCTCTGCTCCCAGGTTCAAGCAATTCTTCTGCCTCAGCCTCCCCAGTAGCTGGGACTACAGGTGCACGCCACCACACCCAGCTAATTTTTGTATTTTTAGTAGAGACGAGGTTTCACCGTATTGGCCAGGCCGCACTTGAACTGCTAACCTCGTGATCTGCCTGCCTCAGCCTCCCAAAGTGCTGAGATTATAGATGTGAGCCACCTTGCCCATTAATATTTTCTTTTTAAAATTATTTATTGACTTATTCATTTATCTTTTACAGATACGATCTTGCTCTGTGGACAAGCTGGAGTGCATGGGTACAATCATAGCTCACTGTAACTTTGAACTCATGGGTTCAAGCACTCTTTGCACCTCAGTCTCCTGAGTAGCTAGGACTGCAGTCACATGCCACCACATATGGCTAATTTTTTATATTTTGTGGAGATGGGGTCTTGCTATGTTGCTCAGGTTGGTTGTGAATTCCTGGTATTAAGCAGTCCTCCCACCTTGGCCTTCCACAGTGAATTACTGTGCTTGGCCTGAATGTTTTTTTTTTGTTTGTTTGTTTGGTTTTTTTTTTTTGAGACGGAGTTTCGCTCTTGTTACCCAGGCTGGAGTGCAATGGTGCTATCTCGGCTCACCGCAACCTCCGCCTCCCGGGTTCAGGCAATTCTCCTGCCTCAGCCTCCTGAGTAGCTGGGACTACAGGCACGCGCCACCATGCCCAGCTAATTTTTTGTAGTTTTAGTAGAGACGGGGTTTCACCACGTTGACCAGGATGGTCTTGATCTCTTGACCTTTTGATCCACCCGCCTCGGCCTCCCAAAGTGCTGGGATTACAGGCTTGAGCCACCGCGCCTGGCCCGGCCTGAATGTTTTCTTAGTGAACTTCTTTAAATGGAGAGTTGGAATTTGTCTGAAAATAGATACAGTCTCTTACTTATAAATTACTTGTTCACATATCCACTCTGACATCTCTTTTGGGTCATTGTATTTTACAGGTTGTCTTGGCTTCTGTTTATTATCCTTCAAAATTAGTATTAAGACCAAAGGGTGAAGCAAGTCATAATTTTTTAGGGTTTTTAATGGTACTACCTACCATTAGGAATCTTTCAACCTAGACATAGGGGTGGTGGTCAGTGGGGGTGTGGAAGTGCAGATGCTTTAATCGTGACTTCTGGCAGAATATCACCACCAGTACTAGAAGAGTCAACCCTGCCTTTTATTTCCCCTAAGTAACACCATATGGTACCTTTTTTTTTTTTTTTTTCTGAGACAGAGTGTCACTCTGTCACTCAGTCCAGAGTGCAGTGGCACAGTCTCAGCTCACTGCAACCTCCATCTCCTGGGTTCAAGCAATTTTCCTCCTGCTTCAGCCTCCCAAGTACAGTAGCTGGGATTATAGGCACCCACCTCCATGCCTGGCTAATTTTTGTATTTTTAGTAGAGGTGGGGTTTCACCATGTCTGAGGTTTTACTTGAGATCACCAGACTGATCTCAAAACTTCTGACCTCAAGTGATCCACTTTCCTCTGCCTCCCAAAGTGCTGGGATTACAGGTGTGAGCCATGACATCTAGCCACCTTTTTTAAAAATTACATTAAAAAAAATTAGTTGGCTAAGCGTCGTGACTCATACCTGCCTGTAATCCCAGCACTTTGGGAGGCTGAGGCAGAAGGATCACTTGAAGCCAAGAGTTTGAGACCAGCCTGGGCAACAAAACGAGACGCTGCCTCTAAAAAAGCTTCTTAAAAAGATTCTTTGTGTTGGGCACGGCGGCTCACACCTGTAATCCCAGCACTTTGGGAGTCCAAGGCGGGCGGATCATGAGGTCAGGAGTTTGAGACCAGCCTGGCCAACATAGTGAAACGCCATCTCTACTAAAAATACAAAAAATCAGCCAGGTGCAGGGGCAGACGCCTGTAATTCCAGCTACTCAGGAGGCTGAGGCAGGAGAATAGCTTGAATCTGGGAGGCGGAGGTTGCAGTGAGCCAAGAATGTGCCATTGCACTCCAGCCAGAGCAACAGTGTGAGACTCTGTCTCAAAAAAAAAAAAAATTCGTTGGATGTGGTGGTGCATCCCTGTAATTCCACTTTCTCAGAAGGCTGAGGTGGGAGAATCCCTTGAGCCTAGGAGTTTAAGGCTATAGTGAGCTGTGATTGCGCCACTGCATTCTAGCCTGAGTGACAAAGAGAGACCCTGTCTCAAAAAAATAAAAATATATTTTCTAAAGCAGTAGTATCTATTTTACAGAATGTTTAGCTGGCACCAACTTGTGTTTTTGGCATTGCTTTTGAGTCACTGTTATTCTGAGCAACTATCTATATAATTCTCTACCTGAGGACAGATGAGGAGATGAAAAGTGTGCTGCAAGCTTCAACCAGGTGGGCAGAATATCATGTACCCTATGGAAACTTACTAAATATTCAGTGGTGCTAAGAATATGGAATGGCTCAAAGGGAGAATGAGTTCTGACTTACAGGGAACTCCAGTTCGAGGCAGCATCTCTATGCTAATGTAAATTATTTGATGCAGAACCTATAAAGTTACATGGTCAGGGATAAGGCCTAAGGGAGGGTTTAGCAGTAAAGGCATTTGTGTGTGTGTGTGTGTGTGCGTGTGCATGCGCACATGCGCGCTCTCATGCACACTCAAGTAGCACACTTAGAGATCTTTATCCAGATAAACTGAGAGGAATAGAAAGTTTCTGGAACAAGCTTAGTTTGTCCGATTTATTCAAAGTTTACATTGAATAGAAGAGAGCTAGTTTTCATCTAGTCCATAAGATCAAGTGGCATATATATGCTATTTATGTATTTATCTTTTTTTATTGTGGGAATCTTCAAACATTCAAAATTAGGACAAATAAATGAATATAATACATAAAATGAATTTATCATCACTAGATTCAGTAGTCATCAATACATACCAATCTTGTTTTACTTATTTTCTTTCCTCATCCCTTAGCTGTATAAAATTGAAACAAGCAACACATGAATGGGTCTCTTTGAATTTAGAATATCATAATATTATAGTAAACTATATAATGTTCTTAATTCTTAACCCGTTTTTACTACAAGAAATCAAAACTGATTTGGGGAGATTTTCATAAATATCTTTGAGGAGACTTTTAGAGAAATGTAAAGCTACTTGATAGATTTTGAGAAACGGTTTTGGGAATGCCTCATGTTTTGTTGTCTCTTTATTTATAGATTTTCCTGGAGCAGGGTGGCAACCTTAGATAGCAAATTACTGCCCTAACTGCTCTCTAAATAGAAAATTTTTGCTTTTTTGTCTGAACTCAGTCACAGATATTTCTCTGATATTGTTTGCCTTAGTCTCGAGAGGTGCCTGAAGTATAAAATTTAACAAGACACTCGGCTGGGCGTGGTGGCTCACGCCTGTAATCCCAGCACTTTGGGAGTCTAAGGCAGGTGGATCACAAGGTCAGGAGTTCAAGACCAGCCTGACCAACATGGTGAAACCCCATCTCTATTAAAAATACAAAAATTAGCCGGGCGTGGCAGCATGCTCTTGTAATCCCAGCTACTTGGTAGACTGAGGCAAGAGAATCACTTGAACCCAGGAGGTGGAAGTTGCAGTGTGCTGAGATTGCACCACTGCACTGCAGCCTGGACGACAGAGTGAGACTCCATCTCAAAAGAAGATGTTCATTCTCAGGTGCCAACTCTGTACCTGCACAAGCCTGAGAACAGAGTGCCTCCTTAAATTTTGTGTCTGGAGTGCCTCACTTGCCTTACTCTTATTGTGGCCTTGTTACACATACCCATATTAAAGTCATTTTTTAAGCTCTTCATTCTTGTTTTAATGAAGAACTGGAAAACTTGGACCTAAAAGGTAGCCAACACACATAGGCACATACCTATTTTTGATTTTGAATTTATACTTTTCATCTCAACTGTATGCCCTACTTATTACCTTAGAGTATTACAACTGTCATTAGAACACTTAAATTTAAGTGCCTTCTTTGCCATGCACAATGGTAGATACTTTTACTTGTAATGTTTCACTTAGTTCTCACATCTACCCTGTAAAGGAGAGGTTATTTCAAGATACAGGTCAAGAAGTGTGCACACAGAGAGACTGAAGAACTCTTCCCTCAAGTCATGCAGCTAGAAGTAATGTAGCTAGGATTCCAGCCAAGTTCTGAATCCCAAACTCCATTGCTGGTTACTACCTTCATGGATGAATGTACAGAATTTAGGCTGGGTGTGATGGCTCATGCCTGTAATCCCAGCACCTTGGGAGGCTAAGGTGGGTGGATCACCTGAGGTCAGGAATTTGCATCCAGCCTGACAAACATAGTGAAATCCCATCTCCACTAAAACAAATTAGCTGGGCATGGTGATGCATGCCTGTAATCCCAGTTACTTGGAAGGCTGAGGCAGTAGCATCACCTGAACCCAAGAGGCAGAGGTTGCAGTGAGCTGAGATCTCATGCCTTTGCACTCCAGCCTGGGTGACAAGAGCGAAACTCCATCTCAAAAAACATAAATAAATAAAAAGAATTTAAATATGTATGTGTGCACGTATGCACACACACACACATCATTCTTAGAAGAACTGTTTCATTTTCTGAAAATGTTTACAATTTTGATTACAGATTGAATTATCTGAACACTGCTTCATTATAGAAATCTCAAAAAAGAAAGAAAAATAGATTTAAAAAAGAAATCTCAGTCATTTTATTCCAGTGATGGATATGAGTCATTTTACTGCTCTTGAGGAGTGATTCTCTTCTACTTTTTCAGAGGCTACTCCACATGGTGGCAGCACTGCACCAGCACATACTAGATTCTCTTACAAAAGAATACAATGAATGCTTCCAGGGAGTGTGCCTTAGTAGTTTTCTTGTAGCTCACTTCAGAAGGGCATCCTAGATTTGAAAGCACTAGAATATCTACAAAAATGACTTTGAATTCTTCTAATATGAGAGATAAATGTTGATTGAGAGCTGAAAATTCTTGGGGTTATGTCGACCTCAAGTCTAGGTCCTAGTAGCAGTGTGCCTTGCTGCAGGTAACAAAAGTTTACTATAGTTTTGTTTCCTGTCTTTTAGGGAGGATCACATACATCTTATTTTCCTGCAGTTGTTTTACCATTTATACTTTAGTTGCAGCTAACTTTTGATGAAATACTAGAGAGAGAAAAGGTGAATTTAGAAGTAAAGAATCTCACTCTATTAAGTCCTAGCTTTATGTACATGTTGTTTAACTTACCCAAGTCTCTTTCCTTTTCTGCAAAATGAAGGTTACTATCTTAGAGAGTTGCTTGGATTATTAATTGAGCTTTTGTATGAAAAGTGCCTTGTAAAGTACTTGGCTTATGGAGCTCATAAGTGGTGGCTACTACTGTAATTATGAAGTAGACATTAGGCAGAGGTTAACATTATTGTTACAATATTGATTTAAAAGGTTCTGATTCCTTTGGAATTTGTACTCCCTGTTCTGAGGGAATTAGAGTAAAACTTGTCATCAGATGTGGACTTTATTAGTTCATTATTTTGAAGGTAAACCTCTGTCCAGAATATGGAAACATTTTAGAGCTATAGGGAAATAGCTTCCATAATTTTTTTTTACAAATGTCAGAACTTTAGAAATGCTACCTCATAAGTATGTATTTGCAAGAAAAATGTATATCTTTTTGGTATGTGACTTGTTTTATTGAGATATGCACTTTTGAATGATAGTGTTCTCTAGCTTTTTGCTCAAACATGAGGATTTTCCTCCCTTACTATGGTTTTCTTTTTGCTCTCAGAGGCATTTAGGGGTATTCCAACTTCAGTTAACTTACGTATGTTAGAATTTGCAACTCCAGAGATGCTCTTGACAGCCCTACCACATGTGCTTTGCGTTTTGTTTTTCTTTATTTTAAAAATTCATTTATTTTTTATGTTTTGAGAGACATGGCCTTGCCTTGTCGCCTAGGCTGGTATGCAATGGGATGATCGTAGCTCAATGCAGCCTCAAACTCCTGGGCTCAAGTGATCTTCCCGAGTAACTGGAACTACAGGCATATGCCACCACACCCAGCTAATTTACTTCATTTTATTTTTTTGTAGAGATGGGTCTCGTTTTGTTGCCTGGGCTTGTCTCAATCTCCTAGCTTAAAGCAGTCCTCCTGCCTCAGCCTCTCAAAGTACTGGGATTGTACTCATGAGCCACCATGCCTGGTCTGCTCTCTGTTCTTTGAGCTCAGCCCTCCTAAGTTCCTTTGGCTTACTACCTAGCCCTTTGATCTTCATCTTCCAGACCTTCTATCACTCTCAGAGCTACCCATGAGAATACCTACTCTTCATTGTTCTGTCCTCTCTGGGAAAGCACAAACTGTTGAATTGGTTTAAAAAAAAAAAAAAAATTCTAGTTAAATGTTCTTCTGCATAAGTAGCATGCTCTCAGAATTGCCTCAATTCAGGCCAAATATAATCTTTAGCAAAAGTTATAGTTAAACTTCCAGCTTCTTTTAATTTGAACTTTTGCTCAAAAACCATTTTACGAAAAATAACATTTTTCTTCTCAGAAAGCAGTATGTATTTTGACTGTGCTAGCCAGCACATAGACACAGCATGGGATTGTGATGGTGATTCTCACCAGGATTGATTCTACTCTCCAGGGGACATTTGGCAATGTCTGGAAACACTTTTGGCTGTCAAACCTGATGGGAGGAATGCTACTGGCATACACTGGGTAGAGTCCAGGGATGTTTTCAACATCCTTCAGTGTACAAGACAGTCCCCCCACAACAAAAAGTTATCTGGCAATAAATGTAAGTAATGCCAAGGTTGTGAAACCCTGGGTTAGGGAAATAGCATCAAGGCTTCAGAGTCAGAGTGGCTGCTGTTTGGGTCCTGGCTTGGCTGCTTACTAGAAATGTGGCTTTGAGCAAGTTATTGAAAATGAGCTTCAGTTTTCTTACATGTAAAATTGAGGTAATAATGCCTGTTTTAGTGAATTATTTTGAAGATGAAATAATAATGTATTGATAGATTTAAACTTTGCCTGATAATATGGTAAATACTTAATAAACTGCAGCCATGCTTAAGGAATAGGCCTAACATTATGCACCTTCTGGTTATTATAATCTTCATTTAGGCACTAGGAAGTTTACATGTGTAGTGGTTTGTTGTCAACCTAAGATGATAAAATGTTATGTATAATACTTTTAATCAAATGTTCATGAAGGATTTACAGAGTTGGTCGAATTTTAGGCACGTATGAGAATGTCAGTATGCGGTAGCACTTGATAAGAGTAACACTGAAGGTAATATATTCAGTCTGTTTCTGGGTACCCCAAATGACTCACATTGTGTTTCATATTTAAAAAGGAGTTGCTGTTAATTTCTGCAGGATTGAAGTTTGGTGGAATCATTAGGGGTTGCTTTGATAGGAGGCCAACTTCCCAACTTTTCAATTTCCCACCAGTTGGTCTGAGTGTATTTCTGTCTCTACATACAGAGAAAACAAACAGTTTTTGTTTTCCTTTTATAATGTGCTTTGTGGAAATCATTTTCTGTGTATTCTCACTTTAAAAAATAATATCATTTTATATTATTGCAAACTTAAGTTTTAAAAAGTACCTCATTTTTTAGAGGAACAAATTTAAATTTACAGAAAAGTTACAAAGACAGTACATAAAGTTTTCATATACCCTTCAGTCAGTTTCACCTAACATGTTAACATCTTACTTAACTATGATACATTTGCTAAAACTAAGAAATTAGCATTGGGATGTTACTTTTTTTTTTTTTTTTTTTTTTTTTTTTTTGGATGTTTTTTTTTTTTTTTTTTTTTTTTTTTTTTTTGAGACAGAGTCTCACTCTGTCGCCCAGGCTAGAGTACATTGGCACAATGTCAGCTCACTGCAACCTCCACCTCCCGGATTCAAGCGATTCTCCTGCCTCAGCCTCCCAAGTAGCTGGGATTACAGGTGCATGCCACCGCATTTTTTTAGTAGAGATGGGGTTTCACCATCCTGACCAGGCTGATCTCGAACTCCTGACCTTATGATCCGCGTGCCTTGGCCTCCCAAAGTACAGGGATTACAGGTGTGAGCCACCGCACCCGGCCTGGGATGTTACTATTAACCAAAGTAGAATTTCATGTTTCAACGCTAATGTCCTTTTGCTATTCCAGGATTCAGCCCAGAATACCAAATTGCATTTAGTCACTTCCTTTTATAATGCATTAACCTACTCTGTTTGAAGGTACCTCAAAAACAGAAAAGTGCTTTAGAATCATGAAATGACATTTTTCTCTCTCGTTTTTCTTTTGAGTCAGAGTCTTGCTGTTGTCACGAGGGCTGGAGTGCAATGGCATGATCTTGGCTCACTGTAACCTCCTCTTCCCAGATTCCAGCAGTTCTCCTGCCTCAGCCTCCCGAGTAGCTGAGATTACAGGCACCTGCTCCCACACCCAGATAATTTTTATATTTTTAGTAGAGATGGGGTTTTACCATGTAGGCCAGGCTGGTCTCGAACTCCTGAGCTCAGGTGATCCTCCTGCCTCGGCCTCCCAAAGTGCTGGGATTATAGGCATGAGCCACTGTGCCCAGCACAAACATATATTCTATATTGTACAGTGATTGTAGCGCTAGATATTAATGATTTTAGAAGAGTTAGTCTTTCAGTGGCAAAATTTACTTTTTAATTTCATAAGATTAAAATTTTAAGATCAAGATTAAAACTTTTAAGATGAAGAATTTTAAAGATTAAATTTTTTAAAGTTCTGAGGGCAACTTCTCGACAAATCAAGCTAAATCTACTAATAGTACTACTTACTACTTTTACAAGGTAATTGTTCAAGGGTATATGTTTAAAGTAGTTCTCATCAACAACTTCCTGAAAACTGGATCTGTTGTCTGTTGTTTCGGTAGTTTACTAGTAGATCAAGGCTCATTTGTCACTTCTTTTTAAGATGACCTCAAGGCAGTAATTTGGGGAATACTTTATTCTCTGAAGTGGGGAGATGATAAGTGGTGTGATAATAAGTGTTTTATTTTGTTCAAGTTGAAGCTCGCTTTAATGAATTTTAGGGGCCATGGTCCAAATAACTTTGATGGTTAGGGGCATGCCTTTTGTTATCAATATTTATATTGACATTTATATCGATAAAGTAATGAACTTTATTATTTGTAAATCTTGTTACTATGTAATCAAACTTTCTTTTCTTTCTCTCTTTTTTTTTTTGAGACGGAGTCTTGCTCTGTCACCAGGCTGGAGTGCAGTGGCACAATCTCAGCTCACTGCAACCTCTGCCTCCTGGGTTCAAGCAATTCTTCCACCTCAGCCTCCCAAGTAGCTGGGACCACAGGCGCATGCCACCACGCCCGGCTAATTTTTTATTTTTTAATTAAAAAAAATTTTTTTTTACTCAGTCTCAGGCAATTACTTATAGCAGGCCAGCTAATATTTTTGTGTTTTTAATAGAGATGGGGTTTCACCATGTTGGCCAGGATGGTCTCGATCTCTTGACCTTGTGATCCGCCAGCCTCGGCCTCCCAAAAATGCTGGGATTACAGGCTGAACCACCGCGCCCAGCCTCAAACTTTCTTTTCGTAATGTGATATGTTGGCTCAGTAGGTAGTTTTACCTCTCGTTCTAAGGAAGAAGATGGGAAAAAAATGGAATATTTTAGATTGTAATGTAGCAGGCATATTAACACTTGGCATTCTAGACACTGTTTTGGATTAAAGCATAAGCTCTAAGTTTTACTTGTTTTAAAGGGGGAAAATTTGACTGGTACTACAGTCATTGTCTCCTTGTGGGGATAATAATGACTGAAACTCTTAGAACAAATATGTTGTCCTGTGCCTCACATGTCATTTGAGGCCATTCCTTTATAAAGGAGATAGCAATATTCTAAACCATTGCTGATTTGTAAGAGAACAAAAATATGTAAACCACCTGTGTATTTCCCCATAGTAGTTTTGGTCAGTTATTCTACTGCTTTCACTTTATTCAAGTCTTCAGGGATATCAGCCAAAATAATTGTACATTGAGCAGAAAAACTGAAGCATAAATCTGTTGAGAGTGTGTGACCTAGAAGGTCATTGCTGGAAATCAAAGTCTTGTAAATAGTAATTTATGTCCCAGGAAGAAGTCACTGAACTGGAAAGTGGTAAGTTTCTTAGGTTCTAAGGCCATGAAAATGAGTGCAATTAGAGTGCAGGGTGAAAACCACTTTAAGGGTTTTCAGGGAAATGGGTGAGAGATTTCTCATCAGTGAGCTTATGCGTGTGATATTCCACTCCCAGTGTATGTCTAGATATCCTTCGAGAGTCCTTTTTTTAACAGGATCATTTTTATTCTAATCATACCTACTGCACCAGCTCACTCCTTTAAAAAAATGAGGTCAATTTTATTATGCTGAACTGCTGCATGTAAGACAGGTATAGATCATAAATCATATTTTATAGCTGGGTAGTCAATCTTTGCCTTTTTAAGTACTGTCAGGATATGATTATCTCTGAAATATATGAAGTAGAAGAATACATTTTTCTCCTTGTATGTAAATCTACATGTCACCTATGCTGGAAATAATGTTTGGATTATATTATCCTCCCCTACTCTGAATCTTCTTTCCCTTCCCTTAGTTGAAGTTCACAAGTCTTAGGAGTTCTATAAATGCTGGAGACTCATTATTAGTACTCAGACACTGGAATCAGATGCAGACCTTGAGTTGAGATTCAAGTAGTAATCCCTTTCTGGCTGTGTTGACCCTAAGCAAGTCACTGAACTTCTGCAAGCCAGTTTTCTTGTCTGTAATAAGTGGCTTTTAGTAGCAACTACTTCAGAGTTGTTATGAGGATTAATAGCACAAAGTAAGTCTTCAATAAATTTTAGCTCTTCTAGTCTTTTAAACCTGTAAAATATGTTCTATTAGTATAATGTAAGTAAAAATACAGATTGCTTATCTTTAAAAATTCAGGTTGGGTATGGTGGGTCACACCTGTAATACTAGCACTTTGCGATGCCAAGGCAGGAAGATGCCTGAGGCCAGGAGTTAGACAGCAGCTTGGGCAACATAGTGAGACCCTGTTTCTATTAAAAAAAAAAAAAAAAAAATTCAGCAGACTCCATGAATCTGTAAGGAAATATCAGATTGAAGAGAAGTCTGTAGTTAAGGCAGATAAAGATTTGTCTAGGATTGAGTATGAGTTTACACATCTACGTATGCTGCTCATATATATATATATATATATATACACACACATATGTGTGTATATATAAATGTTTGTGTTTAATATCTATATCTGTAAAGTATACATATTGGGTTAGCTTTTTGAGGGGAGATGAGGGGTGGGGAATGTTTAGTTGCATTCTCCCCAAGAATAGAATTTACCATAATTGGGAGGCAAGATGAATAAAGGATTTTTTTTAGTTTTTTATTTTTATTTTAATTTT
The DNA here is from genome assembly GCF_001604975.1 of Cebus imitator. Classification (NCBI taxonomy): domain Eukaryota; kingdom Metazoa; phylum Chordata; class Mammalia; order Primates; family Cebidae; genus Cebus; species Cebus imitator. Next base: position 346,519 of record NW_016107400.1, on the reverse strand, counting down.
TTTGGAGACAGTTTCATTCTGTTGTCCAGGCTGGAGTGCAGTGGTATGATCTTGACTCACTGCAGCCTCCGCCTCCCATGTTCAAGTGATTCTCATGCCTCAGCCTCCCGAGTAGCTGGGATTACAGGTATGTACCACCATGCCAGGCTAATTTTTTGTATTTTAATTAGAGACAGGGTTTCACCATGTTGGCCAGGCTGATCTCGAGCTTCTAGCCTCAAGTGATCCACCTGTTTCAGCCTCCGAAAGTGCTAGGATTATAAGCGTGAGCCTCCATGCCTGGCCAAGGATTTATTTTTTTAATGCTGCAAATGTGTCCCTTTGTAACCTAGATGCCAACTTTTTATAAATCAACTCATACTGAAGAAGCCCTCTTAAGAAACCCTGTTTGTAGTCCACGTACCGTACAGTGGCTCACATTTGTAATCTCAGCACTTTGGTAGGCCAAGATGTGAGGACTGCACAAGGCCAGGCATTTGAGACCAGCCTGGACAACGTAGCAAGACTCCTATCTTTACCAAAAAAGAAAAACAATTAGCCAGGCATGGTGGCATGTGCTTGTTGTCCCATCTGCTAGTTCAAGATTATGGTGAGCTGTACGATTATGCCACCGCACTCTAGCCTGGGTGACAGCCAGGACCCTGTCTCTTAAAACCAACCAACCAAACAAACCCAAAGAAATCCTATTTAAAAAATCATTTTTAAAGCAAAACTTTCTCTAGAAACCCCCTTTTTTGGCTGGGTGTGGTGGCTCACATCTGTAATCTCAGCACATTAGGAGGCCAAACTGGGAGGATTACTTGAGACCCGGAGTTTAAGATCAGCCTGGGCAATATAGCCAGACCCCATCTCTAAATAAATAATTTCAAAACTTGACTGGGTGTGGTGGTGCAAGCCTGTAGTCATAGCTACTCAAGAGGCTGAGGTGGAAGGATCACTTGAGTCCAGCAGTTTGAGATTACAGGGAGCTGTGATCAGTGCCTCTGCATTCCAGCCTGGGTAACAGAATGAGATCCTGTCTCTTAAAAAAAAAAAAAAAATGCTATTTTTTTCTTGGAAACTCTGAATTTTTCTGAAATCATAGTTAAAAGACCATTTTTCTCTTTGTGTTTCCTAAGAGAATTTCTAAGATTATTTCCTAAGAGAAATGTCAGTTTTCTGACAGGAGTAGTGTTACACATAATTGTGTTAACAGTTCAAAATCAAAGTAATAGTTCAAATGAAAGAAGCACACCTTTGTTTTAGTATACAGGTGAGTCAAGGCAGTTATTGTAAGGGTTGGATTTGTTCTTTTGTGATATAATTGTTTGGAGAAGACTCTGGAGGAAGAGGAAGTGCATCTTAAGTTTCAATCTATTTTTAATATTTATTGAAAAAAATGGACAATATATGTTCATAGTAAAAAAATTCCAAAGAAACAGTATAAACATTGAGAAGTGAGTTGTCCTGTACACTCTAGCCACCCAGTTGCTGTCTCGAAGTCAGTTTTTTTCTTTATCTACTTTAGATTCAGTGTGACTGGCTTATTTTAATTTTTCATTGAAGAGGGAGAGAAACTTGGCTTACAGGACCAGGAAAACTCTGAGCAGTGCCTGGTGAGCCTGCCTCAGTATGTTTCTGAAAATGTAACAGTGTGACTATGGAGACTAGGAGATAAAAGTGTAGAGATAGGATGGAAGGAACTTCAAGGAATTTTAGAGAAACAGTAGAGTTTTAGTATAGAGGATAACATCTCCTCTGAACAGTCACTGTTTGGCAGTGATCTCTCTTATCCGTGCAGGCTTTGTTAAACAATCCTGTAATCTAATCTTTCTGGATCCTTCAGTTAGACTTACTTTTCTCCATTTTGTTTCTTGTTTTAATGTGGTAATAAGTGGCAACTGCCTATTTAAACACCAGACCATACACTTCATTAGGTGCATTATACACTTGGTTTAATTTCCAATTGCCTGTGATAACAGAGGATTTCTAATTGCTCATTCTATTTAGCATCCTTCTGTTCTTTTTCTACCCATTGCTGTTTTTAATTCTCCCCATTCTCACATTTTCTCTTTGTCTATATTTCCTATTACCAGACTTTAATCTTTTTGTTTTTTTAAACTTGAAAAGGGTTTGACTGACAGAGTGGTAAATTATTTCAAACAACTGGTAACCAAGACTGGGTGTGTGTTGGCAGCAATAGATAAAAACAGGCATTTGGCCTTCCGATGTGATATTTTGATCCTTTAGACTACAATAAGGTCAACTAAGTACATTGTGCAAGGGAAATAAAATGTCTTCCCTGCACATGAAGCACATAGAAGGGATTATTATTTCTCTCTTTGTGCCTTTTCTCATGCTTGATGATAAGAGTTAGCAAACAAAAATTAAGTCAGAAAAGAGCCTTATACATGTTACCGTCCAGCAGGTTGGATAGATAAGTCTTCCTGATTTGTCTTAACAAGAATAAAATATTATATCTGTAACCATATTTACCAAGTAAGTCTTTGATTTTTCATCTTAGCATCTTTGTTCTGATCACCGAAGTATAGCTTGAGATAATTGCATTTGTATCATCATTATCCTTTATATAATAATGGGTATTGTTGTAAGTATATTATTTGTTAAATAAATCACATTCTTGGGGGATGGAGGTGTGAAAAATAAATAAATCACATTCTCTGGGCATTTATCTTCTAGATAAAATCATATGGTGGGATAATCTGAAGATTACCCAGATAATGTGACTACTAAAATCAATAGCTAGATTGCAGTCATTATGTTTCTTCTTCCCTTGCTGACAAAATGGTAATCATACAACTCTTCATTGCTCAAGTTTTTATTAAGGGATTTCAGTAAGAACTAACAGTAGTTTTACGTTTTTGAGAATCTTTCCAATATATATAATTGCTGAAGCTGTATCTTATGTTTCATTTATACTTGGAGAATATTTATTTATTTATTTGTTTGTTTATTGAGACGGAGTCTCACTCCGTCACCTAGTCTGGAGTGCAGTGGCGTGATCTTGGCTCACTGCAACCTTTACCTCTTGGGTTCAAGCAGTTCTCCTGCCCCAACCTTCCAAGTAGCTGGGATTAACAGGCACGTACCACCTTTCCCAGCTAAGTTTTTGTATTTTTAGTAGAGATGGGGTTTCACCGGCTAGACGTGGTGCCCATGCCTGTAATCCAAGCACTTTGGATGCCAAGGTGGGCGGATCACCTGAGGTCGGGAGTTCAAGACCAGCCTGACCAACATGATGAAACCCCATCTTTAAAAGAAAAAAAA
>NW_016107400.1:336275-343202 GCF_001604975.1 Cebus imitator | reverse complement strand
TGGTCTTGAACTTCTGACCTAAGTGATCTGGCTGCCTTGGCCTCCCAAAGTGTTGGGATTACAGGTGTGAGCCACTGTGCCCAGCCAACTTATACTTGGAGAATATTTATATTCAGCCTCACTTTGCTAATCTTTAGTCAGCATCTGGGAGCCTCACTGCAAAACATGGTTTTAAATTTACTTGTACAAGGCCACAGTACATAGTATTTTGTATGTATGCATTTTTTTTAGTATTTTTGTAACTTTTACATGACTTTAGATGTTCTTCGGTTGTAGATTTGTTAGAAATAATTTGTAATTTTGATAAAGTGTTGACTTTTCTTCTTGCAGCTAAATGGATTTCCAGATCCATGAGTCAGGATACAAGTGTACTTTCTAGTGTAAGGTAGCAATTTTTCAGCTAGGTGCAGTGGCGCACACCTGTAATCCCAACGCTTTGGGAGGCTGAGATGGGCAGATCACCTGAGGTCAGGGGTTCAAGGCCATCCTGGATAACTTGCTGAAATCCCATTTCTACGAAAAATACAAAAATTAGCTGGGTATGGTGGCGTGCACCTGTAGTCCCAGCTACTTGGGGGTTGAGGTGGGAAAATCCTTTGAATCTGGTAGACAAAGGTTGCAGTGAGTAAAGATCGTGCCATTGTACTCCAGCCTGGGCAAGAGAGGAAGGCTATCTCAAAAAATAAAAAAAAGGTAGCAATTTTTCATTGACCCTACTCTCAGAAAGAAGGATACAATACATTGGAAATACTGTATTTCATTGAATCTTTAATGCCACTGATTATAAGATGTATTATTATTTTCTGTATTACTAAGAAAGAAAAATGCTTAATATTGAACTGACAGGCCATTGATTATAAAATGCAACCCAATTTCAAAGATGTTAATATGAAAAACTGTGTAGCTTACACTTGAGTTATAGTAATATAACCAACCACCTTAAATTTACATAAGACTTTGTAGAAAGCATTTATACATGTGTCATCTGATCTTATCCTCAAACTAAAACTAATCTGTGAGGTGGATTAAATTATCTCATTTTCAGATGAAGAAGCTGAATTTCACAGAGATTACATATTCTCTCAGCATTGTATTCTAGTGAACTAGGATCTCAGGCCCACATATTTTTACTCTGACTTGTGGTAGATTGATGGTGTCACCTCCTCTAACCCCTTACATATACAACTACACAGCTATAAAATTATTTGGCCTAGATTTTTCTATTTCAAAAATAGACTTTGCTATTTTTCATATGCTGTTCATATGCCTTGATTTTTTTGACAGTTTTGAATGCTGTTAACATGGTTAATGTATGTTTTAATATTAAATAATGTGTGACTCTGCTAATATATGAATTGTTTTGATCCTGGGTTACCTGACCTCTGGGAAGCTATATATAATATCATTGGTGGTTTTATCTGTTTCCATCTGACTAGGTGGGAAGCTATATATAATATCATTGGTGGTTTTATCTGTTTCCATCTGACTAGGTAAAATATTCAGGAATGGTTATGAATTAAGATCCCGAAGTGATCCAGAGAAGGCTGATTAAGTGTTTGTGTCTATAATAGCTGTACTGTTCTTGTTGAATCAAGGTCATATCCTCTTCATTTCCAGGTGGTGGCTAATGCTGTAGCAGCATTATCTGAAATCAGTGAGTCTCACCCAAACAGCAACTTACTCGATCTGAACCCACAGAACATTAATAAGCTGCTAACAGCCCTCAATGAGTGCACTGAATGGGGCCAGATTTTCATCCTGGACTGCCTGTCTAATTACAACCCTAAAGATGATCGGGAGGCTCAGAGGTCAGTCTGTTTTCCTGGCTACTTTCTGGTAGTCTTGTAAGTTCTAGAGTCTGCTATTAGAATAAATCTGTTGAGGAAGGTCAGTGGCTTCTGGGGTAGCTACTGCTATCTCCAAGGTATTCTCTCCCTTAGGATTTAGGAATATTTTAAGTGGTGGAATAAACTGTGCAAAACTGTTTTTAAGAAATGTATGTTTTTCATACAGTTACTTCTGCTGAAATCTCTCTCATCGTTTTGCATCTCCTATGCAACAGTTCTTGGCCATTTGGCCAACAAAGATTATCGAGTATCCCTCTTTGGGGTGATAGATTTTTCATTCTATTAGATACATAGAAAGTGGCTTTATATTAGTTATTGAGCTGAAGTGTATCTATAATTCAGTATGAGAGTATGTTAAAGTTAGTACAATATATCCTGCTTTCCATTAGATGTGGAAACCATGTCAGTCTGAATTTAAAGATTTTAGAAGGCACACCTAGATTGTTCTGCTCGGCCTGTCACCATATAATGTTTCAAATTTTCTTTGGTTATTAGAAATTGACTTCTAAATTTCATCTACACATACATATATTTTATGTGTGTGTGTATACACACACACACACACACACACACACACACACGTATGTATATATAGTTTACAAAGTTGGAATTATCCCTAATTTTTATTGAGCATTTTGTATATGTAGGCACTGTACTAGGCAAAGTACTTCTGAAGAAATGTTGGCTCTTCATTAAAGTTGGTATATTTTAATTATGGTAGATAAGAACTGGTCTGGCTGAAGCTGATTTCCAAGCTACTAGAATGTAAGTGATCTTCACTTATCTGGGAAATTGTTCCCTCTAGACTGAACTAAAGCTCACTCTGATAGTTTCTTTCCATCACTGAAAGTACAAATGTAGTCTGGAAATTACTGAGAATTTTATTTTCTGTTGGCCATTGACGTTGCATTCATTCATTCATTCATTCATTCAGCAAATATTTATTAAGTGCATACTGTATGCCAGGCGGTATTCCTAGGCCCTCAGGATATATCATTGAACAAAGTCATGGCCCTCACTTATTCTGAAGGATGGGGTAGGAATGTATATAATATGTATAGATAGTATGATATGTAATATGTGAGATGGTGATAAGTACTAACAAGAAAGGTAAAGTGGAGAAGAAATCTAAGAAATGCTGGGCATTTGGGGGTAAGGGGTTGTATTTTCTTTTTAAAGAATGGCCAGGGAAGGCCTCATTGAGAAGGTGGCATTTGTATAAAGACCCAAAGGAAGTTAGGAGTAGGTATGGGCGGAAGAGAGAAACACAACCTGCTTATCTTGTTTCTTTAATACAGTAAGCTAGCTACTTATGTTGCCTAAGCCATCAATTAGATTAATTTCTAAAGGATCCTCAACAGGTAATTAAATATCTAAGATTTTATGAGGCATGTAAGTGTAGGTGGCAGGGGCTAGGAGAGGTGGGAAAATACAGTAGTGGTGTCCTGCTATTTAAGAAATAAACACTTTTCAGAGAGTCCCTTATTCTCGTTATCCTCAAAACGGGGGGTTGGATTGTTTTCCCTGCCAACCTACCTCCTCCTGTATCTTACAGTGAAACCTTCAGTCACAGCTGGGTTGCTGTCTCTTCCTATGAAATAATTCTCAGAATGCTTAATTTGACTTCCTATAGGTTGAGTAGAAATGGGCTGTGAGGCAGGGAGCCCTAACATAATATGGGGAGACAGAGGACTATAAAACAAGAAGGTAAATGGTGTGAGCTCAAGTGTTTTGAGTATTGCTAGTTTCTTTCCAGTTTGAACATCCCTTATTGCTGGTTTCCTGAAATTTTCTGATGTCCCTGCTCTGCCTGTAGTTTGCTGAGAATGAGGCTTCTGCAGTGTTGGATTCCAATTTTATCTAAGCATGGAGCTTTGATTTTTCTGACTAATTCTTTAATTTCTTGATACTTGGGCCATTAGACTTTGACATTTACCTTATGGAATATATTCAACAAAGAAATTATAATTCATGATGTTAATTTTCATTCTCTGCCCTCAGTATCTGTGAGCGGGTGACTCCCCGGCTATCCCATGCCAACTCAGCAGTGGTGCTTTCAGCAGTAAAAGTCCTAATGAAGTTTCTAGAATTGTTACCTAAGGATTCTGACTACTACAATATGCTGCTGAAGAAGTTAGCCCCTCCACTTGTCACTTTGCTTTCTGGGGAGCCAGAAGTGCAGTACGTCGCCCTGAGGAACATCAACTTAATTGTCCAGAAGAGGTTGGGAAATACTGAAGTGTTGACTAAAGTGTTTGTAATTTTGCATTAAGCTTAATAATGTCAATGTTAAATTAAGCTGGTTTTAATCTTTTTTTAATATATGGAAATGAAAATGTTATATGGCAGATCAACTTGCTTGCCTAGCATCCGGAGGCCAACAGTTGATATCACAGTATTTCTATAATGAATACCAGGTATTGCTTCACAATCTAGTTTGTTTTCTGAAGGGTCTCTTTCTGATATACTGTCTAGTGCCTGGTTGTTATGGTTCAGGCTGTAGTTTAGAGCCAGATTGTTGTTCTTCTAGCAGTTCTTCATGACAACATGTGCCCTGATGCTTAAAAAGGATAAAAATAATCTGCCAAATGGAACTGATAAGAATAGAGGCGTATAGAGGAAGTTTATGCATTTTTTTTTTCCTGAGTAGAGCAGGAGGAGAACAGAGAAGCACAGATTAGGTATTAATAGAGTCTCAGAAGGGTATATCAGCATATGCCTTCACCTTCCTTTCTTCTGTTTCTGTGTACTTCAGGCCTGAAATCTTGAAGCAGGAAATCAAAGTCTTCTTTGTGAAGTACAATGATCCCATCTATGTTAAACTAGAGAAGTTGGACATCATGATTCGTTTGGCATCTCAAGCCAACATTGCTCAGGTTAGACTTTTTGCAGACTTAAGTTGATGAAGATTTAGCTCTTAAGGTCTGGTCTTTAAAGAAGCTAAGCTGTGAGATTGCTATATGAGAATCCTTAATGATGAACCTTCCTGGATTTTTTTTTTTAACAGGTTCTGGCAGAACTGAAGGAATATGCCACAGAGGTAGATGTTGACTTTGTTCGAAAAGCTGTGCGGGCCATTGGACGGTGTGCCATCAAGGTGGAGGCAAGTATCTGATGGTAGTTATGATCACATATTGGGGATTCTGAGAATTCTATTCACTTTTTTTTTTTTTTAAGAAATGGAGTTTTGCTCTTGTTCCCCAAGCTGGAATGCAATGGCACGACCTCAGCTCACTGCAATCCACTTACCTCAGCCTACCAAAGTGCTGGGATTACAGGTGTGAGCCACCATGCCCGGATCACTTTTTTCTTTAAAATACATTTTTAAGTTTATCGAAATTACAAAGCACGTAGTTTAAATGTTAAATAATTTTTAATGGAAAGCAGCTGTCTCTGGTTCCTCCCTTCCCTGCCTACCTAGACCCTCTTCCCAGAGGGAATAATTTTTAACTCTTTTTGTTTTTAGTTATTCTCTTTTTTTTTTTTTTTTCCTGTCAAATGAGTTGGTTTAATTTCAGGTGATACAAAGTTTAGGGTTGAACAAGGACCAAAGGGCAGACTCTGGCAAGATTCTGAGCTGATTTTACTTTAAATTCACATTTATGGTAGGACTGACTTAGTGAAAACAGCTAAATTATGAGCCACTAGAAGATTTTTTTTTTTTTTTTTAACAAAAGTTTATTTTAAAATGTACAACAGCTCCAAGACAACACTTAATGCCGTCTACAGGAGGCAAAAAGTGTTATGGCAGGGAATACAGATGTTTAAATATGGATGAAATAAGGGGTCACTGTCTCCTCAGGCACAAGGAACAGCTTATTTTTTTTGCCAGATTTCTTAATTCCACCTGTGGCCAGGGGCCCCTTCCCCACGGCCTTCGCTTTTAGCTCTTCGAGTTTCTTCTGCTCCTTTTTTTGTTTCTGCTTGAAAGCCTTATCTTCCTCATCCATCTCCTTGGCCTGCTTCTTGGGCCTTTTCAGGGGCTTTTTCTTGCCACCTTTTCGGCGGGACATGGTGCCTGCCGCCCCTTTCTCAGACCTTGCCACCAGAAACGGGGGCTTTTAGTTATTCTTTTGATTATAATAGGTCCTCCATATCCATGAATTCCACATCCATGGACTCAACTAACTGTGGATCAAAAATATTCAGGGGGAATAAAAAGGATGGTTTTGTCTGTACTGAACACGTACAGACTTTTTATTTGTCTGTATTCCCTAAGCAATAACTATAACAATTATTTATATAGTATTTTAGGTATTAGAACTAGTCTAGAGATGATTTAAAGTATACAAGAGGATATGCATAAGTTATATGCAAATACTATACCATTTTATGTTAGGGTCTTTAAGCCTCCATGGATTTTGGTATCCACAAGGGGCCCAGGAACCCATCTCCCATGGATATGGAGACATGACTGCACTTCCATATCTCTAAATAATATTCTTGGCTGGGTACAGTGGCTCACACCTGTAATCTCAGCACTTTGGGAGGCCAAGGTGGCAGGACTGTTTGAGCCCAGGAGTTTGAGACCATAGTCAGGCTCTGTTTCTACAAAAACTTTTAAAAATTAGCTGGGCATGGTGGTACACACCTGTAGTCCCAGCTGCTTGGAAGGCTGAGGCAGGAAGATTGCTTGAATCTAGGAGGTTGAGGCTGTAGTGAGCGGTGATTATGCCACTGCACTCCAGCCTGAAACCTTTTCACTCTGGGTAAAAGAGCAAGACCCTGTCTCAAAAAAAGAACAATAACAGTAATAATATTCTTATGCTATTATTTATTGATTTACCTATCATAGACTTTTTCTATTAACTTTCTGCTATAAGAAGCTTAGTTCATACAACCCACCATTTCTACTTCTCCCTTCTATTTTCCAGTGTAATTACATAATGAAGGTTTTTGTTCCTACATCCACTATCATGGTAGATTGAAATAATATGCCTTTGTTTCTTATTCTATCAACTATTGGCTTGCAAAATTTATGCATATTATAACTAAATATTTAGGGCCAATATAATGCGAACGATTATATTATAGTATCTTTTGTTTTTTACTGGAGGGCTTGTTTTTTTTTTTTTTTTTT
>NW_016107400.1:333237-334880 GCF_001604975.1 Cebus imitator | reverse complement strand
TGGTCTTGAACTTCCGACCTCAGGTGATCCACCCGCCTTGGCCTCCAAAGTGCTTGGATTACAGGCGTGAGCCACCACACCTGGCCGCTCATTTCTTTTTAAGAATGAGGTAACAGAAAAGTTGATTAGGACTTCCATATACATAGGCAAGGCTGTTGACTATCAGGTTTCTGCGTTAGGGAAGGGGAAGACCTCTTGAAGAGCCTCTCTGGTCTTAGAGGGCAGATTGGTTTCTAACTTGGCTGCAGCCTTCCGGTAGGTATTATGGGCCGTAATTTATATTGCCCTGCTTCATCAGTCTGCGCAGTCCTCCATTTGTTTGTCCTCGTTCAGAAGTTTGTTGAAATTAACAGTGGCCTTTGTTCACTGTTTTTGTGGGTTCAGAGCCCCATGTTTGTTCTTGGTACTTGATTATATGTAGTTCTGCATAGAGTCAGAGAGTTGGAACATATGACTTCTCAGGAATATGAAAACAATTTGTACAGTATGACCAGTACTTTATAGGAACAAAAGGCAACAGATGTGTGTCAGAGACTCTTCAGTGAAATATCTGTTGCTAATTGGCCTTCCTTGTTTTTTTTCAATTTAGTGTTGCTTCATGTAGTTGCTGTTGATAAGTCACTTAGTAGACTGGCTGTTATAAAAAGAAGTTAGATAATCCTGGGTTCTATTTCTGGTTCTTCTAGCTCACTTGATTCAGATATTTAATATGTTTCTCTTGCTTCATCGGAGAAATGGGAAAGTCTTTTTATTGGATCTTGATATGTTACATCTTTTTTATTACCACTATCACCACACATCCCAACTTAATTTGTTTTTCTTTTCTTTTTAAATTGACATATCTTACTGTCTACTTTGTATTAATGTAGGTAATTTTCAGAGAGATTTTGGTAGCATAAGAGTGAGATAGTTTTGTTCTCTCTACTATTGTACATAGCCGTCTTTTCTACCAGATAGTCGTTGTCTTATGACCTCTCTGACAAAGCTATAAACGGTAATACAAAAATTATATCTCATCCTGAAGTTAAGAGACTTTCTAGCCCTGGAATTACTAGAAAGTGTTTTCAAAGCATCTAGATTCCTCAAGGCTGTTAGTCATGTATTGTGACTAATGGAAAGATTCTTCATAGTCTTCTGGAAAAAACTGCTAATGGCTTTCACTTCTTCCTTTCACCAAGTTCCTTGGTGGGAGTTTAAGAGGATGTGAGGAATGAACTTTCTCAAGAAACTTAAGGTCACCCATCAGGAATCCTGTGTTATCTAGTGCTCTCATCTTAGATTACCCAGATTTACCTTAGAACTTTTCCTGTAACTGTTTCCGCCATGAAAGTTCTCAGTTTGAACAGAGTTGCCAAGCCAAACAGTAAATTGGGCCAGGAGAGGCAGTGATGGCCTGTTTGCACTAAGTCATCCATGGCACAAGAATCAGCAGCAAAAGAATAATAATGAACTTTCTGTATAGCTCTGGGAAGCAACAAGCTACTGAGCAAATAAATAGCACTGGAAAAAAAGCAATCCTATAGTACTGTTTGTTTGTTTGTTTGTTTTCAGTAACTTTTGCCTACTTTTTTCAGGAGTAAACACTCCTGGTCCTTTTCAGTTTTATTTTTTTCTTTTTTTTTTTTTTTTTTTTTTTTTTTTTT
>NW_016107400.1:302306-332107 GCF_001604975.1 Cebus imitator | reverse complement strand
GTTCAGGCAATTATCCTGCCTCAGCCTCCCGAGTAGCTGGGATTACAGGCACGCACCACCATGCCCAGCTGATTTTTTGTATTTTTAGTAGAGACAGGGTTTCACCATTTTGACCGGGATGGTCTCGATCTCTTGACCTCGTGATCCACCCGCCTTGGCCTCCCAAAGTGCTGGGATTACAGGCTTGAGCCACCGCGCCCGGCCCCCATAACCGTTATGCTTATTGGCCGTTTGTGAATTGTTCACTCGTGTCCTATGCACCTTTTTACAATATGTTATCTTTTCCACGTTGTTGTTTTAAAGTCTTTTATGATTGGTATGTTAACCCTTCTTTTAATTAGCATCCATTTCCCCAATTTGTTGTCCTTTAGATTTCTTTTGCTTTCTTGATACACAGAAGTTGAGGTTCTTGTATCAGTTTGTTTTTTTCCTCAGTGGCACACTTAGAAAATTGTGCTTCACCTAAAGTTGTATAAAAGTCACCATTATTTTTTTTACTTCTATGGCAGTGATTTTGTAGGGGGCAGGGGAACAGATTCTCACACTTGCCGCCTAGGCCAGAGTGCAATGGTGTAATCTCGGCCCACTGCAACCTCCACCACCCAGGTTCAAGCAATTCTCCTGCCTCAGCCTCCCAAGTAGCTGGGATTACAGGTGTGCACCACCACATCCAGCTAATTTTTGTGTTTTTTAGTAGAAACAGGGTTTCACCATGTTGGCCACGTTGGTCTCAAACTCCTGACCTCAGATGATCTACCCCGCTTGGCCTCCCAAAGTGCTGGGATTACAGGTGTGAGCCACCATGCCTAGCCCTTGTTTTATATGTTTAAGTGTAATTTTAATCAACCGGGAAATAATTTTGGTGAAAGATATGAGTAGAGTGGATCAAACACCAGAACAAATTACTCTTTCCTTACTGTTATAAAATGTTGTCTTTATCATATATTGAATTTTGTATGTATATTTCTCTATTTCTGGACTTTGTGTATATACAATGATTGGATATTTACTTCTATTCCTCTGCCATACTGCTTTAATTGTAGGTTGTTTTTTTTTTAATCAAAATCAGCATGGTTGAGATGAAAATTTTATTTGAAAATTAATATTCCCGACATATATATTTTTCAAATGTTTATATATCATGAGGAATATCCTTTTATTAGTATTCATTTTAATGGTGAGACTAAGGATTGACTAAATATGAGCTTTAAATCAAGCCCTGTGCTAAGCACTTATTTGTATTATCCAATTTATGGTAGTTAAATCCTTATAGTGGCCCATTTTCTACATACTACATAATTTATTCTAACAATTACAACATTAATAAATATAACATTTAAATTTTTTCCAACTATTTTGCTGTTGCAGTAACAGCATAGGAAGTAATAGATGAAAATGAATAAAATAGAGGATATAAATAGAATCAGAAGAAGGACAAAACTACATAGAAGACTGCAGAATCATTTCGTGGTACAACAGAACCATCCTACATATGACCTCGTATAAATGATCTCAAGATGAAATTTTGTTTTTATTAAATTGCTTATGGTGATTTAGATTATTGTAGTACTTCTCAAGATTTTATTACAGAAATTTTCAGGTGTACAATAAAGTAAAACAGAATAATGAGCTCTTGTGTATTCATCATCCATCCTGAGCAAATACTGATTAGTTGCTGTTTCTGTTTCATCTTCTCCCTCTCCCTTCAGGTGGGTGGGATGCTAATACAAATTCCATATATAATCTTACTCAAGTAGTCCAGTGTGTATATCTAAGAGATAAGATACTTAAAGTATATTATCACATTACCATGCCCAGCAACTAACAGTAATTCTTAATTTTATTGAATATTCAGTCCATGTTCAATTGTCACTAATTATGTAAAAACGTCTTTTTAACAGTTTGTTTGTACAAATGAAAATCAAAATAGGGTCTGGGCTGGGTGCAGTGGCTCACCCCTGTAATCCCAGCACTTTGGGAGGCCAGGAGTTCAAGACCAGCCTGGTCAACATGGTGAAACTCTGTCTTTACTAAAAATACAAAAATTAGCTGGATGCGATGGCACACACCTGTAATTCCAGCTACTCAGGAGGGTGAGGCAAGAGAATAGATTGAACCTAGTGAGACTCTGTCTCATATAAATATATAAATAGAAAGTCTGCACATTGCACTTGAATAATGTGTCTCTTAGGTCTTTTTACTTATTTTGGTGCCAGGTATTGAAGGATCTAGGTCATTAGGCTTGTAGAATTTCCCAGAGTCTGGATTTGGCTGGCTGTATCTTAGTGATGCTATTTATCTATTCTTCCATCCTCTTTTAGATAATTAAGTCTAGAGGCTTGGTAGTTTTCCTGTTCAGAATTTTTAGCAAGAATACCTATTACCTGATGGTGTGTACTTCCTGTTGCATCTTATCAGGAGGCACATAGTGGGGTGACCCATAATAGTACATTGTAATATGTGATAGGCTGGTCCTTGACTTTTAGGATCTCTGTTCTGGTATCTGTCCCTTTAAAAAATGATCACTTATAGTTTCTGTACATGTGTTTTTTCACTTGTATTCTCTCATATTCTCTGAATTAATAAAAGATTAAGAGATAAAACTTCATTTTATAGATTAATTATAGGCTATGGAAAACTTGCTTATCTAATGCCATAGACGTTTAAGTTTCATAGCCCCAAAATTGGTAAATTGTCAAGTACTACAGTTCTTTGGAGTTTTTTGGATCATGCGTAACTTTGAAAAGGTAATGGAAGCTGTAGAGTCTCTCACTGGAAAATATGCTTGAATGTGCCTACAAAATTTGTTAATTTCACTTCAGTAGATTTAAAGACACCCTTTGCTATCTCCACTCATCCATGAACTTCAGTTAAAGACCTCCTGCTTTGTAATTCTTATTCTTTCCTCCTACGTTGGCTTATTCTGTCTTCTTATTTCTATCTTCTGGTTATCCAAGATGGGTGTGTGTATTTCTTTGTTTCTGGACTTTTAAATATACGATGTCACTACTACTCTGCCATACTGCTGTAATGGTCATATTTTTTTCAAAAATTAAAAGCAGTAGGTTGAGATGATAATTTTCTTTGAAGATTAATATCCCTGACTTAAATGTTTTTCAGATGTTTATACATCATGAGGAACATTCTTTTGTTTGTATTCAAAGAATTCATTTGAACTGATTCATCTGTCAGTTCAAATAATGAATAAAAATTGGGGTATATGTAGAACTGTATCATGTAGCTTGGTATCTAGCTTCTAGTGAAGTTTGGTCAAATTAAGTGCCTGATCTTTCAGTTTAGTTTAGTTGATGCACCTGCACGTTTCAAAATGTTTATGTTGAGATGGTGTTATTGCATAGATCATATGACTTCTTATTTTTTGTATTTCTCTTCCCAGCAATCTGCAGAGCGCTGTGTAAGCACATTGCTTGATCTAATCCAGACCAAAGTGAATTATGTGGTCCAAGAAGCGATTGTTGTCATCAGGGACATCTTCCGCAAATACCCCAACAAGTATGTCCAAATACTTTTACTCTTCTTTCTCAAATTACTTAGGAAATGTTTAAGTAAGTCACTTTGAAATTGCCTAGGCAAGAATTATCCTTTTGAATGTTACTGGTCATAATAGGATACTTTATTAAAAATTGAAAACATATAAAATGGTTAGCACAGGGATTGAAACTTGAGTTTTCACTCTGCTTGCTTTCTTTTGGAAGGATCGAAGCTCTGCCTGAATATGCGTTGTCTACTGGCATATTTTAAAGTTAACCAGATTCTTTGATGGCAGAGTTACTGTTAAATAGGTTATCTGTGTATTCTATGTTGTTCAGGCATATTCTCAGTTTATATCTGTTATCCAGACATAATTAATGATTGTCCACCTTTTCTTATCAGAAATGTATGAGTTTGGATGATATATCATATAGCCACTCTACCATAAAAGCCAGAAAGGTAACAGCTGTGATCTTCACTTTGCATGTTACCTGACATTGTAGAAAATTACAGAACCTGTAACAAATTATCAGTCTCATGCCGTTTCTGAAGTATTGTAGTTACTCTCATACAGATATTTTCTAAAAATCTACATTTTCACAAGTTTTTTAGATTGAGGGCTCTTAGTATATGAAGCAAAAATACTTTTTTAGATTTGATTTTTGAAAACAAGTAATTAAGGAATCTGAAAGTGAAATAAGAGAAGGTTTTGTAAGCATCTTAAACCTCATTTTGCCTTACACTCATGGAGATATCTTGTGCCAAAGCTTCTGATTGTCTTTTTTTTTTTTTTTTTTGAGACGGAGTCTCACTCTGTTGCCCAGGTGAGTGCCGTGGTGTGATTTCGGCTCACTGCAACCTCACTGCTTTTACAGTTTGTTGGTTTGGTTTAGGGTCCCTTGTTTGTGATTTTGCCTTTAGCCTTCACTGTTAAATATAGCTCTTAGTTTGGCCTTCAATAACCATAGTTCATTTTTTTTCACATCAGATATGAAAGTATCATTGCTACTCTATGTGAGAACTTAGACTCACTAGATGAGCCAGATGCTCGAGCAGCTATGATTTGGATTGTGGGAGAATATGCTGAAAGAATTGACAATGCAGACGAGTTACTAGAAAGCTTCCTGGAGGGTTTTCACGATGAAAGCACCCAGGTAAGTTCTTAACTCTTGTCTGTCCTAGTAGTTTTAGATGTCTTTGGGGAGATTTCAGAGAAAGCAAAGGTTATAGGTAGTTTCTTCTGTGTCCGTATTTATATATAGTGTGTTCATTTTTCTTCCAACAGGGATGTCCCTTTTCAGTTTAACTAATTTTTTTTTTTGAGTTGGCATCTTGCTCTGTTGCCCAGGTTGGAGTGCAGTGGCACAATCTTGGCTCACTGCAACCTCTGCCTCCTGGGTTTAAGCAATTCTTCTGCCTGAGCCTCCTGAGTAGCTGGGACTACCAAACCTGGCGAATTTTTGTATTTTTAGTGGAGACAGGGTTTCACCACGTTGGCCAGGCTGGTCCTGAACTCCTGACCTCAAGTAATCCACTTGCCTCAGCCTCCCAAAGTGCTGGAATTTTGGGCATGAGCCACTGTGCCTGGCCAGTTTTACTGATTTTTTTTTTTTTTGAGACAGAGTCTTGCTTAGGTGTCAGGCTGGAGTGCAGCGGTGCGATCTCAGCTCACTGCAGCCTCTGGCTCCGGGTTCAAGCGATGCTCTTGCCTCAGCCTCCTGAGTAGCTGGAACTACAAGCACTCGCCACCATGCCCAGCTAATTTTTATATTTTAGTAGAGACAGGGTTTCACTATGTTGGCCAGGATGGTCTTGATCTCTTGACCTTGTGATCCACCCACCTTAGCCTCCCAAAGTGCTGGGATTACAGGCATGAGCCACTACACCTGGCCTTTTTTTTTTTTTTTTTTTTTTTTTTTAAAACAGTTTTGCTCTTGTTGCCCAGACTGGAGTGCAGTGGCACAATCTTGGTTCACTGCAGCCTCTGCCTCCTAGGTTCAAGTGATTCTCCCGTGTCAGCCTCCCAAGTAGCTGGGATTACAGGCACCTGCCATCACACCTGGCTAATTTTTTGTATTTTTAGTGGAGACGGGTTTCACCACGTTGGCCGGGCTGGTCTCAAACTCCCGACCTTAGGCAATCTGCCCACCTCGACCTCCAAAGTGTTCGGATTATAGGAGTGGTCCACCGCACCTGGCCAGTTTTACTGATTTCTAATGTTCAAAACCTGTGTAACTCAGACCAGTAGTTCTCAAACTTTAGTGAGCATTATGAACACCTGGGGGAGCTTTTTAAAGCACAAATTGCTGGGCTTCAGCCTTAGAGTTTCTGGCTCAGTAGGTCTGAGATGTGCCTAAGTATTTGCATGTCTTACAAGGTCCAAGATGTTGATGCTGCTATGGCTGGCAATCCATAACCACTGGATTAGAGCAGTAGTTACCACTACTTATTTTCTGTCACCTAAGAATAACTGCACATTTCTGTTAGTAATGGCTGTGGCTCATTACAGCAGGGATTTTCACTGGGGACTGTGGTGAGGTTTGAAAAGATTATCTGTGGATGAAAATTCTGAGACTGCTTCTCACTTTCCCCTACCAAAATTAGAGCCGTGGGACCAAGAAGCAGATAAATTATTAAGCCCTTTTTGTCTGCCATTTGTATTCAAAGCAAATAGAAGATCATGTATATGATCTATCATAGCAATTTTAATAGATCTAATTGAAGGAGTATGTACAAGTCAATAGCTTTGTGGTTTTGCAGCCAACTCCTAATAGTCTGTAATTTGACATAATTCTACTGTCTTGGCTCTTGCCCCAGTATGACAGATGATTCCATAATTCCCCTCAAACTGTAGCTTTTGGTAGAAGTAAATAATAAAAGACTTGCTGAGGAGTCAGTTTTATCACCATCAGTATGTTAACATATACTTTAAGAAATACAGACCAGGCTCAGCTACTCTTGCCTGTAATCCCAGCACTTTGGGAGGCTGATGGTGAGAGAATCGCTTCAAGCCAGGAGCTTGAGACCAGCCCTGGCAACATTGCAAGACTACATCTCTACAAAAAGATACAAAAATTTTTAAAAAATGAGGTGTGGTGGCTTGTACCTGTAGTCCCAGCTACTTGGGAAGCTGAGGCAGAAGGATTGCTTGAGCCTAGGAATTTGAGGCTACATTCATAGATGTGCAGCCTGGGCAATAGAGGGAGACCTTGTCTCAAAATAATTAGTAATAATAATAACAATAATAACCATAGGTAACTATCTGGCTTAGAAACAAGCAGTGTTTTGTGCCAAAAATGCATTTTGTGGATATAAGGATAGAGTTTTCAGTTGAATACCTTTGTATTTCCCATGAATACTTTTGACTGCTATTGTTGATATTGATGAGTTTTAACCTTTTTTCTCTTAACCAACATCAGAAAGACTCCATAGTAATTCATAGTTGCGGAAACACCACTTTGGAGATGATGGCAGATAATAATGCCAGTGCCATTCTTTCACTCTATCAAATTATGTCTGTTTAGGTGCAGCTCACTCTGCTTACTGCCATAGTGAAGCTGTTTCTCAAGAAACCATCAGAAACACAGGAGCTAGTCCAGCAGGTCTTGAGTTTGGCAACACAGGTAAGAAATCTGGAAAAAGTGAGGTGTTGATTGTGGGGAACGCTCCCATGTGAAGCCCCCCCAGTGTTGGGCCGCACTGTGCGTGAGCTTGATCCCAGACACAGTTTCCTGCTGGGGGCAGTCGAGCTATGGGGAGGTAGGAACGGAAAGAATAAGAATAATGTCAGCCTCTATTTCTGACTACAGTGACCCTGGGTAATGGATGTGTGTGCTCTTTCAGTTCCTGTTGAGGAGTGGGTTTTATGACTCTGTTTACCAAGTTAAGTATAGCCTTTTGAGGACCAGATGACATTCCTGTACTCAGATAAAGATTTATGGCTTAGCTTGTGACATTTCTAGGTTGTTATCCTTGTGAGACCACATGTTCTGTTAACAATGATAAAGTACATCACCTGCTTACCTTTTATGGCCCGCAATTATGTACCCCCTCTGCTGACAGTTGCTTTTTGCAACTTTCTGTGCTTTTCACAACTTTCTGTTCCCCTTATCATATAACTTACATAATGTGCACTGACGTCAATCCTTATAATCTAAAGGTTTATATTGGAACCCTGGACACAGATAAACTTGCTGCATAGGCATTGCCTATTCAGCCCTCCAGACCCCATCTTTCTGTCTCTCTTTATTTCCGTACACCCCCTCTTCGAGGTTGGGACCCTCTCACTGGCCGAGACTCCCCGTCGCCCACAGTTGATTTGTCTTATTTCAAATTGTAGGCAATTATGAAACTCTTCCTAGGGGGTTCATTTGGAGAAGTTTTATTTGAAGGAAGTATGGCCTTCAGATCCTGTTAAAATATTAAAACAATGCTTTTTAATATGTTCAACTGAATGGTAGCTAATTGTATGGCTTTTAAATGAGTTGGCTGACTCCACTTTTCATAATTCATGAAAATTGAACATAGACTCTTAGTGAAGGACATATTTAGATGAAAGTGATGTTTTCTGATACTACCTGCTTCTCTGTGACTTCATTTCAGCTTTCAAATGAAAGTACCATGTGGAAATAGGAGATGGCCTCAGCAAAGTTTCATGCATTGTTCTACCTTCCAGAGTGATTGCCTTTCTCTTGGAAATAATTTTTTTGTTTTGTTTTGTTTTTTTTGAGATGGAGTTTCACTCATGTTACCCAGGCTGGAGTGCAATGGCGCGATCTCGGCTCACCGCAACCTCCGCCTCCTGGGTTCAGGCAATTCTCCTACCTAAGCCTCCTGAGTAGCTGGGATTACAGGCACGTGCCACCATGCCCAGCTGATTTTTTGTATTTTTAGTAGAGACGGGGTTTCACCATGTTGACCAGGATGGTCTCGATCTCTTGACCTCGTGATCCACCCGCCTCGGCCTCCCAAAGTGCTGGGATTACAGGCTTGAGCCACCGCGCCCAGCTGGAAATAATTTTAAAGTGCTTATGCTGCTTCCTTGAATTATTTGATATATTTGGACCTGAATGGAATTAGATCTACAGAAATAAAAATAATTAGGTTTTCTAGTATAACTGGTATAATGATCATCAGTCCATTCATGATTTAGTTATGTTCTTAATTGGGTTTGCTAAGAAGCTGGCTTTTTAGCAGGCTGTCAGAGTAAAGATGTATGTCTGCAAATGGAATTTGATTCAGATATCCAGTTTACCATTTTTCTCTTTCTCATTCCTTTATATTGATGTGAAATCAAAATTTAAAACCCTTTAACCGTACTTTGCCTATTCTGAGCTATAATTTTTCCTGTTATTAATTTTACAACTTTAAAACATTAATTTGTATGAGCTTTTTGAAGTATTTTCAAAACTTTCTTAAGCATCTTCCTCTGCCTGAAACAAAGCAGTTATAAGTATCAGTGGCTAATGTTATCTGTATTGAATTGAGCATTCTAGATTTACTGTCTGGATCCTTGATTAACCCATTTGTATCTCTAAGATGAATTCAAAACAATTTATTTATTCACCTCCCCCGCTTTTTTTGCATTCTGTTTCATGTTTTAATTTTAAACTCCTAAGTCAGCGATGTCCAATCTTTTGGCTTCCCTGGGCCACATTCAAAAAAGAACTGAGAATTGTCTTGGGCTACACATAAAATACACTAACAATAGCTGATGAGCTAAAACAACAACAACAACAACAACAACAAATTGCAAAAGAATCTCATAATGTTTTAAGAAAGTTTGCGAATTTGTATTGGGTTCCAGGTTGAACAAGCTTTCTATAAGTGGTCACATAGAGTGACAGAATTAGAGCAGCTGACATTCTCTCAAAACAATTTCTAAAGAGAATTTTGGCTTTTCTTCCTGTCTGCTTAATGTAAATATTCAAGCAAGTATATTTGGTAGTTTCCTCTGTGTTCACAAGTTCTCGTCCCTGTCTTCACTGTCTGTTAAGGCCTATGTGTTTGTATTTAACAGGCACCATAGGAGAGCTGTATTTTGGATTCTTACCAGACTTCAAACTCAGTCTCTTAGCTCTTAAGTATTTATCAAAATTTGAGATAAAGTATTTAGAAAGGATTGCTTAAAGGATACAAGGTAGTACTATTCTTATAGATAGTCTGAAATTCACCTCTGAATCAAGCCTTATTAATAGACATCTGGATACCTGGACTACTGCATTGTTTTTGACCTCTAATAAAGTTGCTTTTACTGAATTATGCTAATACTATCAGTCTGTAGTAATAACAGTCATCATGAGGAGACTACCCTATTTGGATCCGTTGTTAGCTTGTTGTCAGAGTCATTACTTCATTATGTTTTCTTTTTTTATGAAGCCACATCAAATTCCTAACAAGTTTTGGATTTTTCTGCATATCAGTGTAGCTTGCCTGATAGATTTATTTTCCTTATTGGTTGTTTGAAACCTTAGACTCACATTTAAGAATCTCTCATGGAAACTGTGTAGGTCGCTGTGGCATATGGTTTCCTGATTCTAGTTTTAATTAATGCTCTTTAGCCTTAGATGCATTTTTCATAAGCTTCCTAGAACAGGACAGGCTATAAACTCACTTAATTCTGGTAAGAGAAACTATTTCTGTTTTTATAGATGAGGAAGCTCAGAGAGGCCTAATTATTATGGGGCAGAGCTAGGACTCATACTCAGATAGTCTGACCCTAGGTCTATGGTCTTATCCACTGTGCTATGCTTCCTCACTAGTCTGAACATTAAGAATGACTTGGAGAATACACATTCCCTGCTGGAAGCAATATTGAGTATAAGCCCATATGTGTGTATATATATGTGTGTTTTCTAGGTTTAAGGTCTTTGTGGATGGTTATTTCATACTATAAAAAGCAATTTCTCATGGCTTGCCTTTTCTTTTTTCTTTTTCGAGATGGAGTCTAGCTCTGTCATCCAGGCTGGAGTGTAGTGGCATGATCTCGGTTCACTACAACCTTGCCTCCCAGGTTCAAGCAATTCTCAAGCTTCCCCTGAGTAGCAGGGATTACAGATGTGTGCCACCATACCCGACTAATTGTTTTTTTTTAAAGTAGAGATAGGGGTTCACCACGTTGGCTAGGTGGGTCTTGAACTCCTGACCTGAAGTGATCCTCCAGCCTTGGCCTCCCAACAAGCTGGGATTACAGGTGTGAGCCACAGCACCCGGCTGAGGCTTGGTTTTTCTGTGTAATTAATTAATGAGGTCTGAGAAGTTATCATAAAAGAATAAGTATGCTGCTGGGTGTGGTGGCTCACACCTTTAATTCCAACACTTTGGGAGGCCGAGGCGGGAGGGTCACTTGAAGTCAGGAGTTCGACCTGTCTATGCAACATGGTGAAATCCTGTCTCTACAAAAAATACAAAAATTAGCCGAGCATAGTGATACACACCTGTAACCCAAGCTACTTGGGAGGCTGAGGTGAAGGATCGCTTGAGCCCAGGAGGCAGAGGTTGCAGCAAGCTGAGATCATGCCACTGCACTCCAGGCTGGTAATATAGCGACACTCTGTCTCAAAAAAAGAAAGAAAAAAGAATAAGTGTGCTTATGTAAGTCTTTTCACCTGGAAGCTTTCTCGTCTTCTCTCGTTTGTAAAATAAGAACCTAAATATTTATGGCTGCTGAGGACCAATTTAAGTTTAGCATGCAGTGTGGTCTGCTGAATTGTGTTAACTTAAATTGGGTAATGAAGTTCTGATGACAGTTCCACTGATTCAGAGCATGACTAAGCAAATTTCTTTCATACTGCTTTTCTTTTATCTCTGTAGTAGAGTTAATTAACACTGTTCTTTACCTGTGTTGAGAATTAAGTAAAGTCTATGTGAAATCTTAGTGCTTTTAATTTTAAGTAAAATTGGAGTGTAATTAAAAATATTATTAGTTAGGGAGGAAAACCCAACTCTTGAATCTGAGGCTTCATTTCAAAAGTTTATCTTTTTCTCTTACCCATCATACAGGAATTCAATACAATATTCAATTCAGTTCATTAAAGAATACAAACAGAAATGTCTAGACATGGCTGGGTGTGGTGGCTGATGCCTGTAATCCCAGCACTTTGGGAGGCCGAGGCAGGTGGATCACTTGAGCTGAGGAGTTCAAGACCAATATGGTAAAACCCTGTCTCTACTAAAAATGCAAAAAGTAGCCGGGCGTGGTGGCACACACCTGTAATCCCAGCTACTCAGTAGGCTGAGGCAGGAAAATTGCTTGACCCCAGGAGGCGAAGAGGCTTCAGTGAGTCAAGATCATGCCACTGCACTCCATCCTGGGCAACAGAGCTAAACTCTTCCTCAAAAAAGAAAAAAAGAAGCGTCTAAACATCAGTAATTATTCTTTGTGATACATGGAAGAGAAGTCTTCATGTTAGTTTTTCTGTCTATGAACTAGGGACCACCATCGTCAGAATCACTTGGGCTGCTTGTTAAAAATACTAATTAATAGGCCCTACTTCTGACATAATGAAATCAGAATCTCCGAATTATGGCCCCTGGGTTCTGCACTTTCGGTGGCATTCCTGGTGTGTTAAAATGTTGATGCACGTTGTAGTTTCAGAATTACTGTTTTAGTGCTGGCGTGGTAAGTGTTTTGGGAGCTCTTCCCCTGAGATGGGCCTATGGAGCTAGCAGTACAGTAGATCCAAAGCCAGATTCTCTGAGTCACCAAACATTTAATGACAACTTAAGATCACAAAAAGGTCCTGTATTTTTATTTATCTCAGTCTTGATGGTCCGAATTACTATGGCCTCCATTTGAAATATGAGGCAGTTGGTGAGGGCTGGCTTACAGTAGGCCTAACAGGTCATCCCTCAGAACAACAGAGTTTGAGCAGTAGGAGATTCTTCCCTACTCTTGACTTTTCAGTCTTAGGAAATTTGCACTTTTTTTGTTTTGTTTTGTTTTGTTTTTGAGACGGAGTTTCGCTCTTGTTACCCAGGCTGGAGTGCAATGGCGCGATCTCGGCTCACTGCAACCTCCGCCTCCTGGGTTCAGGCAATTCTCCTGCCTCAGCCTCCTGAGTAGCTGGGATTACAGGCACGCGCCACCATGCCCAGCTAATTTTTGGTATTTTTAGTAGAGACGGGGTTTCACCATATTGACCAGGATGGTCTCGATCTCTTGACCTCGTGATCCACCCGCCTGGGCCTCCCAAAGTGCTGGGATTACAGGCTTGAGCCACCACGCCCGGCCTGAAATTTGCACTGTTTAAAAATTTGATTAAAAAAAAATCAACTTGTTTTTATAATGTTCAATCTTTGTTTTCAAATGAAGATCTAAATGAGGGGGTTTTAGGCTGCTATTTATAGACACGTAGGAGCAAATTATTCCCTCACCCTGCCCCCCAAAAAAACAAAACAAAATCAACTAAATTAGATCTAATTATCACTTTTCTTTTTCTAACCCGGGCATTTCAAATACTGGAGACATTTTGATATGACATACACACACACACACACACACACACACACACACACACACACACACACATATTTCTATCAGAATAATGCAACCTATAAATGCAGTAAAGATTATCTGGAGATAAAACTTACTGTTTTAATATTCTATTAATTTGCTATATTACAGTGTTCTTTATGCTTTCTGTCTTTAACCAGCAATCCATTATGAGTGCAGTTTAAACAATCTGTGACTGAGAAAAACCATTTGAAACTATATAGTCAAAAACCATCAGGGTAACTGCTGCTATTGAACTGGTTGATAAGGGCCTTAAGTGGCTAAATCAAGAACCTCTTCATCTGCTCACTTAGAAACTAAAATGGAAGCCCTCAAATTGTCCTATTTTTAAAGAAAATGTTTTTTGTTGTTTTTGAGAAGGAGTCTCGCTTTGCCCAGGCTGAAGTGCAGTGGCATGATCTCAGCTCACTGCAATCTCCACCTTTTGGGTTCAGATGATTCTCCTGCCTTAGCCTCCCAAGTAGCTGGGACTACAGGCATGTGCCACCATGCCCAGCTAATTTTTGTATTTTTAGTAGAGATAGGGTTTCACCATGTTAGCCAGACTGGTCTCAAACACCTGACCTCAGGTGATCCACCCACTTAGGCAACCCAAAGTGGTAGGATTATAGGCGTGAGCCACTGTACCCAGCCTGGTTATGAGTTTGAAATACAGAAATTGAAACAGGGACTTATTGTTGCCTTTAATAAGTTGCTGTTGGAACTACTAGTGCGTAAATAAATGCTGTCAAATAGACATACTTTTGAGGTAGGTACCAGGATATTTATTGCCACTTTATAATGATCACAAAAACAAGAAATAAAACAACAGGCCAGGCATGGTAGCTCATACCTTTAATCCTAGCACTTTGGGAGGCCAAGTTGGGCAGATCACTTGAGGTCAGGAGTTGGAGACCAGCCTGGGCAACATAAAGAAACCTGTCTCTACTAAAAATACGAAAATTAGCTGGGCGCCTGTGATCCCAGCTACTTGGGAGACAGAGGCAGGAGAATTGCTTGAACCTGAGCAATTGGGTTCAAGAGGTTTCAGTGAGCCGAGATCGTGTCACTGTACTCCAGCCTGGGTGACAGAGCAAGACTGTCTCTAAATAAATAAATAAATAAAAATAAAACAATAATAAATAAAAGTAGAAAGAGAAAAAGAAGCAACAGTGTAAATGTTGCTCAATAGGGGACTAGTAAATAATAGTACAGTGGACATTACAGTTGAAAAGTGCATTGTATACATCAACAGAGAGAGCAACCTCAGAACAGTATATATAATGTGAAACTGGTTTGATATTAAATAAGTGTGTGCACACACACACGCACCATCTGTACAGATACATACCGCATTGCTAATCATGGCTATTTGGGGGGTGGGGAGTTGAGATGGAAAAGGGTTGGATAATTGGGGGAGTTTTTTTTTTATGTCACATACTTAAAAATTGTGATATGGTACTAGTAATAATTTCCTTTTAGTCATGAACATGTATAAAATTATTTCAAGACCACTGAATTCAAGTGTCACTCCTTTTGGAAACAGTTATGTGTGCTCTTTAACAGTTTTTGATTATTTAGAGAATAGTACCTTTCATATTCCATTCAAATAGTTAACATTATGTGAGCTCCTTAAAGTCAGGCACTGTATTGTTATCTATTTCCAGGGCCTAGCCAGTGTCTCCATAGGAGATACTTAATAAATATTTGAATGAAGAAAGAAGGTATGGGTACAATATATGTAAGATATAATATATTATTAATAAGCCTGCTAATATTTAAAGCAGTTAAATTTTTGTATGTCCCAAGGCCATCTCAACCAGTTAACTTTTGCCAGATTAAACGTTATTTTTCTATTCCTAACTTCTGTTTGAATTTGAGTCTTAGGACCAACCCATCTTAATTTATATTTAAATCTCTTAAAACATTAGAGATTAACAGAATTATGACTGTATTAGAACTATGTTGAGTTATCGTGTTTGTTTGTTTACTTTTAGAGACAGTCTCACTCTGTTGCCCAATCTGGAGTGCAGCGGTAGTCATGGCTCGCTGTAGCCTCAACCCCCTGGGCTCAGGTGATCCTCCTCCCTCAGCTTCCTGAGTAGCTGGGACTACAAGTACATGCGCCTGTATGCCCTGCGAATTTTTTTTTCTTTTAGTTTTTGAGACAGAGTTTTACTCCGTCACCCAGACTGGAGTACAGTGGCGCAATCTCGACTCACTGCAACCTCTGCCTCCTGGGTTCAAGTGATTCTCTTACCTCAGTCTCCGGAGTAGCTGAGATTACAGGTGTACACCACCAAGCCCACCTAAATTTTGTATTTTTAGTAGAGGTAGAGTTTCGCTGTGGCCAGGCTGGTCTCAAACTCCTGGCCTCAAGCAATCCACCCCCCTCGACCTCCCAAAGTGCTGGGATTACAGGTGTGAGCCACCATGCCTGGCCCATCCTGCTCATTTTTTATATTTTTTGTAGAGGCAAGGCTTTGCTACGTTGCCCAGGCTGATCTGCCTGCCTTGGCCTCCCAAAGGGTTAGGATTACAGGCATGAGCTACCACATCCAGCCTGAAATATCTTCTTAATACCTAGTCTACATAAATCACTACAGCATTGGTTGATGAAAAAATCCAGCAGTTTGGGTTTCTGTATGGAGAACAGTTTCATCTCCACCTCCTTGCCTTTGTCTTTTCTTTAGGATTCTGATAATCCTGACCTTCGAGACCGGGGCTATATTTATTGGCGTCTTCTCTCAACTGACCCTGTCACAGCTAAAGAAGTAGTCTTGTCTGAGAAGCCACTGATCTCTGAGGAGACAGACCTTATTGAGCCAACTCTGCTGGATGAGCTAATCTGCCACATTGGTTCTTTGGCCTCTGTGTATCATAAGCCTCCCAATGCTTTTGTGGAAGGAAGTCATGGAATCCATCGTAAACACTTGCCAATTCATCATGGGAGGTAAGCAGGTGTGAACTAGCTTTGAGTGAGAAATGACTCTGTTTAGACAGAGTTGGTCTTTATGCTTTTATAGTCTGGAAAAGAACTTGCTTTATATTTTTGCAGACCTGCTACTATACATCCCAGGGGCTCCATCTGAATACCATTTTATGTGACTACACATAAAATGGGTGAAAGGCTCCTCTGTTTTCCAGTCTAGGGGTACATTATGACGTTAGAAAATTGGGATGAAGACTTTCTAGATTGATAAAGTCTGAAGGTTGCTTAAGTCTGCAGTAAAAAGGGGCTAGAAATAACCCCGTAGTTGAAAACTTGAACAAAAGCCTCTGTATATACTTAACCATCTTGATCCTTTACTGTAGCTTTTGTTGAGCCTTATGGATAGTTAGCAGGTATGACTTATGCTGTAAAGCTGTTAATGAAATAATATTTGCAGTATTGTTTTATTTAAAAAAAAAAAAAAGCTTGAATTCTGTGTGGACATAGTTTTTCAGTTACCTGTACCTTTTTAAATTGACCATATCAGCAAGGAAATTGTTATGAACAGGCTCTTGAGTAACATGGAGCTCTTGCTTTGTAGCTACCTTAAAATTCTAGTTAAGGAGACGAAACATTCTAATAAACTCTTACAATGGGTATCTCAGAATCTTTTCAGAATCTGATTCCTTCATGAGTCATAATAGACCTTGATCAAATTAGGATCCTCCTAGAGTAGTTAGAATAATTGGGCTTCTATTAATGAGTATCTTATACCATTGTCTAATATATATTATTAAGTAGTTTTTGTGAGTGGCCAAAGGGTAGGATTTATTGCTTTACAAATTGGTATAGTCAACATTTTGGGCTCTGTGTAAACATACCGTGGGCACAGATAAACAAGAAACGACAGCACCCCAGGAGATTATTTATCTTTCATAATTAAATTGAATCTTTTGTTTTACAGCCAGTATTATAATCCAAAGGAAATGTGGGCTTCATAAGGATTAGTCCTTATAGTAAATTAGGATGTTTCTCCTTGTAGGCAAGCATGTTTAGCATTCTATAGATAAAACTGTTTAATTTCTAAGTATTTCTCCTAGTTTGTGCTTCAATTTTCAATGTAGATTTGGATTTTCTGTTGTAACTTCCCTCTGTAACCATTTTTATATCTAGCCTCCTGATAACTTTTAACCCTCACATGGGAGTGGGAAAATGAAACACATTAACAAACAAAACAACCCTTTCTTAAACACAGGGAAAGAACCAACATTTAAACTATCTAAAAAGAAATACAGTGTCTTACATAAGGTCTTTATCTGATTAATGGCCTTTAAGTTCTTATCTTCACAATTTCTTCTGTGGTTCCTTTCTGGATAACCTCCATTTTGTCCATTTGTGCATGTTTTGTGTTTTTAAAGGAAATGCAAATACAAAGAAAACCCTGTTTTGTTATAAATGGGGATGATATGTTGTTGCAAATGACATGTTTGTAGTAGTATTGACATTACCTAGCTCTGTTCTGCAATGTAAGGTTAGTAAGTAATATACCTCTCATAGGAAACAAAGAACACTTTAAAACCTTATTCTGCATCTTCTAGAGGTTTAAAAATGCTTGCTTCAATAAGTCTTTTCAAATCACCTGGGAAAGAGAGAAGTGATTTTTCCTTGTATATTGCTTACTATGCTTATACTTGTCAGCTGCTCTATGGGAATGAGGTAGTAAATAGTTGTCTAATTCAGAAAAATCTCACCTTTAAAAAATATTGCTTTGATGACAGTTACGCAGTTATTTCCCTTAAAATTGGAAATGCCTTTATGTTACTTTTATTTTCCATTGAGAAAGGATGTATACTAGCAATGTGTCACATTCTTGTAGAATCAGTAGGATCATTTACTTCTTTTCATCTAATTCACTTATCTTCTCATATTATTCATTCCTTTCCATTAGAGTGAAGAAAAATATGTGCATGTTACCTATTCAATCTTCTGTTTAGAGCTACTGATAAAACCATGTGGTCTCTCACATTTTCTAAATGGTACATGTCAGAAGATGACAGAATTTCATGTGTAGAGAATGCTCTATGAAGATTTTATATATTTCTTGCCAGATGTATGAAATCATTTCCCCTTTTTACTTCTTAATATTTGACCCCTTTTCATCATGGCTTCCTGGACACTTTTTCCTTGTAAGTCAGCTCTCCTAGATTGAATCTCTGTCTTTAGTCTTTGCAGTTTATTCTCTTCTCTGATCATTAATCTTGTTTGTATCAGAAGGCTCAGTCTGAAACTTTTCTTTCTGTGTTTCTCTGTATATTCCCTTAGGGAAATTTTCCACTAACCACTAGAACTTTACCAGTTAGACCATGTTTTCATTTGATTTTGCTTTAATGAAACCTTATGTTTGAGTGATATTGTCATCATTTTATTGATGAGGAAACTTTGTCTCACAGAGGTTGTTGCTTGCCCAAAATTATGCAACTAGCGTTTAATGGAGCCAACACTTAATCTCCTGCTTTTACCACCATCCTGCACTGCCCCCCACCCTCATGATTTTACCTGAGATGATTATGTGAATTTCTAACCAAGTTTACTTCTCTAGCTCTGACTGCCAGTTCCTTGTTTTTTGCTTTTGTTTTGTTTTGTTTTTTTTGAGATGGACGCTCACTCTGTAGCCCAGGCTGGAGTGCAGTGGCACGACCTTGGCTCACTGCAACCTTTGCCTCCCGGGTTCAAGAGATTCTCCTGCCTCAGCCTCCTGAGTAGCAGGGACTATAGGCATGTGCCACTATATCCAGCTAATTTTTTTGTACTTTTAGTAGAGACAGGGTTTCACCATGTTGTCCAGGCTGGTCTTGAACTCTTGACCTCAGGTAATCCACCTGCCTTGTGGGTGGATTAAAGTGCTGGGATTGCAGGCGTGAGCCACCGTGCCCACCTGGAATATGAACAGGTTCTGAATTACTGAGCCCAGTGCTCTACCCTGAGACTCTGAGCGTAAGCCACTGTGCCGAGCCCAGTCCATTGTTTATCAGACTTCTCTACTTGTTTTTCTTACTTATCTTAACAGAATTGAGAACTGGGCATATAATTTTTCCTATCATCCTTCTAGATTCCCCTGTGATTATTAGAAGCATAAGTAATCTTTTGCTTCTTAGTTTTTGTTTGTGTCAAAACTTACCTAGGCCTTTTTTTTAAAGAAAACATTTTTTTATTAATTGGATTTTTTGTGGGGGTTGTTTTTTGTTGTTGTTGTTTTATCAGATAAATCTTAAAATATGCAAGATAGAATGGTCTAACAAACTTGGATATACCCGTCACTCAGCCTCAGCAGTTATCAGTATATTTCCAATCGTATTTCATTTATTGTCCCTACAGTTGTTTTTGAGGTAGCTCAAATATTTTAAATCCAGTCCTCAACCTCATATCTTTTTACCTGTAAGTACTGTACATGGTATCTTTCACAGATAAAGACTTGAAATTATAATGTTATCAAGCCTAAAAAAATTTGGACATAATTATTTAATATTATCCAATAAGCAGGCTAACCTACTTTCAGATTTTCTCAATTGCCATACTTAGTCATGTTCAGAGTTTGTATAAGACTGGTGTTACTTTTTCCTTAAACGTTTGGAAGAATTCACAGTGAAGCCCTCTAAGTCTGAAATTTTCTGGGTGGGAATTTTACTTTTTAAATTGATGTCTAATTTACAATAACGTTAGCATTAAATTCACTAATCTTAGCATTTAGTGCTCAATGAATTTTTACATATGTATACACTCATATAATCACTACTCTGATCAGATAGAGAATATTTTCAGCACCCTAGAAGGTTCCTCCTACTCCTTGACTGTCAGTGTGCATGCTCCAGAGATAACCACTATTCTGATTTCTATCACAATAGATTTATTTTGTCTGTTACTGAGTGTGAAATAAATGGAACCTGCAGTTTTTACTCTTCAGTGCCTTGTGTCTTTTGCTCAACATAATGTGAGGTTAATCCATGTTGTTAGTAGTTTGTTCCTTTTTATTGGCGTCTAGTATTTCATTCCACGAATATACCATTTATATCTTCTGTTGCACCTTTGGGTTTTTTCTAGTTCAGGGCTGCTATGAATATTCTTGTATTTGTCTTTTGGTAGATTTATATATGTATTTCTCTTGGGCATATACCTAGGAGTGGAATTGCTGGATCGTAGAATAGGTTTCTATTTAGCTGTAGGAGACACTGCCAATCTTCCAAAGCAATTGTACTAATGTGTACTCCTAGCACTGTATGAGTTCCTGGTGATCCACATTGTCAGCAGTGTTGGTATTATTGATCTTTTTAGTTTTAGCCATTCTGGTGAGTGTATAGTGGTGTCTTGTTATAGTTTTAATTTGCATTTTCCTGATGAGTAAAGTTGCTAAGCACATTTTCATGTTACTATGTCCTCTTTTGCGACTTGCCTATTCAAGTCTTTACTTTTTAATGATTTGTCTTTTTCTTAATGATTTGTAGGAATTCCTTATGTAATTTGGATGCAAGTTCTTTGTTATATGTGTTGTGAATATGTTCTCTCAGTTTGTAGAGAATATCTTTTCCCAGTCTCTTAATGGTGTCATTGGAAGACATGTTCTTAATTTTAATGAAGTCCGGTTTATGGCTTTTTTTCTTTTGTGGTTACTGCTTTTTGTTGAAACCATTACCTTCTCCAAGCTCATGAAGATGCTACTCTAGTTTTTCAACTAGGTTTTACCTTTCACATTTATGTCTGATTTATCTCAGTTTTTGTTTATCCTGTGAATTGTTGGGGGCCAAGATTCATTTTTCTCCCACATAGCTGTTTAACCCAGTACCAGTTATTGAAAAGATCATCATTTCTCCTACCTAGGCCTTTTAACATGTCTTGGAACTCACCACTTTCTTTTTATTTTTGTAGCTTGTTGGGCTTTTTTTTATTCCATACATAGTTGATAACAGTAACCATTTAGATTACTTTTAGCTGATCTTCATGTCCATTCTCTTAACTTCAGTCCATTATACACACAGGTGCTAGAATAATGTTCCTCTAATGTTATTTTTAGTTTTTGTTCTTTGTTCAAGAAATAAAAGTGATCCTGCATTTCTTATCATATCAAAAATCAACTCTCCAGACTAGTTTTCAAAGTTTTATTTTCCTTATTCTCTCTTCCCCCAAATTTTACCAATCCCAAACTCTGTTCCTGCCAGTATAATTTTTTCCACCCCTAAAGTCAAATTGTTCATTTCTGTGCCTTTGTACAAATCTTCCCTTCTTCTTTGGTGGTCTCTCTCTGGTACTTCCTCATAAAACCATTCGGAGAAGCTTTTAGAATCAGCATTGTTGATTTAATATGTTTCTCTCTTATATCCTATCAATTAGGCAGACACACACAATACTTGTTTCTGCTGTTACACAGTAAACTTGCTTTTTAGTCATTTTTTAAATGCTGATTTTTTTGTTAGTGTATAAGGTGTTTGAGAGCAGGAACTATACATTTTCCTTACAGTTTATATAGAGAACCATAGAATTCTCTTTACAGTGTTCCCTCATAGATGTTTAATTAAAATTGACCAATTATATTATCTAACTGACAAGGTTTACATAATGTATTTTCATTTTAGCAATTGTATTTCGATAAAAATAAGAATTGCTATTGTCTCTTCATAAACATTAACAAATGATTATAAAATCAGAGGATTTTTCCCTTGTATTTGATAGTTATATGTAACTGTATGTTTAACTATTGTTGCTGTGTTATAGCCTAAGTGAAACTGACTTTTCTCTTTTGTCCTTTCTGTGTGTATGTGACTATAGCACTGATGCAGGTGACAGCCCTGTTGGCACCACCACTGCAACGAACCTGGAACAGCCTCAGGTTATCCCCTCTCAAGGTGATCTTCTAGGGGATCTTTTAAACCTTGACCTCGGTCCCCCAGTCAATGTGCCACAGGTGTCTTCCATGCAGATGGGAGCAGTGGATCTCCTAGGAGGAGGACTAGATAGTCTGGTAAGCATCTTTCTTCCTTTGTTCTTTTGGTTATTTTTAGTTCTTGATATGCTAGAGAGTTTTAAATTATTCAGCTTTTTAGAACTAGACCTTTCCTTGATGAGCAGTAATATCCTTTGATAAAGGACAGGATTCTTTATCTTTAATAAGACAAAATTATAATTAATACTGTTCATCATCAGTAATGGGGTATGTCTGTAAGTGTATGGGATTATTTTATTGTCCTGCCTCTAAATAGAACTTTTGACATTTAACCATCCTATCATTCAGCAATTTTAATGTTTAGTATCTTTTCCAGAGTTTATTATTGTTCCTACCTCTTAACTCTGGATAGCCCACATAAATTCTCCATTTGACCTGAACAGCATTAAAGTGACCTCACTCAAATCATCCTATTTTGAGGCTTTTAAACCTTTTACTTTTTAATATTTTATTTACTTATGCCCTGTCTAATTCTCAAAGATTTTGAGGCAGCCATTTGAGCCATTTTTTTTTTTTTTTTAATAAAATGTGTCATTATTACAGTTGGGAAGGACTGCTCGATTGGTTCTTTTTTCCCCTTCCTCCCCACCTACTCCACCCTATCTTACTTCCAATTTAATTAGCTTCCAGGATTCTAATACTAAAAGGCTCCAAAGACCAGAATATCTGTGAACATAAATGGGAAACAAATTTTTTTGTTGCTGTACAAGATAAATGAGAATTTTAAGGGTGACCATCAATCAATGGAGAGAAGGCTAGAAAAATAACAAGTCTATCACATGACTGCCTACATAGTATGTACTTAACTGTAGTGGAATTAGAGAGGCTTTTCTAGCTAGACATTTACAAATGAGATTTTTATCAACCTGATGACTGTAAAAAATGCCCAATAGTGATTTATTTACCAGTATCATTGGAGGGCTGACATCTTAGATGTGAAAATATATGTTCCCAGAGATGACAGACACAAAACAGCTGCACTCCCTGCTGCACATACTGGCATCTTCTCTTTTTCTTTATGAGCAGTATTATGTCTGGGTTTTATACTAGCCAGTATAAAACCAGTAGAGGTCCATTTGCTTTTTGGCTGGCAGAAAGTCTAAGGAAATAGGGTTATAGTCATACCTCTGTGGGTTGTGCATTTTACTAATGGAAAATCACTGCTTCTAGAATTTACACATTGACCAAGCTGTGGACTTCAGCTTATATTGACACATATGAGCACTTCTGTTGTCTTTCTTGGGAATATAAGCAAGTACTTTTTATACTCATATCTTTAATGAATGAGACTGACTGATTATATAAGCAGCATAGCTTCCTCATATGATCATTCTACTTATATTTCTGTATAGCCTCCTTATAGACTGAGGAGACTGACAAATATTTAAATATTCATGGAGACTCCTAAGAATCCCTTGTAAAATTAAAATAGTTCTTCCTTTTCTATTCACGTATCAACCAACCACAAGTTAAATATTGCATCCTCCTCAAGTTTACTGTTTTCCCTGGTGGGGAAGCCTACTACATTGGGGACTCATTGAACCTAAGAATGACAAACAAAGTTTGAGGGATAGAGGGAAGAAAGAGCCCCTGAATTTTAATGTTGCCAGGCCCAGGATCCTACTTGCCCCACTTTAAACATAGAAGGAAAGAGACATGTTATTTTCATTTGACTTTGTATTAGCTCATGCCAACTCCAAAACCAATGGGTTTTGTCATCATGTTTTACGTAGCTATGCAGTCATCTGAATTAGAATTCGTGCAAGTATTACATCAGATGGAAAAGCTGTTAGAGCTTGCCTGGATTGTAGTAGCCAAAGCTGCACACAGACCTATTTCCTTTTTTATATATAAGGGATATTCTTTTGGGGATGGGAAAGTTAAGTTGTTTTTCCAATTGGATTTCTAAATATGCAAGCTTTGCTAGATAGGCCCAGTTATATTTTTATGTAACTCTAAATTTTAGCTTTTCCTGACTCTGGGATTTAAAATGGTATCCTTGGTTTTATAGCTCCAGAAAGTGTTTACAGTGCAGTTTTCTTCAGCTTACTCTGACATTGAAAGATATCCCAGAAATCAAGATGAGGAGAAATTAAAGCCCTTATTTTTGCTTTGGATCCGTATGTGGTTAAATATATATTCACTCACAGAATCAAGATTCCTTTTTCGAGAACATCACAAGGAAGACCTAAATTTGGCTATGTGGAAGAAGATGAGTTTCTAAGGCAGCAGTGGACTTTAAAAATACTTTTATTATTCTTATGCAAATTATCTAAAGAGAAAATTAATCCTCAAAGCCATTTTCTTTAATATATCCTTGCCTTACAGAGTGCTTCTTGAAATAAATTATATACCTATGAATCTCCTAAAGATTTTGTACAAGAGAGGGTTTTTTTTTTGTTTTGTTTGTGGAAACGGGTTCTCACTGTGTTTTGTACGCTCATCTTAAAATCCTGGGCTCAAGCAGTCCTCCTGCCTCAGCCTCCCAAAGTGCTGGGATTACAGATGTGAGCCACCACACTGAGCCTAAGAGAGATGACTTAGTTGGTTTGGGGTGAGACCTAGAGTCTGTATTTCTAACAAGGTGATGCTGAAGCTGCTGGTCTATGGGCCACATTTTGCATAGTAAGGACATAGAATATCTTGTGACCGCCCATTGTGAACCACTTCAGTTTAGCGTTTGAACTATAGCTGCCTGGATTCTCAGATACCTTTTTCTTTTGACTTCAGTAGTAAACAGACTCCTGGAAAGAGGGCTTCTCCTCTACCTTAAATTCATTGAGAGGGCAAGAAACTGGTTAAATTATTTTTTTAAAGGGCTCTTTCTTTTGCCCTCTAGGGAGAATAGTTTAGCTAGGAGTGGTTAAATTCAACCCAAACCCCTATTTAAAATATGGCCAGGGTTAGAATTGTATGGTGGTTTGGGAAACAGCATTTAGGTTAGCTCAGTGATCATTTCAGGAAGGCTATCAACCAGGCCACTAGACTGTTGGTACTTTTATCATGGGTTTCTAACAGAACCTCACCCATAGAGATCAGTGGTGTGTACTGCTGACAAAGTATTGCTTGGTTCCTAGTAACTGTATGGTTCTCAACTCTATCTGCAAAATTGGTCCCACATTAGTACCAGTTTTTAAAAAAATACTCTCTCTCTAGCCATTGAAACTACAAAGAAAAAAAATACTATCAGTACTGGAGTCCAAGAGTAATTAAACAAGACTTCTGGGAGGCAGGACCTAGACATTGCTATTTTTAAAAAGTTACCTGGGTTATTTTAATTTTGCAGTCAGGGTTGAGAACATTGAGCCAAATGAAATTCCAAATGGAGTTAGGTAGAGATGCTAAAAGGTGACCTCTAAGCCAAGACAGTGACTGCCACAAAAGAATCATACTTTTGAGATCCTCTTGGGCACTTCCTGCAAAAAACAGGTATCTCTGACTTTACCTTCGTTTTTTTCCCCTTGAATATTTTTCTGCTATTTTTTTGTTAGGTTATCCACCATGTCAGAAGTTGACTGGAAGTTGAATTTGACCAATTTAGATATGGTCACTCAGTCCCAGGGTCCTTTTTATCCTTGCTTACTTGATTTAATTGATTACCGAAAATTGAGGGCATTTTATATTTTGGATTGTTCAACCATTTTCTGTTCTATCTTAAAACTTGATATTCATGAGAAGATTTTTTCTTTTGCCCTCTAGGGAGAATAGTTTTTATTGTTGTTGTCTTTGAGATAGAGGCTCGCTCTGTCACCCAGGCTGGAGTGCAATGGCGCGATCTCAGCTCACTGCAGCCTCCACCTCCCTGGTTCAAGCAATGCCTCTGCCTCAGCCTCCCGAGTAGCTGGGATTACAGGTGAACACCACCATACCTGGCTAATTTTTTTGTATTTTAGTAGAGACGGGGTTTTACTGTGTTGGCCAGACTGGTTTCAAACTCCAGACCTCAGGCAATCTGCCCATCTTGGCCTCTCAAAGTGCTGGGACTACAGGCTTGAGCCACTGCGCCCAGCTGAGAAGATATTTTTATTCTTCCTTTTTCATAGCCTGTTGATCCTCCCTTAGATCTTGCTCTATTTCATCTTCTTTTACTCTCACACTTAAGAAATTTGGCCAGGGTTAAGATTTGGTGAGTTGTGATCTTTTCCTATTAGGTTGGAACAAAAGTAATCGTGGTTTTTACCATTAAGAGTAATTACTTTTGCTCCAACCTAATAGAACTGTCATAGTCAGGAAATACTTATCAGTGTATTATTTATTTATTACTAATCAGGAATGTTTTGTCACAACATTCCTGAAAGCTGTGGCCTTCTTCCATCAATAATAGTGACTCTCAACATTTGTGATCCTTTAAAGAGGAGGAGGGTGGGACCATTGCTGTGATATAAAGAAAACATACATACTGTGGCTCCCAGGTGATTTATTCCTATATGCTTTTTTAAAGAAAGCAGTCATTTGAAAATCATTGATTTAGGCAGAGATGTCAAAATGGAATGCTTCTTCATCACAAGACTTGGATACAAATGGATTTCTTACCTATTCTTTTTAGTCTCCTTACTGGAAATCCTTATTTTTCTTGCATTTTAGCATATTCTCTTTTGCTTGTACTCCACATCTTCCGTCAGTACAAACTGAACTATCACTTCAATGTGGAGTAAATTCAAGTAATGTCGTTTATGTAGTTGATCTCCTCTACATGTAGAGCATGACAGTTTGCTAGTTAGGTATAGGTTTGCCAAGTAGTTATTTGGGCTTTTTTGTTTCTTTTGGAACTCATATACGTGGAGTTTTTGTTTTTTTGTTAATGACTCTGGCACTTAATCTAAGAAACTGCTTGTTCTGAGTAGTGTGATTTTTTTCTCATTATGCAAATCCTTCTGGTTTGGTGTAGTGTGGGAGGTGACCTGATGCCCATGATATAACTCCTGCATATGTGTTATGTGCTCATGAGTCTGACATCTGCAAGGATCACTGAAGTAATAACTGAATCTCAATTATTTTTTTGCCTTTACTTCTAGTCTGTCAGCAGAAGCCTTGGCTAATTACAGCCTTTGTTCATCCAAGGTGCTGTGCATCATTCCTTTACATAAACAGTGCTATTGTGTATCAAAAATGGAAAGGAAGAATTATACAAAGTGCCCTTTCTCTGTGCTGATGAAGGATTTCATCCTAGAGAAATGTGCTGTGTGCCCAGCTTGAATGGTATGGAATAGAGGAGAAACCGCCTTTTCCTGACCCACAGTCCATGTTTTTCCCACTGTTTGTTGCAGGTTTTTACATTTCAGATATCTTAGGTCATATGCTATTTATTAATAGTTTTGAGGTTTTGGCCAGGCACAGTGGCTCACGCCTGTAATCCTAGCACTTTGGGAGGCCAAGGCAGGCAGATCACAAGGTCAGGAGATCAAGACCATCCTGGCTAACACGATGAAACCCCATCTCTGCTAAAAATAAAAAATAAAAATAAAGTAATATAAAAATTAGCTGGGCGTGGTGGCTTGTGCCTATAGTCCCAGTTACTTGGGAGGCTGAAGCAGGAGAATCATTTGAACCCTGGAGGCAGAGGTTGCCGTGAGCCAGGATCATGCCACTGCACTCCAGCCTGGGCAACAGAGCGAGACTCCGTCTCAAAAAAAATTAATAGTTTTGAGGTCTTTTTAGGCCACAGGAAATCCATCATCTATGCTAGTTTTGCATCTTTATTTTTCTTCCTTTTTTTTTTTTTTTTAAAGATGGGATTTCACCATGGTGGCCAGACTGGTCTTGAACTCCTGACGTCAGGTGATCCACCCACCTTGGCCTCCCAAAGTGCTAGGATTACAGGCGCGAGCCACCACACCCGGCCCTATTTTTCTTCCTTTGGAGGAGGTTTGCAGTGATTTAAAAGCTTCGTTTTTAGAGTTTGTGTTATGTGGAAAGATCTTTGTAAGCTGTTGCCCATTACATTTCTCAGTGTAGCTTCCATAACCACTATCTTTGTATCAATGCATAGTCAAGGCTGGCCTTGGGCAGTTTTGAGAATAATTACTAATTTCTTAGTGCTAGTCCCTGTGCTAGAACTTTTATAATTTCCAATCCTCAGAACAACTCAAGACAATAATTGGTATTGGGCCCCATTTTACAGAAAACTGAAGGTCACACCACACAGTAAGTTGCAGAAGTTGGAATTTGAACCCAGGACTTCTTTAAAACTTCAAAGTTTATACACTCTATACTGTTCTATGATTTTCTAGTTTGTTATTGTCACCTTCTAGAGCATAATATAGTTTCACCTAACCAGTCCTTCTCAAACTGGGAAACCCAGTCTCTGGGGTACACGGCAGAGTACAGGATGCTTTTGAAGCTGCAGAATAAATATGGCCCATTGTCTTGCAGTATTAGTCTTACTTAATGATAAATAATACTAACACAGCATAAACACTGGTGTGTTACAACTTAGAATGTAAAATTGCATGACTTTAAGATAAAACATACAGCTTGCTTGCCCTGAGCCTCTTGATGGTTTACGTCCCAGGTCCCGGAGTGTATGAGTTTGGGCTAATGTGTCACATGAAAGTTTGAGAAGGACTACAGAAGTGTGTTCATTCGTAAACAAAAAAAAAAAAAAAAAAAAAAAAAAAAAAGAATTAAAAAAAAAAAAAAAAAAAGAGAGAATGAAGAATGAATAAGTTTATGCAACTTTCTTGCAGCAAAAGGAACAGATTGTTCATCTTATCCTTATTTATTTACTTAAAGACAGGGTTACTGCAACCTTAAGCCCCTGAGCTCAAGTAATCCACCTTGGCCTCCCAAAGTGTTCAGGATTTACAAGCATGAGACACTTTGCTTGGCCGTTTTATTTTAAGTAAAACCAAAAAAATCTCCTTTTCCCATCTCTTCACCAGTGAGCTGTGATAAAGCAGCAGTACTTTCAGGGCAGTTAAATGGTGTGCAGGCATGATTCTGCTGAAAATTTACTATCAAAACCACTCAAATAATACATTTCCTCCCTAGAACGAGTTTTGTCCTGGTCAGGAGATGTTTGTTTATTTTTTTTGAGAGAAGGTCTCGCTTTGTCACCCAAGCTACAGTGCAGTGGTGTGATCAGAGCTCACTGTAGCCTCAAACTCCTGAGCTCAAATGATCCTCCGACCCCAGCCTCCCAAGTAGCTGGGCCTACAGGCACGTGCTGCATGCATGGCTAATGGGTGTTCATCTTTTTTCCTTGGTTGGTTCTATTCATATGTGTTGGCAATGTTGATGCAGATATTGTGCTCTAGGCCAATTGGTAAACGGTTTTGTCAGGCTTTTGTCCTTTTGGTGATAATTTTCTCTAATAAAATGATTCATTTCAAAATTGTCTCCCAGGAAATACTACCAGTAGCCCTAGTTATATATTTATGATTCGTTCATTCAATAAATAAATATTTTAAGTGTTTAATATTTACTGTGTCAGGCTCTATTCTGTATACTAGGCATATAGAATGGTCCTTGCAAGCTTACATTTGGGTAGGTGAGACAAACAATAAGTATGTATGTAGTAAGGTAGCAAATGCTGTGAAAGAAAGTGAGGCAGGATGCAGAGGTTCTTCTGTTAATTTTTACTATATTCAACATTGAGTTCTGTCTGACCTAAGAGACCTATGGTGGCCATTGTAAGGACTTTTTGTCTTACATCAGGAGGTAATCCATTACATCCCCCTGCTTTTCCTCTGGTAGAAGCCTTCCTTCCCCCCAACCCCAAGTTACGGAGCCTTCTGATGATTTTTGTATGATCTCAATGCATTTATACTGTTCCTTATCAAGTCTGCTCTTAGCCATCAGTTTATTAGCTTTTTCATGGTTACACAGTCTTTCTACCAATCTTATTATATTTTATGATGCTTTTTTGAATAGCCTTTTTTTTTTTTTTTTTT
>NW_016107400.1:276261-302266 GCF_001604975.1 Cebus imitator | reverse complement strand
TTTTTTTGAGACAGAGTCTCACTCTGTCACCCAGGCTAGAATGCAGTGGCACGATCACGGCTCACTGCAGCATTGACCTCCATGGGCCCAGGTGATCCTCCCATTGCAATCTCCAAACTAGCTGGGACTACAGGCGCGCATCACTACACCCAGCTAATTTTTGTATTTTTTGTAGTCATGGTTTCACCATGTTGTTCAGCCTGGACTTGAGTTCCTGGGCTCAGGCAATCCACCTGCCTCAGCTTCCCAAAGGGCTGGGATTACAAGTGTTTGCCACTATGCCCAGCCTTGAATAGCCTTTTGAAGATCAAATTAAAATTTCCAGTCTAGTAGCTGAAAACCATACTTTAACCTACAAGTTACTGTGCCCCATCTGAAATTGAAACTCTGATAGAAAGGCACACACTGATATTTTTGACACCAGTAGGATTTTGACATGGCGAAACCATGACTCTACAAAAATATAAGTTTTATTGTTTGTGGTGGGAATCATTGTATACTATTTTTGCACCATTTTATTGGCTCCTGAATAGCAGAACTATTGGTAAGCTATATGACTTGGAGCATTCCTTAGATTCTCTTCAATTCAGTAAGTTCTAGAAAACATTAAATAAAAGAGACACTACCTCTAAACAGGAGCATAGAAATGTCTGAGCTTAAGATCTACACCTGCAGTTAAGAGAATGTCTTCAGATACCTCCACAGTTTTAGAAGCAAATAGAGGTACTTTGGACTGTCCAGACATCCAGATCAGTCATTGTGATAATTTGTGGGATTGTTTTTCTCTAGTCCACTCAATAGTTATCTCAGATGATATTGCTTTATAAAATTAAAACACTCCTTTTTAAATTTTCTTTTCTGGGGTCAGGAAGATTCGTTTCCTTATATAACTTCACTCTTGAGTTCTTTCTCTGTGTTTCTGCTGTTATAGCATATTGCCATTGGATGAGTGCATTTCCTTTCATTATCTATAGCTGAACTGAGCCTTTATGCAGGCTCAGCTCTGAGACTTTTGGCTCTACTTGTCTCTGCAGAGCTCATGTAACCATGCTGAAATCTCTTTAGCCCCTAAGTTACAATAAGTCACCATGAAATACCTGTTTTCAGTTCGGCTACTGAACATCATTGTGCAATGACACATTATTGTGTAGTTTAACATGAACCAAGCTCCACTCAGCTTTACTTCAGACGTGGTAAAGTGACCACTCTTTGACAGTAGACAAATGTTCGTGTTATTCTCAGTGCCAGTTAATGACTACAACAATTATGGGGGACTACTGTGATTGGAAACTGGGGACCTACACCACTGGCAGAAAATTTGGATTAGGTATCAGTTACAGACTTTTGAACATTCTGTTCAGTTTTCAGTATTTGAAATATTCTTTGCCTAAAGTTGGCATCTTTCCCCCTTCTTCCTGTATCTGATTTAGTTGAACTATAATGGACATCATTTTCTTTGTGGAATGACAGCCTCAGTAAGGCAATCCTGGGAACACCTGAGAGTGGACACCTCTAAGAGACACGGTATCTAGACACTTAAGATCAGGATCAAAGCCTGTTACAAGTTCTAATTTGATTGATTTCGTACCCTACCTGATAAGTATGGACTTAGAGTATATCCAGACAGATGAACCTGACTCCCAATAATCTCAGGCTAGGTGCAGTGATTCACACCTGTAATCCCAGCACTTTGTGAGGCTGAGATAGGAGGATCACTGGAGCCCAGGCCGAACAAGAAACCAGCCTGAACAAGAAAGTGAATTTTTTTCTGATATACAGCAACTTTATTGTGTAGTTGTTCAGCTTTCTAGCTTTCTTTTTTTCTTCAGGAATATCTGTTTCATCCTGTCTGTCACTTGTAGATAGGAGAGGTCACTCACTGGGTAATTCGTTTCCATTTCTGCTAACATCTCCCTGTTAGTCACTCACACCCATCATCATGCTGTCACCTTGCCATGGTTTCAGAGAGGAGGATAATCTCCCTTAGAATCTTTTTCAAAAGTTGCTGAATAGTGTGGATAAGCTGTAGACTTGCTAGTTAGAGAACATATACAGTATTGAAATTGTCCTTTCCCTTTGCTTTCTGAACATAGCACAATTAGGTGAACCTTTGTATCCC
Source organism: Cebus imitator (assembly GCF_001604975.1). NCBI lineage: Eukaryota > Metazoa > Chordata > Mammalia > Primates > Cebidae > Cebus > Cebus imitator. Next base: position 300,147 of record NW_016107400.1, on the reverse strand, counting down.
TGGCTGTGTCTCTGATATGCTTTGGGCCCTGTCTATGTCAGATCGGAGTTCTTGTTTATAGCTGTTATATCCAATATACCGAACATAAACAAAGGAATGTCAATACTGCTTTTCAGTTTCTTCGTGGTTTTGGATAAAATTGACAAGCAGCATTGCAGGACAGTACTTTTAGATCTTTTCCAGCTAAGATAATATTTATGTACCATTCAAAGATAAAAAGAATGAAATCTAAGAAAATAAGGGCTATGAATGTGCTTTTTTTCCTCCTTTGGTCTAAACACTACCCGTGAATCCCTTTTCTCAATGCCTTTTATTGAATTTAGCAAAACTACGATTTCCTCTCCAATGTGTTTTTCTTTCTTGCTGTTTTGTGCCAACCAGGTCCATAAAGAATTCTGTCTCTTTCAATCTTGGATTATAAACCTAGCCAGAAGCGGGGAGAATAGTTGCAGGGAGAGGGGATAAGCCCATCAGAAAATAGAAAACCACCTCAGGATATCAGGACAAATGAAAGATTTTTTGTAGAATTCATTCCATGGGTTTTCCCCTCTGCTCAAATTCTGACTTTCTTTTTATTCAGAAGTTCCAAAGTCATTTCCGAGCAGATGAAATCTTGTCTAACTTGAAATAATTAATTCTCTAACGGCAGTGTTTTCAACTTTGGCTGTACAGTAGAATCAACTGGGGAAGATTTTCAAAATTCTGATGCCCAGGCTACACCTCAGAACAATTAAATTATCATCTCTGGGGGCGAATACTTCTAAAATCCTACTCTCTGCAACCACCACACGCAGATGGTTGATCCCATTGTGTATTCAAGGTTGAAAACATGCTTACTGAAACATAATTGATGTAGTTATTAGCATTCTTAGAAAGCTTGGATACTAGTCTAAGAAACCTCCAGGTTTTTATGAAGGGGAAATTAAAAATTAAAGACTGCGTCTGCAAACTTATTTTGTATGAGTATTTTTTTAAACACCTATCAACCCTGTGTTCCACTCTAATTGGCCTTTTCATTCTTCTATGCTTTCTCTGCCTTTGCTCATGCTATTTGACAAATACCCTTCCCCCGTTTTTGCTTTTTATAATTCCTTCCATTATAATCCCACACTACCACCTTTGAAGCTTCTCTTCATTCTTTCAGCCAGAGAGAGGTTCTTCCCTTCAGAACTTTCCTTTTTTGCTTTAGTATATTCTGTATGGTTTTGCATTCATGTTTTATTTCTCCTGCTAGTTTGCAAAGCCTCATTCTTATCTATGTAGTCCTCTCATTGCCTAGCATCTTTATGTTCCTTGTAATGCCTTGCATCCAGTAAATGTTAGGTAAGTGTTTTGTTTGAATAAAAGGAATTTCAGATGTCATGCTGGAGTTGTGTGCCATTATAGAACTAGGGAGAAAGCAGATGTGTAATATCTTTTCTATTTCCTCCCATGCTTTTCCAGTTATTCAAATTCTTGGTTTTGGGATGGCCTTTTTATTTGCTTAAGTATATGGTTTTCATCCCCTGTGCAATCATTAAGTAGTCTTCAGGAATCAGATTCTGGAAATGTTAGCTGTGGTTTGGAGTGCTCTGTAGTTTACTGCAAAGCATGCTTGCTGATGCCAGTTATGAAGCACCTACCAGGGTTATTATTTTCTGTCACGGTTTAAACAGAACTTCGTTGTAGTCCTCACTATTTTTTAATGTTTAAGATTAATTTTTAGATTTTTGAGAATGCCATTTTATATACTACTCTCTGTTCATTGAAAAGATAATTCCTCTTTCCCTAATCCTAAAGATACAAAATAATTTTGTTTTTTAACCTAGCTACAGCTCAATGATCTGCAAGGTTCTACCACTAAATGACAATAAAGCAGAGTGTATCTAGAGCAGACAATGCATTTGATGATTCATGGAGGTTTTTTTGATGCACAGTGAGAACTACAGAAGAAACAAATGTGGAACTGTAGCAAAAAAGTAGATTTTGCTTTTTAAACAGCTCCATTAGTTGTGTTTATGTGTGTTTTTACATTGCCTGTATGCCACCTATTTTCAGCTTGAGTTCTTTAATGTTTTTGTCATGGAAGACCGACTTCAGGGTCAATTATATCTATCAGAATCCTGAGAAAAAAAAGCAAGACTAAGACCATGTGTAGTTATTTTCTTGTCAGCTAGGTAATTCAGTTAGTCTAATTCTCTAATGCTTAGCAGCCTTTTAAAATGATCTACTGCAAATAAATCACATTTCTCCTTAGTAGAATTGACTATGAAAGAGATTTGAAGCATTGCGTGCTTCCCCACTTCCTACTTAGTCCAGATAATTCCTTCTTTAAAAACATTCCAAACTCTAAAAACACTTTTGTTCCACCTATAATTTTTGCAGCTCGAAATTGCAGCTCAATACCTTTGGGTTCTTACCTTTTCAGTGGGGCAGCAGGTTTTGTAAATTAAAGCACATTAATTGTTTTGTTTTTTGACTTTTCCTTTTCCAACACCTTCCTGCCCCCACCACCCTCCACCATAAGTTTCCTTTTAAAGAAAAAATAAAGCATATTCGAAACATTACTGCTTGAGGATAGAGCTGCTTAGAATATGCACACTCTTGTTTGGGTTTGTGCCTGTGTATCCCAGTGGAAAGACTGGATCTGAAACATCCCTGAGATATTCCAGCTCCAGCTTCTTTCCAAGTTTTGTCCAAACCGATACGCCATCACTACCACCACTTAGCTCCCCCAATACATATTTCTTTGTAATCTAGAATTTCTTTACGCTTTGGGAAACAAGTTGAATGGCATGTATTTCCAGCAACTTGGTAGAGCAATTTACAGATTCTAAATGGGCATCTAGTGTTTAGCTAAATGAACTCTACCTCTCTCTCCTCTCTCTCCTTTCTCTCTTTCAGCTTGGCAGTGACCTTGGCGGGGGCATTGGAGGAAGTCCGGCAGTAAGTGCCATCCGTTTTTTTCACCATGGGAAACGCTGCCCCCTGTTCGATGCCTTTCCTATGTACACATTATCAGACCAGCCACTACGCTGCACTGCACACCAGAACCTCTATAACAGTGTATGAGGAGTAGAAAGTAGTATAGGATTACTTGGAATTGTTGGGGTTATGCACCATGTGGTGTAGAGACATCTTTAGGGATTAAAGATGTTCCAGTGCCTATGGAGGTCTTTGTCTTTTTGATATTAAAGAGCTAAAGGAAATGGACCCTTCCATCTTGACTGGAGAATGCTTATTCCCTCATGTCACCTAGAAAGAACTTGAGAGGGTCAGCTGGACTCAGAGTGAGACTCTCCTCATAAATGAGATAGTTAGGGGGAGGAGAATATCCTTCTCCCCCAGGAGAGCTTCGTACTAGATATTTATGCCTAAATGGGAAAGGAAGTAAGACTTTGCTGAACCCAGGTGGAAATCAAACTGCTTTTTAAGTAGGATACTTCTCCCTCTTTCTGTAGAAACAAACTCCTCCTTTCTTAGGGTACCTGTAGGCCTTTTGCACAGAATCATGGAAGCTAAAATTGGAAACAAACAAAATCTTGGATCACCGTGTTCCTGTATCTTACTGAGTACTCTCTTGATAAAGCTTCTAAAGAATGTGTGTGTCTTACCAATGATGAAAAATAACTGTCATGATTAAAAAGATGAAGAATATACTAATTTGACTCCTAAGAAGATTATAATTATGGTGTTTTCTTACCGATTTATCAGACTACTAAGATACATAGCAATATTTTAAGGACTGTTAATCTGTTCGTCCCAATCTCCCCTCTCCACTTTTTTTTTTCCTGCAGGTAGGACAATCCTTTATCCCATCATCGGTGCCTGCAACCTTTGCTCCTTCACCTACACCTGCCGTCGTCAGCAGTGGACTGAATGACCTGTTTGAACTCTCTACAGGGATAGGCATGGCACCTGGTGGATATGTGGCTCCTAAGGCTGTAAGTAAAGAGTTAACATAGCAATACTTTCTTAATGTATTTAGTATTAAAGTATTTAATAGGATCCAAATTGTTTCACTTCCAACATTTGTGTTACTTCTACTGATAATAAATCAAAGGTCTGAGCCCTTGTTCTGGAGGACTTAAGAGGAAGATGAAAGGTGCCTTCAAACTTAGCAGTAGGAAGTACCATTAGCATCCTTGTTAAACATTTTTATCATTAGACTTAAAATTTGAAATATTATTTGAGTTTTGTTCACATGTTTAGAAATACTGTCTAGTTTGTCGACATTGAAGTCAATCTAGTGAAAATCTAATGGTATATATAGTACATCAGCAGGAGAAAAAATACAGAGAAGTCATTTCTCCTATTCCCTTTTTCCCATTGGTATTACATATGGATTCTAGAACACTATTGCTCAGATTTGGTTTTTATGGATTTTTATGTACCTTTTCAGAGTTCTGATGTAGGTTTGTGTCACTGGGTCTCTTCTTGCCTTAACCTTATTTTATGTCACTCACATTGAAATTCAAGCGGGGAGACTCCCTGTTAAGGAAGCTCGCTTAAGCCCTTGGGAAAACCACCATCCAAGCTAGGCCAGGCTTTTTATAGTCTTGCCTTTCTGAGGACCAGTTTGGCTGGTTGCTTCCTGAATTCTCTGCTTACTCATGTGACTCCTTATGAGGGATCCCTGCTATGGAGATACAGACCAGTTGTCCATTCCAGGAGTCATAACTGTGATAACTGAGTGTGTACAGTTACTACATTGCATAGCAAAACCGAAAATATTCAAAACTGAGCCATAGTGTTGTGGCACAACTCAGTAGCTTTGTTGTAAGGTTTACTTACATATTGGATGTTATCTTCAGACTTTTAATTATTAGTTATATAATGCACTCATTTACTAACATAAAAGTAATGTTTACAAATGACCAGTGTAAATAATATAAAAATGTAAGATGGAAAATTGTCTCCCCCTGCCCCTATTTCCCATGTATAGCCAGTTAACTTTCTTGTGTGTCCTTTCAAAAGAAAAAGATCATGCATATACCTATGTGTTTGCATCCTTTGAACATTCTGTGTCAATGGGATATACTATTTTGTACCTTGGATTTTCTCTACCTCATTCTTTTGAATGGGTATATCTACTGAATTGATATACTGTAATTTAGTTAATCACTCCTCTGTTGATGAACCATTTAGGTTATTGCCTGGTCCTCCCTGCCACCTGCCACTCTTTTAGTGTGACTGAGTATATTATCATGATTATTCACCACCCACAGATCCTTTGGTATTCTGTCTTAGGTAGTCAGAACAGCTCATGACTTTTCCTGATTTTTAAAATTAAAAAAATTTTTTTTTCTTAGTATAGGCCAGGTGTATCACAGGTTCCAGGGCCAAGGTGTGTGTTATGAATTATTTAGACAGATAAAGAGAATAGCCATTCAGATTATATGAACAATATCTGAATATTACTGTTTATCACAAACTATTGCAAGAGTTAAAAATGTACATAAGACGTGATCGATTCCTTTAAGGAGATTACTAATAATGGCTTTGGTTGGAAACCATTAAAAAAATTTTTTAAAGATTATAGGCATGCTATTTTCATTAGCAGATGCAGTTTCTTCTCTTTAAACCATTTTCCAAAACTAACAGAAAAACACATTATACTCATTGGAATTTCTCTTTTCCTCTTGTTAGCAGTACTCAAAAGCAGTAAATAACCAAGCTGAACAGAAGATAGAACAGATGCCAGGGTTGTGTAAAGACTGGTTTTTAAAAGTTATTATTACTTGGTTCTTAAATAATTGAGAATGATCTCAAAATACAGAAAATAAGACTCTATCCAGAGTCTTTTGCACTGGCTTGCTATTTATAGTATAAAGTTACTATAATTGCCTAAGGAAGTGAATTTGTTCACTTAATTGTTAATCTTAATTTGTTCTTTGTTAAAAAAATACATAGCATCAAGATAAATCTTGTCTGGTTCTATTGAGCTTTGTACTGTGTTTCAGGTCTGGCTACCTGCAGTAAAGGCTAAAGGCTTGGAGATTTCAGGAACATTTACTCACCGCCAAGGGCACATCTATATGGAAATGAACTTCACCAATAAAGCTTTGCAGCATATGACAGATTTTGCAATCCAGTTTAACAAGAATAGGTAAGAAATTTGAGTCCCTAGCTTGATGCTGAGACAATAGTTTGCCTTAGATCCAACAGAACATTCCATTTAGCAATGGTTAAAAACTCACATACTGGGCTAGGTGCAGTGGCTCACACCTATAATCCCAGCATTTTGGGAGGCTGAGGCGGATAGATCACCTGAGGTCAGGAGTTTGAGACCAGTCTGGCCAACATGATGAAACCCTGTCTCTACTAAAAATACAAAATGAGCTGGGTGTGGTGGCGGGCACCTTTAATCCCAGCTACTTGGGAAGCTGAGGCAGTTGAATCCCTTGAACCTGGGAGGCTGAGGCTGCAGTAAGCCGAGATCACAGCAATGCATTCTAGCCTGAGCAACAGAGTGAGACACCATCTCAAAAAGAAAACCAAGCCTCACATATTTGGCAGATAATGGATGTGGAGTGAGCCCTGGCCGTTGCAAGTCTTTTCAGTTATCAGCTTCAACTCTGGAGGCCCTAGGGGGTTTTGTTGGGAAACTCATCCAAATGGGGTGAAGAAATCAGAACTCATTTACTGTCTTGGATTCTAGGATTAGAACATTTTTGATAAAACACATTTTTAACTGAAATCCATTTATTTGTTCAACAAATCATTGTTTAGCATTAGCATGAGCCAGACATTTCTAGGTACTGGGGCTAGATTAGTGAACCAAACAAAGCGCCTGACTGGAAGTTCACATTTTGGTGGGAAAAATTAGCATATTTGGTTGGTTTCAGAAATATGGAAGTTTAGATCCTGACCGAACAAGCACATAAATCTTGACAACCTCCTTTTAGCAATGAATTCTCTGCCTTAGTAAGGAAGAGAACATGAAGAAGTAAAACAGTAATGTCTTATTCTTTTTGAAACATCAGTGGATTTTATTCAGTTTTGTGGTTCAGGAAACTGGCTGCTAGGCCTTAATGGCAAGCCCATTCATTTGTAAATACAGGATATTTAACCCTGCATATGAAAAGTAGTAATTGGACCCTTAAAGCAGATTTAATAAAATTTGTCTATGAATTTGCATCAGTGACTGTCTGATTTATTTCCCATCATTTGGAAACATTTTTGTACTCTGGATTTAAAGGCCAAGGCTGTTGGGAAAATAAATAAATAAATAGGCCATGGCTGTTGGGGAAGCCTGTTGTCGTAATAAAGGAAATCTGCAGATGCAGAGTCTACATTCATCTTCACCCTTTTTTTTTTTTTTTCTGGGAGATGAAGTCTCGCTCCGTTGTCCAGGCTGGAGTGTAGTAGGGCGATCTCAGCAGCACTGCAACACCTTTTGTTCTGTTCCATTGTTTTGTTTTTCTTCTTTGGAGTTTACAATTATTCATTTATTGACTCTTTGTTTATCTTTTATACACTGTTTTTCCCTCTAATCAAAAAAAAACATCAAATCTTCGTATCAGCAAATATCCAATTCGCGTTCATATTTTCACAGTTGTCTAATGTTTTCGTACTGTTTGTTTTGTCTGAACAGGGTCCCAGTAAGGTCCCATACATTGTAATTGGTTGATAAGTGCCTTAAGTCCCTTTTAACCTATAGGTTCCTCCGCCTCCTCTGTTTTGTTCCTTAAAATTTATCTGTAGAAGAAATTAGGTCTTTTATGTGTGGAGTTTCCCACAATCTTTATCTTGCTGATTCTAGCTGTAAATTTGAGGCAGATCTATAGATTTAATCAGATTTAGGGTGATCTTCTGGCAGAAATATTTCATAGTTGGTGGTGATCACAAATCCTATTTCTCTTTTAGTTTTTTTTTTTTTCTTTTTCTCATTTCTAGTCTCTGTATTTCTTACCAGGTTTGCTATGGTGTCTCCTTGTTCTTTGTAGGTCAGTCTTTTTGTCACTATAATTGAACCTTTCCTATAATTTTTTATGAATGAAATTACATAATATAGAATTTTGTATCTGGTTTCTTTCAATTAGCATAATGCTTTTGAAATGCGTATATCAGCAGTCGATTTTTTCTTTTGTTGCTAAGTAATACTCCATTGATGAATTTACAGTTTGTTGAAGCGCTCACAAGTTGGGGGAGTTTGGTTGTTTTCAGTTTCATCTTCATAATAAAGCTGCCGTGAACATTTGTGTACACATCTTTGGTTGGACATATGTTTTTGATTTTCCTTGGTAAATAAATGGGAATGTTATTGCTAGGTTATATGGTAAAGTTCAGAGTTCTAGCTATTCCACATTCTCACCAATTTTAGCCATTCTTGTCGCTGTATAGTAGTGCCTCATGTTAATTTGCATTTCCCTAATGGCTGCTAATTTTAAGCTTTTTTTAAATAAACATATTGGCCATTCTTATATCTTTCGCTTAAATACCTGTTTAAAGCTTTACCTTTTGTTTTTTGGGGGAGAGAGAGGATTGTCTTATTGAGTTGTAAAAGTTCTTGGTATATTCTGGATACAAATTCTTTGTTGCAAATATTTTTTCCCATTCTGTGGCTTGCCTTTTCTTAAGAATGTCTTCAGAAAAACAAAAGGATTTTTGTTTTGCTTTGTTTTGTTGTGTTTTGAGACAAAGCCTTGTTCTGTCACCCAGACTGGAGTGCAGTGGCATAATCAAGGCTTACTAGTACCTCGAACTCCTGGGCATAATTGATTCTCCCACCTCAGCCTCCCGAGTAGTTCATACTACACATCTGCATCACCACGCCCAGCTAATTTTTTTATTTTTTGTAGAGATGGGGTCCCACTGTGTTGCCCCAGTTGGTCTCAAAGTCTTGGGCTCAAGCAGTCCTGCCTTGGCCTCCCAAGGTGCTGGAAATACAGGCATGAGTCACTGCACCCAGTTGAAAGTTTTCAATAAAGCCAAGTTCATTAGGTTTTTTTCTTTTTATGGCTTATGCTTTTTGTGTTCTAAGAAATCTTTGCTTAACCCCATGGTTACGAAGATTTTTTTTGGCATGCTTTTAAATATAAGTGTTATAGTTTTTGTTCCTATGAGATCATTTTTAAATATGTTGTAAATTGTCAATGTAAAAATTTTTCCCTAATAGGTCATCTTGAAATCAGATGGCGTAAATCCTCCAGCTTTGTTTCTTTTCAAAGCTGTTTTGGCTATTCTTGGTCTTTTATATTTCCCTGAAAATTTTAGAATCAGCTTGTCAGTTTCTACAAAAATATTGCTGAGATTTTTATTGAAATTGCAGTGAATATGTAGATCAGTTTGGGGGAGAATTGACATCTAAACAGTATTGAGTCTTCTAATCCATTAGCATAGTATATCTCTCTCTATTTAGGTCTTTAATTTCTCTTTGCAATGTTTTATAATTTTTCATGCACAAATCTTACACCTTTTATGAGATTTAAGTATTTCAGTTTTTGATGTTACAGTAAATGTTTTTTTGTTTTTTGTTTTTTTTTGAGACACAAGTTTTGCTCTTGTCGCCCAAGCTAAAATGCAATGGTGTGATCTCCGGTCACTGCAACCTCTACCTCCTGGGTTCAAGTGATTCTCTACCCTTAGCTTCCCGAGTAGCTGGGATTACAGGCACCCACCACCATGCCCAGCTAATTTTTGTATTTTTAGTAGAGACGGGGTTTGACCATGTTAGCCAGGCTGTTCTCGAACTCCTGACCTCAGGTGACCCTCTCACCCTTGGCCTCCCAAAGTGCTGGGATTGCAGGTGTGAGCCACTGCGCCTGGCAGTAAATAATATTTTTCGTTTTAATTTTTTATTGTTGCTAGTATATAGAAATAGAATTGATTTTTATATTGAACTTGTCTCCTGCAACTTTGTTCAACTTGCTTTTTCTTTCTAGTAGCCTTTTTGTAAATTCCTTATAGTTTTACTACATAAATAAATCATGTTATTTATGAACAGAAACAGTTTTATCTTGTCCTATTCAATCTTATGCCTTTTATTTCTTCTTGTTGCCTGATTGTACTAACAAGACCTCCAGTAAATGTTGAGCAGGAGTGCTAAGAAAAGTGTTCTAATTCATTTGGAGAAGCATTCAGTCTTTCATCATTAAGCATGATGTTAGCCATAGATTTCTCATGAAGATTGAGGAAGTTCCATTCTATCTCTGGTTTTCTGAGTTTTATTATGAATGGGTGTTAAATTTTGCCAGATGCCTCTTTTGCATTTACTGAGATGATTATGTGAACTTTTTTAGTCCATTAATATGATGGATTACATCAGTTGATTTTTCAAATGTTAGACCAACCTTGCATTCCTGGGATAAATCCTACTTGGTTAGGATGTGTTGTCTTTTTTGTGTGTATTGGTGGAGTTCATTGGCAAAAATTTTTTTTACATCTATGTTCATGGTATATTTAGTCTTCATTTCTGACATGATTTATTTTTCTTATTATTTGCTTCCTGAATTGGATTGGCTCCCTTTACCATTTACTGTTATGTGATCTTCCTCGGTAGGCCAGCATTGTTTTTTTTTTTTTTTTTTTTTTTTTTTTTTTTTTTTTTTTTTTTTGGTTTTTTTTTTTTTTTTTTTTTTTTTTTTTTTTCAATTATGTTTTGTTTGTCATTAAGGAAGTTGTACTGCTGTCTTTCCACTTTTTATAATAATGCTTTGAATAGTTGCTGTGTTTTTACCACTTTGATACTCATATTTGAATGAGTTGGAATTTGCAGGACTAGCTATTATGAGATTTCTATAGAAGAGGAAGTTAGGCATGGTAGTTTTTAAGACTTTGCTCCTCAAGAACGATTCCTTCTTTGATTTGGTGTAGCCACAACTCCTTAGCCTCTCCAAACCTAACTTGATTCCAGATGGCTGATCTCAACCTCAAGCCCTGTCTTTTAAGGAAGCTCTGTCTTCTAGCATGCTTATGTTCTCTTTTGAAGGTGGTGCTTTTTGAGCTCTTTCATCTCCAGGGACCCCTGGGGACTTTTCTACCTTTTTTTTTTTCTTCAATCTTGTTCATATGTTGCTCCTGTTTATCTTGGTCTACCTTTGGAATAGAGCTGTCTTCTAAGAATGGATATTTGCGGTCAGTCTCTAAGACCTGCTACTACTGCTGGGTTCCTCTGAACTTGTGCCTCCCTACTGTATCACCAGAGCATCTCACCGGTTCTGTGATAAGCTTTCTTCAACTGATAGTTTTGGAGAAGGTGAAATTATAGTTTTTTAGGGACTTTTTTCACCTTCTTTGTTTCCTCTTTTGTTTCTCAGATGAGCACTTGGAAGATTTGGAACTGTGCTGCTGCCATGTTTCCCAATATTGATCTAATGACAGAGTTTTGATGAATCAAAAGAGTTAAATGGTTTTTTGCCCTATGACTATTATTCCTAAATGAGTGATGTGAATTCTCAAGATCATTTCATTATTACAATTTGGTACTCTAAGGTGTAGTTTATCTAGGAAAAGGAAAATATTTCTTTAGCATTCTAACTCTTGAAAGAGTACCTGTATAAACTGTTTTTTTTTGAGACGCAGTTTCACTCTTGTTGCCTAGGTTGGAGTGCAGTGGTGTGATCTCGGCTCAGTGCAACCTTCGCCTCTCAGGTTCCAAGTAGCTGGGATTACAGGCGCCCACCACCATGCCCAGCTAATTATTTATTTTTGATTTTTTAGTAGAGATGGGGCTTCACCATGTTGGCTAGGCTGGTCTCGAACTCCTGACCTGAGGTGATCCACCTGCCTTGCCTCCCAGAGTGTTGGGATTACAGGGCATTAGCCACCACTCCTGGCCTGTGTAAACTCTTTAGTTAATTTTATAAATATTGTAGTTCCATCTTCCTTCCTGAGCCTATTTAGAATATAAGTTAAATATAAATCTGTATTATTTTTCTTCTTCTAGGCCTACTTTTTCCTTTCTGCTCCCTTTTTTTTTTTTTTTTTTTTTTTTTTTTTTTTTTTTTTTTTTTTTTTTTTTTTTTTTTTTTTTAGATGGAGTCTCACTCTGGTACTCAGGCTGGAGTGCAATGGCACAATCCCGACTTACTGCAATCTCCACCTACAGGCATGAGCCACCACACCTGGCCTCAGGGTGGAAATTCTTAATTCTTCTTTCTCCCAAGAATTATCTAAGGAAAGAATTGTTAAAAATTATATTCATCCGGTGGCTCACGCCTGTAATCCCAGCACTTTGGGAAGCCAAGGCGGGTAGATCACAAGGTCAAGAGATCGAGACCATCCTGGTCAACATGGTGAAACCCCGTCTCTACTAAAAATACAAAAAATTAGCAGGGCATGGTGGCGCGTGCCTGTAATCCCAGCTATTCAGGAGACTGAGGCAGGAGAATTGCCTGAACCCAGGAGACGGAGGTTGCGGTGAGCCGAGATCGCGCCATTGCACTCCAGCCTGGGTAACAAGAGCGAAACTCCGTCTCAAAAAAAAAAAAAAGAAAAAAATTATATTCATCAAGACTGTCCCTCTAGTGACATTTTAAAGAGAAGAAACTTTTGAAATCATAGCACTAGCAAAGCAGTCCTGCGCTTATAAATATTTTCTCCTTCCTCAAATCCATTTAATAGAAAACAGAAGTTATGATGTAACCAGTGTTACAGCAAGTTGGAATTGAGCACCTTGATTCCTGCTATCCCTTTCATTTAATTGTATTAAAAATTTGTTTCCTCGCCTGTAGTTCCAGCATTTTGGGAGGCCAAAGTGGCCAGATTGCTTGACCTCAGGAATTCAAGACCAGACTATCCAACACAGTGAAACCCCATCACTACTAAAAATTCAAAAATTAGCATAGCATGATGGTGCATGATTATTGTCCCAACGACTTGGGGGGATAAGATTGGAGGATCGCTTAAACCTGGGAGGTGAGGGCTGTGGTGAGCTGAGTTCATGCCACTTTGCTCCAGCCTGGGTGACAGAGTGAGACCCTGTCTCAAAAAAAAATTTTTTCTATAAATGGGGCAATTTGCCCTTAAAACCCAAAGATACGGCTAAATCCTGCATCTTGATTAACCCCTGTAATTTATCCTCTCTTCTAGCTTTGGTGTCATCCCCAGCACTCCTCTGGCCATCCATACACCACTGATGCCAAACCAGAGCATTGATGTCTCCCTGCCTCTCAACACGTTGGGCCCAGTCATGAAGATGGAACCTCTGAATAACCTGCAGGTCAGAGTTTTACTTCACTCAGGTGGTACAAATTAATATCTTGCCAATTTTTTTTTTTTTAAGATGGAGTCTCACTCTGTTGCCCAGGCTGGAGTGTAGTGATGCGATCTCAGCTCACTGCAACCTCCACCTCTCAGATTCAAGCGATGCTCCTGCCTCAGCCTCCCAAGTAGCTGGGATTACAGGCAAACGCCACCACACCTGGCTAATTTCTATATTTTTAGTAGAGACAGAGTTTCACCATATTGGCCAGGCTGATCTCAAACTCCTGAAATAAAGTGATCCACCTGGCTCAGCCTCCCGCAGTGCTGGGATTACAGGCGTGAGCCACTGTGCCTTGCCCAATTTTTCATTTACATGTAAAAAAGTCCCTCTTTCTTCCTTAGGTTGAGTTAGTCACGGAATAGGGTTTGAAATAAATCTTTGTGAAGGAGAGTTTTGTTTTGTTTTTAAGAAAAACAAAAGTCATGCGTTGGCATAGATATTTGTTATTTTACTCAACAAGCATTTAAAAACTTTTTTTCTTCTCATTTGTAAACCTTTTTTCCTTAAGAGTTTTATAGCAAAATTTGAATGTCATTTATATAAGAAGAGATTTATATGGAGGTCATCACTGAACACTGGACCACAGGTAGTTAGGCTGCTTGGATTTAAATGTCCCATTAGTATGTATTTATGTTAAGTATAACACCATCTTAGAGGAATTTTATCTGGTCTACAAGAGCCTCTTTATCTTGAAAATGTTGAATTGTTTAGAATGCTTGGGTATCAGCTTAAAGTTACATTCAGTTTTCACCTACCTTAAAGTTTCTTTTGAAATATAAACCCTATGGGCGTCAGGCAACATGAAGGCAGAGCAGTAAGCTCATAAGTCAAGAGTGTAGCAACCCTGCAGGTTGCTAGTAGTTATGGTTTTAATTTTCCTAAGGTCAGGAAGAAAGCCTTGGACGTCCCTGAAACGGGGAACTATAAACAATCCCTACACAAAGCAGAGACCCTGGAGGGGCAGCTCCCTCAAAGAAGAGCTAGGAAAATGTTTTCGCCACCCACCAAAAATGACAGGAAAGTTCTGAGCAGGGTTCTGGGTAAAGCCCCTTGTGAGAAATTCAAGGCCCAATCAATACTATATATGAGTTATATAGTCCAAATTTACACTATTTATGTAGGTATAGTAACCTCCAAATCAATAAATTAATGTAAGTTTGGCCCAGGTCTGATAAAACTTAGAGTCCTGTCTGAAGCAAATACAAGAAGCCCTTTAGCAACAGTTATAAAATTTAGGGCCTTCAGGACCCCCAACTGAAACGGAAATTTCTACTGAAAGTGAGCTTGCAATTTAATAGGAGAGAGACAGAAAGATGCACTGTGAAGGACAGTCAACATTGCAAAGAGGAGGACTGGTACTGCCCCCACCCCGACTAAGAAATTAAGATAGAACAGTCTGAATGGGACTATGAAATATATTTAAAATGATGAAAGAAAAATGTCAACTTTCCACTTTCCAGTCTTTCCACCTATCTTAGGTGGGATCCCATTGCATAATCTTCTAGAAATACCAGTGTGATATACTAGTACTGATAGTGAGACGTCAAGAGTAAATTATCTTGGATTAAAACTAAACATTCTACAGTCATTTAAATACCAGCACAACAGGCCTGTTTGCCAGTTCACTAACTACCTTGCTGCCACAGTAGATGACTGCCTTTTTTTCGGCAAAGGGAGTAACGATTTAGAGGGTAGATGAGTGAGTCACAATATAACTTGGCTCAGACTAAAAGCATAAAGCAAGGATTACTATGCAGATGGAATTGGCTGTTACTATGATGACAGTAATGTGTAAAGGGGCTTTTCCAGCACAGGATCCTGAAGAAACTTAACCCAAATCTACATCTGTTCCCTTTTCATCGAAATCTAACCTCCCATTGGCCACAGAGCCTCAAGCCTAATATTTGAGGACAGTCAGCATGAGTGCAAGAATGCTTTACCTCATAAGTAGGAAAGAGAATTTGGGTCACAGAAACCAGGGCAAATTTTCTGCTCTTAAAATGAAAAGAAAAAAAGAAACAGTAAACAAATTAATGAATGTCCATTTACTTTCCTATTGGCATTTCCATTTGACTAACTCCTGAATAGGAACCTCGTAAGAGAAGTTGAATCTTAGTCCAACCCTTCCCTCAAAAGCATCGATATGATATTAGAGCTAGCAAGTTTTAATTTTCATAAACCTGATATTATAAAAAGCAAACTTTAAATTTTTCCATCCGTAGTTAACTACTGAATTTTCAAGTTTCCCCCATGGATTCACTTCTTTTGGGGAATGTCATAATTGTGGCTATTTTCTCATTAATTGGCATTTCCCGATGGACATGATAAACAAAACTGGAGAAAAATTTTTCCCCCTCTGAGCAGCTTTACTTAGTGTGTACTGGTGGGAGTTGAAACTAATGGCTGCTTAGAGATGTGTCGGGTACTTTAGATTTCGGCCTCCATTCTGCCCTTTTCCCCATATGAACAAGAAGAAAATCAAAATGTAATTCCAACAAGGTTAAACTATATAGATCCAGATGAAGCCAGGTAAAGATTGATCTAGCTTTTAAATGTATTTGTATAATGTTTAGGTTCAAGAGGTCATGTGGGAAAATTCGTATTTTTCTAGTACTCCAGACCATCAGGAAAGAAAATGTGTTTGGGGATTGAGGAAATGAAATTTTGAATTACATATGGGTTTTAGCTGTTTGGGCTAATTTAATATCAGTGTGTAGAACAATTAAATCAAGCCCAGATGCCAGAACTGTAGTATAAAACATATTTAAAAACTTTTCATCAAAACACTCATTAAATTACTTACTGGCTTACAGACTATTTGAAACAATATTTTAAAAAGTCAAAAAAGATACCATTCATTCTTTTTTTTTTTCCTTTGAGATGGAGTTTTGCTCTTGTCACCCAGTCTCAATTGCAGTGGCGTGATCTCAGCTCACTGCAACCTCCGCCTCCAGGGTTCAAGTGATTCTCCTGCCTCAGCCTCCCAAGTAGCTGGGATTATAGGTGCCCGCCACCATGCCCAGCTAATTTTTGTATTTTTAATAGAGATGGGTTTTGCCATGTTAGCCAGGCTGGTCTCGAGCTCCTGACCTCAGGTGATCCACCTACCTCTGCCTCCCATAGTGCTGAGATTACAGGTGTGAGCCACCATGCCCTGCCCATTTATTCTTAAAATGTAAAATACATTATGCTTCAAATATGGGAATTAAATACATAGTAGAAATTTGAACCTGGAAGAATTTTTCAACTATACTGACATTGACTGTAAAAGCTTTTGTGAATCAACTTATAAACATTATACAAAGCCAAGTTAAGCTTTGTATAATGGAAGCGTCTTGAGATTTATATCATATAATTATATTCCTTAAAAGAAAATTGATTCTCTCTGTTTAAATAAAGCAAAAACCTTAATAAATGTCTAAATGTATTTCCTCTAAATGAGTTTTCTCTGACTCTGATGTCCTTGTTTTTCACTTCATGTGTTGGTTGTGCTTAGAAACATTTTCTCAATGAACTTCTTCAAACTTGACACCTGGCAAGTGACTGCTTTTTTGAGTCGTTGTCTGCAAGAAGACAGTGGAATTATGAGTTAACATGTGTTCATCGCCAGGGTAATAATGCTCATGGTCTTTATATAGATGCTGCAGAGTTCCCACAGCTGCTTGGCTTCCTTTTTCACAGGGCCATAAACTCTTACAAGAACATTGATAGCATCATTCTTTCAAGTTTCATCTGTTGGCTTTTATCAGGGTGATAAAGGCACAGTTTAAAGAGTCAACTAATGCTACAGTTATTTAAGAAAAACCCAGTCCCCAGACTTTCTTCCCTAATAAGACCTCCAATAGTCTCCTTCCACAAAGCCAATTTCTTTCACCTCTTTTGATTCTTTTGATAATTACCTAAGTAACATGCTAACATTGGAACTCCTGGATTTTTCTTTATTTTTATTTTTTTGAAATAGGGTCTCACTATGTAACCCAGGCTGGTAGTGCAGTCATGGCTCACTGCAGCCTCCACCTCCTGGGCTCAAGCGATCCTCCCACCTCAGCCTCCCAAACAGCTGGGACCACAGGAGCACAACAGCATGCCCAGGTGATTTATATTTTTTTAAAGTTTTTGTAGAGAGAGGGTCTACATTGCCTTGGCTGGTCTCAAATTCCTGGGGTCAAGCAATCCTTCCACCTTGACTTCCCAAAGCACTGGGATTACAGGTGCGAGCCATCGTACCCAGCTGGATTTTTCTAAGTATTCCTGTCTATCTCCCCACTCACTGCCATTATCTATATACTTTTCATATTCCCATTTTTTTGAAATTTATTTGAATCAGTGTTCACTAGAGGTGCTACCAGCCCTAAGCCTTTGAGAATTCTGTGGTGGTATTGCCAATCCATCTGTTTTCCAGGTACCAAGATTTTGTTGCTGTTTTATCTTTTTCTTACTATCTCTATGAATGTATACCTTGAAATTTTTTAATCTTCCTTTAGTTATGGCAGAACTTTTTCCAGGAGAAAGGAAACTTAAATGTGATTTTTCAATCTTCTGTGTCTCCCTAGAGGTCTGATAGCACCTTAAAATTCTTCTTTCCAGGCTGGGTGCCATGGCTCACTCCTGTAATCCCAGCACTTTGGGAGGCCAAGGTGGGCAGATCATGAGGTCAAGAGATCGAGACCATCCTGGCCAACATAGTGAAACCCCTTCTCTACTAAAAATACAAAAATTAGATGGGCGTGGTGGCATGCACTTGTAGTCCCAGCTACGCGGGAGGCTGAGGCAGGAGAATTGCTTGAACCCAGGAGGCTGAGGTTGCAGTGAGCCAAGATCACACCACTGTACTCCAGTCTGGTGACAGAGTGAGACTTTGTCTCAAAAAAAGAAAAAAAAAAATTATTCTTTCCTTCCTGCTATACAACTTTATAATTAGGAACCTTAGAGGTGAACCTGTGGAGAAAGAATTGACCCTTTCCCATATATAGTTTTTGTTGCCCCTCTCTTTATTGCCTTTAAATCTTACATAAACATTGTCAAATAAGAGGCTAAACATTAATTAGGGAAAAGAAATAGATATAATGTCTTTTGTTTTTTGTCTTTGAATGTCTTTCTAAAACAAGGCAGTATTCATCAGCTCTGTTCATTTAATCTTTGATTAGGGCAGGAAGTACTGAAGACGCTAGCTGCAAAGGACACGATCTTACAATCCTGTTTATTCATGTCTTAAGCTCATTGCCAGCCAAATTTTGCTAGTGTGTGGCTCTGAGGAAATTCTGTCCCTTGCTACTCCTACATTGATGTTCCAGCCTGTGAGACAGTCAGTTGCAGATGGTGCTTGTCCCTGATATTTCATGTCCTGCATATGTCCTTTCACACTCAGAAAGCCCACAGCTATAGCTATTGTACCAGAAAATCTGGTAAACACTTCCAAATGGAAGACCTTTTCAGCAGCTTCCTGCAAATGAAGCAAACCAGCTTGACATTTGCTGACTTTTCTTGACTTGTGCAAGCCAAACAAGTCAGTGTTGAAGCCTCCTTTGGTCTTCCAAGATCCATAATTGAGGACTGCACACTCGAATTGCATTGGTGGGACCACGATGCTGCTTGAATAGACAATGAGTCCTTGAAGTGGTAGATCTTTTGGGAACTATTTAGAGATTCCCAGGTCAGACAAATAGATCCAATGCTGCATCTACTATCCAAATGATCCCTGTAGACCTAAAAATGTCCCACCTAAAATATTCCATAAGCAGTATATAGGTACTGGAGTCTTAATTATGAAAGATTAAAATATTTTGCTGTCAAAAAATAAAATAGAAAATTACTGTGATTACTATTTCTGGTTTGACATATTCTTCATGGCTCATCAGGACTATAAACATATCTTATCTGGGAAAATGTATTACATATTAGATATTCCTTTTTTACTAGATTGTCCTCAGTGAGAACACTCCTTTATCTTTTTTGTCAAGATAATTGAGATTATACTGAGCTGTATTTTTTGTCTTTCTGTAACTAGCATTCAAATACTGGTTTCTGGGATCTTTTAGCAATGTATCTATTAATAATAACTGTCCTGCTTGAATGAATGGCCACACAGAAGCTATCAGAAAGAGTCCTGTATTCTGACAAGGGTGGTCTGATGGATCAGAAATCTGTCCTCAAAGGCAGGAAACAGTTAAACACCCAAACTTACAAGCCCATGCTGATATCTGAGAAAGGATAATGAATTTCACACAGTAGTTCTAAAATGGTAATAAAAGTGATTTGTGGGCTTTTTTTTTGTTGTTAAATTCACAGCCATCTTTTTATCATGATTATGAGTTAGGAGTTAATGATGGATAATAGAATCAGTTTTATGTTTCTAGTTTGATAAATGATTAGAAATAGATTTAACCTTGTAGTCTTTAAATTTAACTTTGCGATGCAGTAGGGGACTTTGAATTCTGGATGTCAGGTAGCTACCTCTTTGTAGTCCCTACGTTCTCCTTATGGCTCATTATCTCCTGCCTTAAGGTATATGATAGGTTGGAATTACAGAGAACTCACTTAGATTTTTTTCCTCAGCAAGGTTGAATTTGAGAACCATACCCTGCTCTCCTTCATGTTTACTCTCTTATATTTTGCTGTAGCATGATGTTTAATGAGATAGGGAAAAAGGTGCATTATTCATAATTTTTTAATGAAGGGGTTATGTATAGGCTTTGTAGTATTAAGGTCCGTACATATTTAAATAAAACTGCAGAAAAGCTTTGAGCCATGTGAGCATGTACACATAAAGAATGTAAAATCTCATAGTTGGAAGAGATGGCCTTTAATTTTGTCTCTTTCAAACCCTGTCTGTTTTTGATGGAATTCACTCTATGTATGTTGGCAGTAATGGGAATATCAGTGTGTACATGAATACCACCAGTGATTTACTACCCTAAATGACCCATTCTGTCTTCATAAAACCATTAGAGAGTTGTTTATTTGGCGTTTTTTTGTTTTTGTTCTTGATTTTTTTGTTTGTTTGTTTAAGACAAAGTTTCGCTCTTGTTGCCCAGGCTGGAGTGCAATGGTAGATCTTGGCTCACCGCAGCCACCACCTCCTGGGTTCAAGCAATTCTCCTGCCTCAGCCTCCTGAGTAGCTGGGATTACAGGTGCCCAACACCATGCCCAGCTAATTTTTGGATTTTTAGTAGAGATGAGGTTTCATCACGTTGGCCAGGCCGGACTGAAAATCTTGACCTCAAGTGATCCACCTACCTCAGCCTCCCAAAATGCTGGGATTACAAGCCTAAGTCACCACACCCAGCCGAGAGTTGTTTATATGAAATAAAATGCCTTCCTTTAGGTTCTATCTATAGATCCTAGTTGTACATTTTGAGATTTTTATAGATTAAGTTTCTGAATCAAGGCACCCAGGGCCTGAAAGTCAATCAGGTAGGCCTGTAATGAAAAGATACTTCAGTATGAATTTCTTTTCCTTTTTTTTTCTACTTCAGGAAAGCCTAAGTTTATGGAAGCGTATTTATATATGTCAGTTTTATTGTTCTAATTTTAGAAGAAAAACCATTGAGAAGGAGGGACCCTGGTAAATGTAGTTAGAATGAGTTACAGTTTGGAGACTGAAGGAAAGTATTATCTAATCACTTTTGAAAAGTGTGTGAATGAAAGATGATCCTTGACTCGGTAGCAGCCTTCCTTTCCAGGAACCCCTGAAGGAGTTGAAGGGCAAGTACTCAGAACAGGGAAGCACAGAACTTCTCGATTCCATAGCTCCCACTGTGCTCCTGACGGTAATTTCGGTCCCTCTATATGACCTGCTTCCCCAGTGGAACTACCCAGAGATAGCATCTCTGTTCAGTGGGCTGCCCATCTGTCCAGTCATCTTGACAGCTACGTGTCATCCTTTTGTCCATGGAAGGTTGTACTGTCTACCAGGCAGAACAAAGGCACAACCGTGAACCCATTTGATTTCTAACTTGCAGCCAACTAATCTGAGAATATATGCTTAATATCTAGAACCTAGATTTGATTCTAGGTCAGTTTTTTTTTTTTTTTTTTTTTTTTTTTGAGACGGAGTTTCGCTCTTGTTACCCAGGCTGGAGTGCAATGGCGCGATCTCGGCTCACCGCAACCTCCGCCTCCTGGGTTCAGGTAATTCTCCTGCCTCAGCCTCCTGAGTAGCTGGGATTACAGGCACGCGCCACCATGCCCAGCTAATTTTTTGTAGTTTTTAGTAGAGACGGCGCTTCACCATGTTGACCAGGATGGTCTCGATCTCTTGACCTTGTGATCCACCCGCCTCGGCCTCCCAAAGTGCTGGGATTACAGGCTTGAGCCACCGCGCCCGGCTGATTCTAGGTCAGTTTTACCCATGGATTGAAAAATCAGTTATGTTCATTCACTCCTATTACCACCTATTATTACTGAAGTCTGTTCTTTTATTGAATTTCTACTAGGTCTTCTATGGCATACTAAATTAGAGTGGAATAGCTCATCACTTTAACAGTTTTCTAGTCTAGGCTTCACCATTTTATGATTTAGTACAGTGTGTATTAAATGTTTCTATTTGTTTTTTTCAGTTAGGGTCTCACTCTGTTTCCCAAGTTGGAGTTCAGTGGCACAAACATAGCTCACTGCATTCTTGACTTCCCAGGCTCAAGCGATCCTCCCACTTTAATCTCTCAAGTAGCTGGGACTACAGGTGCATGCCACCATGCCTAGCTAATTTTTTATTTTATTTTATTTTATTTTTTGTAGAGTTGAGGCCTTGCTATGTTTCTCAGGCTGATTTTGAACTCATGGCTCAAGCTATCCACCTGCCTCAGCCTCCCAAAGTGCTGGAATTACAGGTGTGAGCCACTGCACCTGGCCTAAATGTATTTTTAAAGTTTAACAGTAAGCCCTGCAGAGCAAATAATAGCTCAAGTTGTCTCTCAGCCCCCCTCTTCCTATCCCCAACTATTAACATAAACAATATTTGAAGATGAGACAGCAGCAACCAAGGGCACATCAGCCAGTACATGTAGCTGTGTAACCGTGTAGCTGTCGTTAAAGGGAAAAAGAAAGACTGGTGCCTTTGAGCTTATCTGTCAGGCAGGCTGAAGGGCCTGTGAAATTATTGCTGGCTGTTTCTGGCAACTGTAACTGTATAGAGTAGTTCTGTTGTAGGCTGCTAGAAGAGGAGAGGATTAGGGCCCAGTAATAAGGATTTCTGAAAAGTAACTGGGTTGGTCAGTACCATAACACAGATGGGTTATTCGTTGGCAGAAAGCAGTCACATATACCTTTGCTATATGTTATTTATTTAACTTATAAAACTTTTAAAATGAGGAAGCTAACCAGGAGTAGGAACAGATGCGGTGTATTTTAGCATGATTTTCCCTTGACCCTGGGTTCTCTATGAGGCACACAGCTGCCAGTGACATAGGTATGGTCCCATCAGAGTCGTAAAAGTTGCTTAATTTTTGCCATACCACTGGCTTGTTACACTCAGGCAACCCTCAGGTAAGATACCTGTTATACTCAGGTAACTTATAGCAAATGTATATGTGACTGCTTTCTGCCAATGTATAACCCACCTGTGATACTATACTGACCAACCCAGTTTCTCTTCAGAACACTCTATTACTGGGCCCTAATACTCTTCATCTAGCAGCCTATAGCAGAATTACTCTGTATAGTTTCAATTGCCAGAAACAGCCAGCAATGATTTCACAGGTCTTTCAGCCTGCTTGACAGATAAGCCCAAAGGCACCAGTCTTTCCTTTTCCCTTTAATGACAGCTACACAGCTACACGTACTGGCTGATGTGCCCTTGGTTGCCGGTGTCTCATCTTTGAATACTGTTTATGTTAATAGTGGGGGTGGGGTGGGGCTGAGGGACGACTTGAGCTATTATTTTCTATTTAGGGTTTAGTGTTAAACTCAGGTAACCCTGAGTATAACCAGCCAGTGGTTTAGCAAGAATTAACAAACTTTCAGCTGCCCACCTGGAAGAACTTACAGTAATAGTTTCTAAGCAGAAAAGGCAAAATCCTACCAAAGGTCTCCAAGACTTTGGGTGATCGAGCTATGCCTTTCTCTTCCTCCTTTCCTCGTTGACTTCATCTGCTACTCTTCCCTTTCACTGTAGCCACTCTGGCCTCCTCACTGATCTTAGAATAGGGGATGCTGCCACCTCATGACCTTTTAATTAACTGTTGTCCTTGTCTGGAATGTGCCTTCTCCCAATCTCCGTATCTGTATGGCTTCCTTCCTTCGTTTAGATCTCTACTAAAATAATACCAAAAAAGAGAATAGAATGATAGTTACCAGAGGCTGGGAAAGATGGTGGTCAGGGAAATGAAGAGAAGATTAATGGGTGCAAAATTAGATAGAAGGAATAAGTTGGGTTTTTGTTGTTGTTGTTGTTGTTTTTAAGTCTCACTCTGTCACCCAGGCTGGAGTGTGGTGGTGCCACCTTGGCTCACTGCAATCTTCACCTCCCAGGTTCAAGCAAGTATCTCAGCCTCCCAAGTAGCTGGGATTACAGGTGCCTACCACCATACCCAGCTGATTTTTATATTTTTATTAGAAACAAGAGTTTTACTATGTTGGCCAGGCTGGTCTTGAACAACTGACTTCAAGTGATCTGCCCACCTCAGCCTCCCAAAATGCTGGGATTACAGGCCTGAGCCACCACGCCTAGCTCAATAGTACCTTTTTTTTTTTTTTTTTT
>NW_016107400.1:272261-276191 GCF_001604975.1 Cebus imitator | reverse complement strand
ATTTTTAGTAGAGATGGGGTTTCACCATGTTGACCAGGATGGTCTTGATCTCTTGACCTCGTGATCCACCCGCCTCGGCCTCCCAAAGTGCTGGGATTACAGGCTTGAGCCACCGCGTCCGGCCTCAATAGTACCTTTTTAATAAGATTTCCTCACTTCACTCCTAGTACTGCCAACCTTCCTTATTTTTACCCCATAGCATTTCATTATATTTTAAATACTACTTAATTATTTAGTATCACCTCCTGCCCCTCTCCTATTAGAATGCAAATTTCAAAGGGGCAGCAGTTTTGTCTATGTTTTTCTCCCCAACTGCTGTGTCTCCCAGTGCCTGGAACAATGCCTGGCACACAGTAGGTGCTCGATAAATATTTGTTGTTGCATGAGTCTTTTTGCTTTTATTTAAGAAAGTATTAACCAGGCCAAGCGCAGTGGCTCACACCTATAATCCCAGCACTTTGAGAGGCTGAGGTGAGCAGATCACCTGAGGTCAGGAGTTCAAAAGCAGCCTGGCCAATGTGGTGAAACCCCATCTCTACTAAAAAATACAAAAATTATCCAGGTATGGTAATGGGCACCTGTAGCCCCAGCTACTTGGGAGGCTGAGGCAGGAGAATCACTTGAACCTGGGAAGCGGAGGTTGCAGTGAGCCAGGATTACACCATTGTACTCCAGCCTGGGCAACAGGAGCGAAATTCCATCTCAAGAAAAAAAAGAAGAAGAAAATATTAACCAACATCGGATTCATCTAGTTCTTGAACCACACTAAGTAAGGCTATCTCTTCATCTTAACAAACAGAGTATCCTCAAACACAGCCTCTGCCTGTTGCTTCTTAGCAGCTTTGCATTCTATCCTCTGACTCTGATTTAATACCCTTTTATCTGGGTAGGTCTGGTCCTGGTCCCAAGTTTAATCTGAAGACTATAATTACAAATTCATTTTCTCAAGTAGGCAGAGCAAATTTTAGAAGCTATTGCTTCCTTTACTCTGTTTATTGATATTAGGAAAGGCAAGATCACAGCACATTAATGGACCCTATTTTAAAAATTGGAGATGACTAGAAACATGGAACATGTTAATCATGCTCACATTTTGGAATTTTTTTTTTTTTTTTTAAGACAGTCTTCCTCTGTCATCTAGGCTGGAGTGCAGTGGCACAATCTCAGCTCACTGCAGGCAATTCTCCTGCCTCAGCCTCCCTAGTAGCTGTGATTACAGGCACCCACCACCATGCTTAGCTAATTTTTTGTATTTTTAGTGGAGACAGGTTTCACCATGTTGGCCATGCTGGTCCTGAACTCCTGACCTCCGGTGATCTGCCCACCTCAGCTGACAGTTTAGTCCAAAGTATTCTAAAGCAGTGTCTTCATACCACTTTGCAATCTTAGTCTAAGTTTTTTGTTTTGTTTTGTTTTGTTTTGTTTTGAGATAGAGTTTTACTCTTGTTGCCCAGGCCAAAGTGTAATGGCGCGATCTCAGTTCACTGCAGCTTCTGCCTCCCAGGTTCAAGCGATTCTCCTGCCTCAGCCTTTTGAGTAGCTGGGATTCAGGTATGTGCCACCACGCCTGGCTAATTTTTGTATTTTTAGTAGAGACAGAGTTTCTTTGTGTTGGTCAGGCTGGTCTCAAACTCCTGACCTCAGGTGATCCCCTGTCTCAGCTCGGCCTCCCAAACTGCTGGGATTACTAGAATTACAGGCGTGAGCCACCGTGCCCAGCCTACAATCTTAATCTAATCTTTAGTGTTCTGGAGATTTAACTTGCTGACATTTCTAATTCATAGTCTAAGTTATTTGAGAGTTTTTCAAGACTGAGATTAAGCAGATCTCATAGCCAAATGGGGACTACAGGAGAAGTCATAGTATTTCAGTTTCAGTGTCTTTTGGTTTCTCTTGACTTCCTTTGGAATCAAAGCTTACTAAGAGAAATTGGCTCTTAGGAGCTCATTGCCTTTTTAAAGCCCAATAATTACATGTGCTACTAGAGGATTTACAATTTTAGAGATCATCTGGAAGCTCTGTTCAAAGCTTTCATTTCTAGTTCTGAAAACTGTTTAAATATGGAAACTTGAAATGCTGAAGTACATGTTAGGGACGTGGAACCACTGCTAATTTGTCAAATTTTCCCTATAAAGGGTTCCACTGTATATATACTTGTAACAATGAACAGTGTCCTAGTGTGTCCTGAGAATACATCAGTATGGCTTCATACTTGGGATGAACAGCAGTTTGGTATCGTTTCAGGCCTCCTCAGCTATCATGTAATCCACCTGATCTATTGGGTGGACTAAGAAAGAATATGGGAAGAGAGTTCTCCTTTGAATCCTAGCTGTGAAAGTGAACTAAAGATGCTGTTCAGGTTAAAATTTAATTAGCACTGGAAGGAAAGTCAGTTGACATTTCCTGTGGTTCGTGACTCTTTGTGCTATGTTTTTAACTATATCAGATATTGTCTAATATCATAGATCGACCTTTCTGTTTTGTCAGGGTCCCTGAGAATTCCCAGATAATTTATTGGTCAATGAAGTTTGAAATGTTACTTAAACTTCAGATCACCAGGTACCGTGGCTCATGCCTGTGCAATCCCAGCACTTTGGGAGGTCAAGGTGGGAGGATGGCTTGGGTCCAGGAGTTTGAGACTAGCCTGGGCAGCGTAGTAAGACTAGTAAGACCCTGTCTCTACAAAAATAACAAAGCTAGCCAAGCATGGTGGCACACACCTGTAGTTTCAGCTACTCATGAGGCTGAGATGGGAGGATTGCTTGAGCGCAGGAAGTCAAGGCTACAGTGAGCTGTGATCATGCCTCCACACTCCAGCCTGGGCAACAGATCAAGACCCTGTATCAAAAAAGAAATTAAAATAAAAATGAACAAGATGGTATATATCTTTTGGCATTGACTAGGAATGCAGAACTACATGTCAGTTTAACTCCAGTACCTAGCAGAAAGGGCCGCTACTGTTTGAGTCTCAGATGACATATATCACACAGTTGGAGTCAGTACCATTAAAAACCTGTCACTCAGAGCCATTCCCCTAGGATCTGTTGACTAGGTTGTGTGGTACTTAAAACACATCTGAATCATCATTCCTCAGAGAACTGGAGATGGTTGACGTCACTGCCTGGTCCTAGCTTGGACCAGTCTGCAAATAATCTTTCTAAAAGCTAAATGGAGAAGAGGAATAAAAGAAAAAAAATTCTTCAGAAACGTGGAAAGGTCACAAGTGACGTTGTGGAAGAGTAGAAGATAGAATCTCAAAGGCGAGTCCTGTACTACTTGACTTGGTTTTCCTTGTGGCAGTGCCTCCTTTGGTTACCTGTGGTGAGAGGTCAGGTAAGAGGCCTCATTTGCCACAGTTCAGACTGAGTTCATCTTGTACCTTTTTATAGTACTTTTGAGGGTACTGGAACAAGGTTAGAATATTAATTTAGCCTTTTCCTCTCCAGCTGTCCCACCATAAAGAGATTGTAGCTCCTGCAGCAGGCTTCCTATACTATGGAAAGAAGCTAATTGCTAGTTACAGGCTGAAGCTGACAGGTTGCTCTTTTCTCAGCAGCCACGTAAAGTAACTTTAAAAAATCATTGTTATTATTAAGCCTTTATAACCCACTTTTGTGTTTTCAAAGTGCCTTATAATTTCTGCTTGCTTTCCTATTGATGTCCCTAAGAAGCAAGTTAATATTGTTGTGCTCACATGTTGCACATGACATACCAAAGGAACAGAGGATTAGGTAATCTGCTTCTGTACCATCTATGACCTGCTTTGGGCATCCTAAAGCAGAAGCTGAGGTGTGCATTCCGTTCTTTCACTCATTGAACCCATTTTCTCACTGCTTTCTTTGGTGTGTATGTATTGTGGCTTTTATTCTTTTTTGACTGCAACTTAGAAATGTATTTTACATAGTGTATAAACACACACACACACACACA
>NW_016107400.1:269509-271326 GCF_001604975.1 Cebus imitator | reverse complement strand
CAAGGTCTCACTTAGGTTGCCCAGGCTTGTCCCAAATTCCTGGCCTTAAGTGATCCTCCCCCTTCAGCCTCCCATAGTGCTGGGATTACAGGAGTGAGCCACTGCACCAAGCCCCATAGAACCTTTAAGTTTATATATTGTGTAAACCCATGTGAGGTCAGAAACTTTGTATAGTATATTTTACAACTGTTACTCTTCTTCAGCACCTATTCTGTACCAGTCACTGTTCTAGAAACTGAGAATATTGTGGCAAATAGAAGACAGGAATTCTTTCCCTGATGGAATTTATATTCTACCACAGATGGGTTATGTGGCATGGGGACAGACAATAAACCAGCAAATCAGTACAATGCATAGTACATCAGATGGTAGGGAGGGCAGTGGAAAAAAATAAAAGAAGTATTGGGATAGGCAGTCCTGGAGTTGGAGATTGGGTGGTACAATCTTACAAAAATGTGTTGGTCACGGAAGACATATCTGAGAAGATAATATCTGATTAAAGCAAAGACTCAAAGGAGACAGGGTAAGAATCATGGATTTCTGGAGGAAGAGCATTGTAGACAGAAGAAACAGCAAATGCAAAAACCCGTGAAGTAGGAGTGTACCTTGTGTGTGCAAGGAAGGAACAACAGACTTCTGCAGCTGGAATAGAGCTAGCAAGGAGGAGAGTATTAACACAACATCAGAGAGGGGGGAGGAGTTGGATTGTAGGCAGTTGTAACTTTGGGTTTTATTCTGAGTGAAAGGGAAAGGTTTGAGCAGAGAAGTATTTATGAGCTGGCTTACATTGGCTGCTATGTTGAGCAAATACTGGGGAAGCTAAGTGCTCTGAAGGGAAGGTATAGGGGGTTGGGTGGAAGAGTAGTGGAGAGGCAGAGACTATTAAAGGCTTTGCAGAATACCTTAGTAGTCACTGAGTTTGGAAAGATGGCAGGAGGTTGTATTTGGAGGTGGGGAGGGAAGATTAAGAGTTGGTTTTATCACAATGAGACTATCTCACACCAGTTGGAATAGCTGTTATTAAAAAGTAAAAAAATAACAGATGCTGGCGATGTTGTAGAGAAAAACGCAATGCTTATATGCTGTTGGTGGGAGTGGAAGTCTTCAACCCTTGTGGAAGATTGTGGTGATTCCTCAAAAAGACCTAAAAACAGAAATACCACTCAACCCAGCAGTCCCATTACTGGATATATATCCAAAAGAATGCAAATCATTCTATCATATCATAAAGACACACGTATGTGTATGTTCATTGTAGCACCATTCACAATAGCAAACACATGGCATCAACTTAAATGCCCATCAGTGGATAAATGCCCATCCACTGGATAAAGAAAATGTGGTACATGTACACCATGGAATACTATGTGGCTGTAAAAAAAGAATGAGCTCATGTCTTCTGCAGGAACATGGATGGAGCTGGAAGCTATTATCCTTAGCAACCTAACACAGGAACATAAAACCAAACACCACATGTTCTCACTTATAAGTGGAAGCTAAATGATGAGAAACATGGACACAAAGAGGGGAACAACACACACTGGGGCCTACTAGAGGATGGAGGGTGGGAGGAGGGAGAGGATCAGGAAAAGTAACTAATGGGTACTAGGCTTAATACTTGGGTGATGAAACAAGCTGCACAACAAACTCTGATGACACACGTTTACCTATGTTACAAGCCTGCACATGTACCCCTGAACTTGAAATAAAAGGTTTTTTTTTAAAAAAAAAAAGAATTTGGCCGGGCGCGGTGGCTCAAGCCTGTAATCCCAGCACTTTGGGAGGCCGAGGCGGGTGGATCACGAGGTCAAGAGATC
>NW_016107400.1:266617-269338 GCF_001604975.1 Cebus imitator | reverse complement strand
AAAAAAAAAAAAAAAAAAAAGAGTTTGGTTTTAGACATAGTCCTTTTGGGCTATTAGTTGTCCAAGTGAAGATACTAAGTAGGCAGTTGGATATATATGTGGTTATTGATTTCCCTCAAGCAAGCTAGGTATGATGTTATAGCTCTTGGAAAATAGTTTAGAAACTTGTCTGGATTATTATCTTCCTCTCTATACCTGTTGGGATAGTGAATTTTTAAATAAGAAAACAAGAAACTGTCTTTCTCTTTTTCTGTCTCCCTCAAACAACAATCAATATCATGTTCTTTAAGGCTGATTTAGTTATATTTAAGAGTAATCGGCATCAGGATTGGAATTAAACTGGCTTCATACTGTTTTTCCCTTGGCTCTTTTTTAATATCCAAAATATGATTGGCATATCTTTGGAGAACCTAGCATTCTTTGGGTTGTGATCCATTACCTATGTTACCTTTCTTAGCATGTAGATATTATTTAGTTCAGTGATTTGAAGCCAGAAGAACCCATACATCATCCCATTCCCCCCGCCCCATTCCTGCCTCATTGAGAATCAGTGTGCCTAATGAGAGATGTAACTGATGGAATTCTGTTATGTATATGAATGATGTCGAGGTAGAAAAAAGGTTGAGAAACACAGTTTTTCATTTTTATTTGTTCAACATTTTCCCCTTATTTTCATGCAATAAATATTTATCGAGGCAGTCAATATGCTAGTGAAGATAAGAGTCAGCCCCTTCAGTCAAGGAGCTCATTGTATTATAGGTCCGCCGGAAGTAAGCCATTATTATATGCTATCATAGAAGCGTATGCATTGGGTGCTATAGGTTAGAGCTTTCTGCAAAGTGTTAATCTTGAACTGAACCTTAAAGTTAAATAGATATTTTTCCAGACAGTAAAGCTCAAGGAAAAGAAAATATTAAGCAGAAAGAACAACATATTAAAAAGGGTACAAAGCTGTGACTTTCAGTGTTTGGGGAATAAGAAGTAATTCTGATGTGGTTGAAGTTCCACGGAAGTAGGCTGGAGAGGTAGGCAGGAGTCAGATCTGGGAAAGCCTGTATTCTTGAAATGAACCCAGTTCTAGCCTAGAGTGAAAATTTGAGAACTGCAAAATACAGATTTTAAAAAGCTAATATAAAAGAGATGAACTACTTCCCCCAGTGAGTGACCTGTGTAGTTGATCCTATAAAGAGGTGATAATTTACCAACGCAGTAGCAAAAGGAATCATTAAGCTAACAATTTGCCTTTTAAAAAATCTCTTTTGATCTCTTTCTTAACATAGTAGTCGTACTACATCTGAGCATGTATAAGATTTCAGATAAGTCTAATGTGATTATCCTTAATTAGGAAAGATTCTAAGTAAAAGGGTAGAACAGGAGATGGTAAAAGCAGAATGAATTTTTCTTTTTCTGTCTCTTTTTTTTTTTTTTTTTTTGAGATGGAGCCTGGCTCTGTAGCCCAGGCTGGAGTGCAGTGGCACAATCTCAGCTCACTGCGGCCTCTGCCTCCTGGGTTCAAGCGATATTCCCACTTCAGCCTCCCGAGTAGCTGGGACTACAGGCACATGCCACCATGCCCAGCCAATTCTTAGTAGAGATGGGATTTTGCCATGTTGGCTAGGCTGGTCTCAAACTCCTGACCTCAGGTGATCCGCCTGCCTTGGCTTTCCAAGGCTCGTATGGTGGCTCATGCCTGCTGGGATTATAGGCATGAGCCACTGCACTCAGCCGAATTTTTCTTTTTTGAACAAACACTTATTACAGTACTTACGAGTCAAGGCTGTTCACTGTGCTTGGCAAATATTAACTCATTATCCTCATAACAACCCCATGAATTCAGTACTGTTGTGATCTACATTTTACAGACAGGAAACTGTCAGAGTCAGAATTTGAAATCAGGTGTTCTGGCTCCCAAGTCCATGCTCTGAACCTCTGTATCTGCTGCCTCTGATTTGTGGGTATCCTAGTTTCTCAGACAGTTGTTCTACAGAAGTCCCAGGAAAGCCCTTGGGGTGTCCCAAAACTCCTGAAATTGTATGGCAAAATGTTGTATGTAGGTTTTTCACCAAGAGGGTCAGTGACTTTCATCTGTTTGTCCAAAGGGTCTACAGTGCAGAACAGTTTGGCACCTCTTACCTAGAAGACCTTTTCATGTCTTTTCCATTGTTAAACGGCTCCTCTTGGCATAAGGATTCTTTTGGAAGAACAAGATGTTTACAAACTCATTCAGGCTTCTTAGATAACAATGTTCTGTTCTAAATTAATTGCTTATCCAGCTGATCTTCCTGGGAACTTCTTCCCAAATATTCCTGCCAGTCCCAGATTCAGAGACTGTAATTATTTCATGTAGGATAGGGCCTGGCACCTGTTTTAAAAAGCCTTTCCAGATGATTCTGATATAAATCTTCAGTTAAGAACCACTAATATTGTCCGCTGGAGGATGGGGATACTATTTTCTGTATCTTTCCTTATATTGCAAATGCTTGCGACATAGTAAACATTAATAAATGTTTGAATGAGTGGTACATTGTGAGATATAACTGCTTTATATTCAAAGATAAACACTTGCATTTCACATGAGACCTTTATATGACCCACCATTAATCTATCCCTATCACCCCAGTTTTCACTTTTTTTTTGAGACAGAGTTTTACTCTTGTTGCCCAGGTTGGAGTTCAATGGCACGATCTCAGCTCACTGCAACCTCTGCTTCCCAGTTCAAGC
>NW_016107400.1:239263-266467 GCF_001604975.1 Cebus imitator | reverse complement strand
GTATTTTTAGTATTGACAGAGTTTTGCCCTATTGGCCAGACTGGTCTCAAATTCCTGACCTCAGGTGATCTGTCCGCCTTGGCCTCCCAAAGTACTGGGATTATAGGCCTGAGCCACCACACCCAGCCATACTCTAGTACATCCTAAAGAATGTCTTCAGTCTCTTTCCTGAGATTAGTTACTCTGCTTAAATTAACCAGATTTAAGCTTTTTGAGAATCCTATCTCAGCATTTTGGGCATCAGGCCATGTTATATATATATAGGTCACAAACTCCTAAGCCTGTTAGTTAACAGGTTAAAAGCAAGGAAAATAACTTCATGGACTCTTCTGGGAGAGAGAACATAATTATGGAAAAGGGAATACAGGCACCATTTAAAGTAGGGAAGATAAGTTGATATTAAATGTAGAAGGACTGGAAGTACTTTAGAAAGAGGATATTTGGATCTCATAGCCACAGTTTTAAGAGATCAGTATGCTATTGAAATGTAGACATTTGCCATAAACGGCAGAAAGTGAGAATAGTGTACTAGACAAGCACTTTTTAACTTTGTTTTTAGAGCAAAATGAGATAGAAACAGGTATGGTTACTGATTATAGAACTTGCTCAGATAAATGTTCTCGTACAGTGCTAACAGCATAGATAGGAAAGTCATTAGTGACGGAAACCAGTGGGAGGTGGTGACTTAGAGCAAGCCAAGCCGCCTCCTGCTGTCTCTTCTTACAGTATATGGGCCTTATAATCTGCTGCTGTGCAATTTGCCTGTTCCTGAAAGTATATACTAATCAGTGTTGCCGTGAATAAAAGTACTTACTGTAGCTTTTTAAAAAACAGCATGTTCCGAATTAAGCAATCTATGGTAGAATCATAGTCAAGAAGTTTGTATTGTGAGAAGAAAATTCATTTATTTGCTTGCTTAAAGATTTTTTGTTCTTATAGTCATCAGGTTTACCAATGTTAGCTCCAACAAGCTTTTTCCAACCATAAGACCTGGGAAATAAGGTTTATAAAAGAAAGAATTTTAAAACTGATATCTTAAAAAATAAAGAGGTAGCATGGTACTAGTTATTGTGCGGAGAAATAAAAATCAAGATTTAGCATCAAACCTCTGTTTGCATCCGAATTCTTCTGTGTACTAGCTACGTGACTGTGGATGTTAGTCTTTCTAAACCTGTTTCATTCATTATCTGTGAAATAGAGGAGAATGTTACCTACTTTGTTTGAGATCATTATAATGAGAGTTAGAAATAATATCATTAGTAGGTAACGTAGTAAGTGATAGCAGCTACTATTAATCATAGAGACAAAAAACAACAGACTAGCTTATTCCTGGTATCCAAGTTGTGCCTTGAAGACAGGCCTTTTGGAAAGAGGTAGAGTTGCAGGTTGTCGCAGTTCTATACAATGTTGAGTAAGCAAGGGTGTGCTTTGCAGTATATGTGCCAGCATGTCTTGATTTGGGGAGACCTGCACTGACCGAAAGAGGAAGGAAATAGGGAGGCATATTTCTAGACACAGTGTTGCTCTTTCCCTCCTACCTGGCTCCCTACAATGTCCTCATTTTACCTTGTTGCTTTCCTGGCAGGTGGCTGTGAAAAACAATATCGATGTCTTCTACTTCAGCTGCCTCATCCCACTCAATGTGCTTTTTGTAGAAGATGGCAAAATGGGTAAGTACGTTCCTGCCTATCCTGCAGAATATACCTTTGCCCTTCTTCTGCTTGTCAGGCAGAGCATAGCCCCAGAAGTACAAGTTATTTTGAGGTTAAAAAAATGGCGTAAGGATATTTTAAAGTTCTTAATAATTGCTCATTATTTATTCTCCCAAGTCACAGTTGTTCTTGCTTTGCCATTGGTCTCTAAATCGCAGTGCCCGATACTTGAATAATTCAGTCACCCAAGATACATAGTAAGAGGTTTGGGGACCTAGTAAATATGGATTTGAATCTCAGCTGTCCCGTTTATTTGCTGTGTGACTGGTCAAGGTAATAAACTTTTTGGAATTTCCATTTCCAAATTTACAGTGTAAATAATTTTTATAATGATTTAATGAGATAATACATGTAAATTTAGCACTTTACTGTGTACTGAATTCATACTGCCTCAAGCTAAGAATTCAGTAATTTGTAATAAACCATCAGTACTCCTGATGTGTCTATTGACATTTCTCTCTTCCCTTATTTATGAACCACAATCTAATAAAACTGGCTTATAGTGGTGCATATTAAACTATGATGGCACTAAATTTATTTGATTCTCAGAATAGCTCTTTGGGTAGGCAGGACAGATGTAATTATAGATGAAGAAACTAAGGCTCAGAAAGGTCATAAGTCACCAAAATACGAAAACAAGGGAGCCAAAATGAAACCCTAGATGTAGACTCTTTTCCAATGTATCTTAGTGTTGTTGATGAGGGATTAATTGAACTGGATCATAGCACTTTTGCAGACCTCAGAATTGCCTCCAATCCCAGCCTGCTGTTAGCTATTTTGCAAGGACCAGCATGACAAAGGAACAATGATGCTAGGCATCAGAAATCAGAATACTGACAGATTATGCACATCCATCCTTCCCCTCTGCTTCCCCATACAGAGCGCCAGGTCTTTCTTGCAACATGGAAGGATATTCCCAATGAAAATGAACTTCAGTTTCAGATTAAGGAATGTCACTTAAATGCTGGTGAGTAATGTACTCTAAATTTCATTTTCATCTTAGTAAATCAAATTAGATATTTGAGATTTTAATCTTTCTTTTGCCTACCCTTTTATCCTCCCCTGTATCCACTATGTTTCTAGTGGATATATATGGTAGATGCATTACTTTGCAAACCCCTGTTTAAAAACATGGTATGTTGGCCGGGCGCGGTGGCTCAAGCCTGTAATCCCAGCACTTTGGGAGGCCGAGGCGGGTGGATCACGAGGTCAAGAGATCGAGACCATCCTGGTCAACATGGTGAAACCCCGTCTCTACTAAAAATACAAAAAAATTAGCTGGGCATGGTGGCGCGTGCCTGTAATCCCAGCTACTCAGGAGGCTGAGGCAGGAGAATTGCCTGAACCCGGGAGGCGGAGGTTGCGGTGAGCCGAGATCGCGCCATTGCACTCCAGCCTGGGTAACAAGAGCGAAACTCCGTCTCAAAAAAAAAAAAAAAAAAAAAAAACAAATCAAAAAAAAAAAAAAAAAAAAAAAAAAACATGGTATGTTTTGATATAGGTACTAGAGTACTTACAAGCTAACAGATTTAGGCAACAAACTAGAATCAGCCCATCTACCCAATTCTTCCCTACGTAAAGATATGTTAGTTCTATTACTTAAACATCCTAATAATCAAAAACTGAAGTGGCACTTGAGAATATTCACTCCCCTAGTAAATCAATTGGCCGTTTCTTCTTTTGTATCAATCTTTGGTATTGGAGGAAGAGTGGCTGTCTTTCTGAGATTCTGTACTTAGAACACTGTGTTTATAATTAAACAATGTATCATAGTTAATGAAAGCCTGGTTGGGCCAGGCATGGTGGCTCATACCAGTAATCCTAGCACTTTGGGGGGCTGAGATGGAAGGATCTCTTGAGGCCAGTTCAAGACCAGCCTGGGCAACATAGTGAGATCCCATCTCTATAAAAGAAAAAAAAGCCTACTTGGTAACCTTTTATTATACTGCCCTGTGCCAGCTTTCATGTGATGTTACTAACCTCTTTAATCACCATTAAAAAGCTCCAGAACCTTTTGTAGTTAACTTTATTACTGTAAAGGAACATAAAAGGGGTATCCCAAGAAGAAGAACAATAGCAGCTATTAGTCCCTTGGGCTTTGTTTCTCTGAAATATTCCTCAGGAATGAAAGGAGCCCTAAGTTATTCTGAGTCCTGCCTTTGTTTCACTGTTGCTCTCTCTCTCTCTTTCTCTCTCTTTCTCTAGAGCTCTTTCTTTCTCTCTTTTGAGGTTAGTACAAGGCTTTGTGAATTTGAACGAAAGTGAGCTTTGGTGCTTGGTCAGCACTTCCTCTTTCCTCATTTACCCCTCATTTACTCATGCACACATTGGTGGTTCTCCCAAGGGTTTTCCAGCACGTTACCATCCTCCCGTTGCAGCTAGAGCACAGCACTGGGGGAAGGAGGCAACACAGCAGTACAGAAAGCAAAAAACAAATTAATGCCTTCTCATTCCAGCTTTTTGTTTCTAATTTTAGTTTTTTATGGCTCTATGTCATATTCATCTTCTGTGTTCAGATGAATCTTATAGGGCTTTTGAAATCCAACATCATAGTGATCAGCTTCTTCCTGTGATACCTCTTTTAAATGTGATGCCCCTATAGGCCCTCTCTGAGACATTCAGGAGACTGAAGCCCTCCTGAAACCCTCAGAATAAGACATTCAGACAGACATCTTTGCATATAGAAACTTCAGACAGATGTTTGCCTCTGATAATAATTGTTTCACATCTCTGGGGCTCTTGGAAAGGTGTTTGAAGCAGAGTCTTCTGTAATTTCCATCATAATAATCAATTGGTTTGATTAATTCAATAATAGTTAATTGATTTTTTTTCATTTTGTGCCATATTCTAAGAATATGACAGTGTCATTTCTCCTTCACTTTGAGGCCCACTAGTAAGTTTCCATGAACCTCATTTGGTGATTACGGGAGGTTGGACAGCTTTCCACAGTATAAGCTGTTCTTCAGGAAGCCGTCAGGTGAAGAATCCTCAGTGGCTAGTGTCGAGAACCCAGGTGGATCCTGTTAGAGGAATCGCCTCTGTACCCAGCTAGGAAGAGACCAGGCCCGATTATAGTCACCTTTGTGGGAGTTGGTCCAGTGGTAACATTTTTCCCTTAAGAAAAAGTGTTCTGTTATCAATGAAAGTTTAAAAAATACAGCATACGCTAGGCTTCATCTAGAAATTGCCATTGCATGTTAGCAGACTAAAAGTTCTGAGAAGCTACACTGAAGAAGCCTATTTAATTCAGTGTTGACTGAACTTACTTGAACTTGGGATTTAAAATTACAAAATGCTTATAACATCATGTGGACCACCAGTGTTCCTTGAAGATGATCTGGAAAACTCCCTCCGATAGGGTAGAGATAGACCAGAGTGATTGGAAAGCAGGTTTGGTTTCAGACGTGTTCAGTATGAAAGGGACACGATTGTTTAAAAAATAAAAAAGAAGTTTGGGTGACTGAGAGCTTTGGTCTGTCAAAATAACAGAATGAAAAAATCCCCCTGCTTTGGAGTTTTGAACCCTTATTGCACCTTGCCATGTTTTTGTGATCTTGTCAAATAGGAAGTGTCTGGCATTTCTTCTAGTGGAGCTGTGCCCTTTGATGTCGTTTCTCAGCAAATTCAGTTTTGATCAATTCTGTCATGGCCTCACACCAATCGCTGCATGCCTTAGGTGCTCCAAATACCAGTAAATCAGATTGCAGTGATACACTGCTCTGTGGCTGTGCCACACGTGAAACATAGGGGAAAACAGCCATTTCATTTTCTCCCAAAGTCCAAGGCCATCATTTTCCCACATTAAATCACTGCTAGTCTTGCAAGGCTACTTCCTGCAACCAGTCGTTTCCAGCTCTTCCTTTGGGTCCATCCCCAGGTCTGGAGTGCCCTGGCCTTTACATTTCTTTCCAGTCTCAGGGGCTCTATTAACATGAACGTTTTTAGCTTTAGTGCCTTCTGATTCAACAGCCTGGGTCTAGCTGAGAGCTAAAAATACCATCCTTTCCAGCTGATCTGCCCTAATCACATTAGCACCAACACTTTAAATAGCTTTTCTGTGCTAGCATAGACATTTGACAGATGGAACTAACACTCTGAGGGCTACAGGAAGTCATAGGCTTAAAGGACTTACCAACTTAGCACTGAGCTTTACTTTGCTCTTTCATCTCCTTCTAGAGAATAAAGAAAGAGACCTTCTTCCCAAGTCTTAATAATCAGTTTTTAATAGGAAAGCATGTGATGGCAATTCTTATGATGCCACTAATTGTGTAAGTGCACCTTTCTGTGTAAGCACCTTTAATTGTGTTAGCACCTTTCTGATCTAACTAGAAAATGTTAGATCAGAAAGGTGCTAACAGGACTCCCTCCTTTCTAGCACTGATCATTTCTGTGGATGCTGGGAGATCTGTATGAATCTGTTTTGTGTCTTACCATTACAGCTGCATTTGGGGTTAATACGTATCTGGGACTACTATCTTAAGTGCACAAGAAGTAGCTGCATCTCCAACCATATCTGGAAAGGAATCTTTGTGATAAACAGTGCAACAAACCCATTTTTTAATTTAATGTTCATAATATTAAGAAAAGCTCAGAGACTTAATATATCTATTTTCATTAGTTAGGTACTGTAATGAGAGACAAATATCTGTTCCAGCATGGGGGCTAGGTAAAGGTGAATTCTGTTTCATTGTTTTGTTGTGGCTTTCCCCAGCCTTTGGAATATTTCAAAAATGGAAACTCTCTTCCAGCTAACACCTAACTATAGTTTGGTTGCTTAAATGGTAAAAAGTGTTCTTTTCAGCAGTCATCGTGGTTTCGAGCTTGCTAATAATACCACAGGACGGCCCCAGATGTAAATTCCCCCATTCCACTCTCTAATATGAGTACCTTCTTCACCCTTACTCCTGTCAGAGGATGTATGACCTTACCTAAAGTAGAAAGGTAAAGGAAGGAGGATCATATCCATACCTTCAAAGAGTTCAGACCCCAGATCCAAAACGCCAAATTTATGGAAGGATACAAATGAACCATTAAGAAATCTTATCTTGGCAGGGCTCACTGGCTCACACGTGTAATCTCACACTTTGGGAGGCTCAGGCAGGAGGATAATGTGAGCCTAGGAGGTTGAGACTGCAGTGAGCCCTGATCACGCCACTGCACTCCAGTCTGGGCAACAAAGATCCTGTTAGAGAGAGAGAGAGAGAGAGAGAGAGAAAGCAAGGAAGGAAAAAGAAAGTAAAGAAATCATATCTTGAAGGGAGTGTAACTATATTTGACCATCTTTTTTTATTCTATACTTTGGGATAAATCTCAGTGTCTTATGCCTCAGATGATATCATCAGCACACACTGAAACATTACATTACATTCTCATTCTCAGAGTCTCACAACTGTAAGATTCCGTCGTGTTTCCCAGAATGTCAAAATGTGTTTAAAAAAACGTAAAAACTATATGTCTTGTCAAGAATTCTATCCCAGTCTGGCTGGGAAGCCTCTTATATCTGGCTCCACTTGCCATTCTTAATCATAGTTAGCAGAATCTGATCATTCTGCAATCTGTCAATCTTCAGACTCAAACCTAATATCTAAAATGTATAAAAACCAAATCATACATACTAATGTTATGAAACCCTCTCTCTATTTAGTCTTCTGATAAAAATCACAGTACAGTCATTCATTAGGAACAGAGGTTGCTGACCAGAATGCTTCCAAATGTATTAAAGTTACATCCATTCAGCTTGCTCATTCTTCCTGACTGTTTGCCATGTTTTCTAATTCTAGAAAAGTGTGTGTGTGTGTGTGTGTGTGTGTGAGAGAGAGAGAGAGAGAGAGAGAAAGAATGTTTCTTAGCCTGTCATCTCTTACATAGGTGGTGAAATAAGACTATTTCATGATTATTTCTATAGGAATCCGGGCCTTACCACATATATACTCTGGAATGTATTTGTGCCTATGCAACAAGGTGGCTGTTCAACAAAGGCTCCTACTTTGTGTGTTTTTGGTTTCCTGGGAAATGGGCAAGAGCCTTGAAAGTTAAGAATGATTTTTACAACTTAAAGCAAGCCCCTCTGTGTTCAAGGCAATCCTGTCAAAAAGCATTAGCCAAACTCTAGCTGCTGATGTTGCCTAGCAACCTAGTCAAAGCTGCGAGAGCACTTCATTGTGGGAACCAGGGTGGCAGCCAGAACTGCCTCATCCCCCACAAGGTGATTAAAGGGCATATTGAGGCCCCTTCTTCCAACAGTATTGCATATAAGTACACTGAGATACATTTTTTGACTCCCAAACAGCCATTTCTTAAGGTATAACTACTCTACTTGTGTCAGTGAAAAGCTTAGAAATAAAAGGAGAAAAGCTAAGTAATAACTAAGTGTGGTAAACATGTCTTATGAAAGGAATATTAATGCCTTCTCTACTGAGCTATCAGTGGTTTGAACGTGGGAGAAAGACATCAGAGTGAGAACTACCTACAAAAGTAGTTCACATCTATGTTTATGGTATTATGTCAATATTGGCATCTCCAACACCTATCAGAAGCTTATTCAGCAGATATTGATGACAGGTACCTGTTGTATCCCAGATAATGAGGGAAGTACAGTGCTGAAAAACTCCAAGATCCCTTTGCTCAGGGACCTTACCATTTAGAAGGGTAGAAAGACCATTCATCATGGCAACCTTTTCTCAAAAAGCACAATAGAATATGACAGATTTTTATGTGGGGAGAATTTGGTTCTTGAGGTAGGCATGAGTAATTTGAATGCTCTCTTCAGAAATGAATATAATAAATAGTCAACAAAGAAGCAGTACTTGTCATCTCTATTCTTAAAAGTTTCTCTTTTCCTGATACAACAACATCTCATAAACAGAAAAATAACCTTTTTATTCTAGAATGTTGTCATTTCGAAGTGCCAAAACACCAACCCATTCTTACCCTGAGTTGGTGACTATGAAAGCTTCTGTCCTGACCAGCAGCCACAGCTGGAATTTTAGGACCTAGCAGCAGTCACCTTTGCACAGCTTCAGTCATTCTGAAAGTCTGTGGTTGAGACAGTTTGTTTCATTATTATTTTCAAGGCATAGTATTCCCTAAAGGCTTAAGAAATTATTGTTTCCTGCTTTGAAAACAAACAAAATTTTAAATATCTAGAATAATAAATTTGTTTTGCAGTTGACTTCTACAGCTCTGGGCCCTTGCCGATCCTGGCAGTTGAGGCCCGAGTGGCTCACAATGAAGTAGTAGTGACTTGGGAAGTAGCACTGTGGGTGTTGTCATCAGTCTTGTATCCCCATTGATCTGGAGCCACCATCCAGAAATGAATACTAACATGACAGTCACTGTGACATACCCACACACTCATTTCTTTGTCCTCTTCAGAATCTTTTTTTACCTGTCTAGCACCTAATTTGAGATTTACCAACTTCTTAGGCCCACCAATTTCATAATCTCCAAAGGTAACTCACACTAATCTGTAGGTGTACCTTATTCTGTTTTCAGTTCTGGAATCTGATAAGCAAACAATTCATGAACTTATTCTTCACTTTTTGCTGTTGTATAGGAGAATGGCTTCTGAACTGTACACGTGTCCATGTGACAGTACTTGTCAGGGAACTGAACACATGCAGCTCATAAGGATGTGAGAAGAGAGTGTACATTTGTTTGAGATTTTAACTGAAGGTGTTGGATTTTGAATCTGTATTTCTAGACACTGTTTCCAGCAAGTTGCAAAACAACAATGTTTATACTATTGCCAAGAGGAATGTGGAAGGGCAGGATATGCTGTACCAATCCCTGAAGCTCACTAATGGCATTTGGATTTTGGCCGAGCTACGTATCCAGCCAGGAAACCCCAATTATACGGTAAGGACTTTCTCAGAATGGGTGAGATGGATTAGAGGAGGGAGGTGAGAGAGCCTTTTCATTTTTACTGAGCACCCTAGAAAGACCTAGAGGAGGTCTTCAAATCCAAGATATACAAAATAAGCAGTCAATAAAGAAATCCCATTTGCCTCAATGGAAGACCTCCTCTCTGTAGTATCCGCCCCATCCAACAGGTATGGTGCCTCTTGCCAGTGCCTCAAATCCATCCCTCCCCTTGGTGTATACAGAGTTTCTCACAAAACTTGGCAGCTTCATCCTCAATATCAGTTAATACTTATCTACCGTATCTGTGCATATGGTACTGTAACAAGCTGCGGAGAGGATTGTTTACATAGCTAATGTCAGGAAGAACTTTCTTGCTGTTGGAGTTTATGACGTAAGTATATCAGAGTCATTAACACTTTTCAGCAGCATCGTATGACCTGAAATGCTTGTTATTAAAGGTAAGGCAAAATGTAATACACCTTTGGAAGCCTATAAGTTTTCCAAACTAAAGTATCACAGTGAACTAAAGTAAAAATTCTGACAATAGTAAGGCGGAAACAATTGCTTTGTTAAACAGCAAAGATTGATACCCAAGCACTAGGCATGTTTGCTGTTGTAAAATGTGATTTCCCGAAAGGATGCTGCTTGCCATCTGCATTTTGAAAAGCAAAGGAAAAATCCTTGAGGTGGGGAGAAATATCGTATTCCTCTGTTATGGTTGAGGTTTTTGTAGGTGGCTATTTAATTCTGAGGAAGCTGAATAGTCAGTAGCTTAAAGGAGCCTTTTAGCGATTTAGCTGAGAAAAGTCTGTGATTCCATTCCTTAATTTTGACAGCTAAGTCTGTTTTCACTATCATATATCGAGGGAATAGTACCATCCAGAACTGAATATTCTTGGTGTTTTTCCCACTAGTTCCCTTTCTTGAAGTAAGAGTAGCGTGCATGTGTGTGCGTATGCGCATGCACACGCTCCTGAGTCCTGGCAAACTAGATTTTCTCACTCAAGCACTTGTGAGCTGAGAAACTTCAGGCTTCCCTCATAAAGTTTAGGCTCCTCTCCTCCACCCCCCACCAGTCTCATCTTTTTTGGAGAGTAACGTACTGTCATTTATCTTGAGTTTCCTAAGAAAGGAAAACCCCTCTGTGCTGTTTCTCTAGGGACAAGTTTTGCTATAAAATCAAGGTAGTACATGCCTGTAATCCCAGCTACTGGAAAGACTGAGGCAGGAGGATCATTTGAGCCTGTGAGTTCAAGACCAGCCTGGATAACCTAGTGAGACCTTGTCTCAATTGGAAGAAAAGAAGGGGTTGTGGGGAGAATAACTCCATTTACTCCCTAGAAATTTGCCATAAGTTTGTATATGGATGTGTGGTTTTCTTTTTTCCTTTTTGCTTACTGTCCATTATTTTATTGTGTATAATCTTCCATCTCAGTTAGGTTAAATAACGTGATTACTCCCAGGTTGCAGATAAGTAAACCAAGGCTAAGAATGGTTAGTGACTAGTTCAAAGTCTTGTAATTTGCTGGTAGGTGAGTTTTGTTTAGAATTCAGGTGTTTCTTGACACCCTTCTTATACCATTTTGTTGATTAGTATCAGTAAATTTAAAAATTTTAACAAAAATTTTTTTTAATTTTTTAAAAAGATTTTAAAGTTTGGCCGGGCGCGGTGGCTCACGCTTGTAATCCCAGCACTTTGGGAGGCCGAGGCGGGTGGATCACGAGATCAAGAGATCGAGACCATCCTGGTCAACATGGTGAAACCCCGTCTCTACTAAAAATACAAAAATTAGCCGGGCATGGTGGCGCACACCTGTAGTCCCAGCTACTCGGGAGGCTGAGGCAGGAGAATTGCTTGAACCCAGGAGGCGGAGGTTGTGGTGAGCCGAGATCGCGCCATTGCACTCCAGCCTGGGTAACAAGAGCGAAACTCCATCTCAAAAAAAAAAAAAAAAATTTTAAAGTTTGTTAAAATTTCTTTACACTTGATCTTAGCCAAAAGGCCGAGAAGCAATGTTTGTTAAAATTTTTTTTAATGTTTTATTTTGAAATAAAGACTCAACAATTTTTTTAAATGGAATGTAGAGTTTCTGCATCTCTTTTACTCAGTTTTCCCCATTAATAATAACAACATCATATACACCCATACTACATTTTTTAAACTAAGAACGAGATATTGGTACAATATAATTAACTAAACTGTAGACATTATTCTAATTTCACTAATTTTTACACTTTTAGGGGTGAGGGGTGTGTAGTGTATATTACTGTGAACTCTTATCACGTGCTTTTAGGAGTGGGGTGGGCAGTCAGTTTGATAACCACTGCCAGTGTCCAGACATAGACTTGTTCTATCACCACAAAAAACTGCCTTAATGTTCAGACTCTCACCCCAGCCCTAATCCCTGGCAGCTGTTCTCTATTACTAGAATTGTGTCATTTTTAGAATGTATAAATTACACTCATGTAGCACGTAACCTCTTAAGATTGTTTTTGCATGCATAATACAACATTCTTCCAAGTTGTTACATGTATCCATAATTTGTTCTTTTTTGTGGCCAAGTAATTGTTCACTGTATGCATGTACCATAATTTCTCCATTCGCCTTTTGAAGAACATTTTTCTCCTATTTAAACAAACGTTTTGAGGTAATTATAAATTCATATGTATTTGTGAGAAATTACAGTGACTGGGTATGGTGGCTCATGCCTGTAATGCCAACACTTTGGAAGGCCATGATGGAAGGATCACTTGAGGATAGGAGTTCAAGACCAGCCTGCTCAATATAGTGGCACCCCATCTCTATTTTAAAATATATATTTTTAAAGAAATTATAGAGTGAGCTCTTCCTGTAAGCGG
This sequence comes from Cebus imitator, assembly GCF_001604975.1. Lineage (NCBI taxonomy): Eukaryota > Metazoa > Chordata > Mammalia > Primates > Cebidae > Cebus > Cebus imitator. Next base: position 254,033 of record NW_016107400.1, on the reverse strand, counting down.
CCTGAGATGATCTGTATTCAGTTCACCCAGAAAACCCCCAAAATCATACAAAGCAAGAGATTCAAATCTTCATGTTCACTTTAAGAACACTCATGTAAGTGCCCAGGCCATCAAAGGTATGCATGTCCAAATGGCCACCAAGTACTTGAAAGATATCTCTTTATAGAAGCAATGTGTGCCATTCTGTATTATTGTAATGGAGTTGGTAAGGTATGATAAGCCAAACAGAAGGGCTGGGCACAGGATGACAGGTGGTCCAAAAGTGTTGAATTTGTGCTATACATGTTTAAAAAGGCAGAGTAATGCTGACCCTAAGGGTTTAGATGCAGATTCTCTGGTCATTGAGCATGTCCAGGTGAACAGAGCCCCAGGATATGTTGCCATACTTACAGAGCTCAGGGCAGATTAACCCATACATAAACTCCCCTGCCACACATTGAAATGATCCTTACTGAAAAAGAGTAAATTGTTCTTAAACCAGAAGAGAGGGTTGTATGGAAGAAAAAGATATCCTAGAAGAAATTGGGGAAAACAAAAACATATAGCCTGGAAATAAATTTGGCATGGAATAAATGCAAAAAAAAAAAAAAAAGATTCTGTCCTCCTGGGTAGCCACACCCACATTTCTTCCTTCCATATATTTATATATATACATTTTTTTTAATAGAGACAGGGTCTCACCATGTTGCACAGGCGGTCTCAAACTCTTGGCCTCAAGTGATCCTCCCATCTTGGCCTCCCAAAATGCTGGGATTGCAGGCATGAGCCACTGCACCTGGCCCCCAGCCCCTATATTTTTAAATGGTGAATTTGCTTATACTTCCCTGCCCTCTTTCCTAGTTTTCATCCCATCTGGTGACTAGCTTCTCTCTGCCCACAATACCATCTAAATCTCCCATCATAACACTTGTCCGATAGGTCTAATTCATTCTCCCTAAGCAGCACCCCAGACTCTAAAGTCATTCGGATCCATCCCTTCATCATCCTAAGTTCCCATTATGCTATTAATCTGATCTGAGCTAAGTATTAAGGAAGAAAGAAATCTGGTTGAGCCAGCACTAATGCGTGACAGGATGATGGTCCCTCAGTCTCCTAAGAGGGGTTGATAAAGCACTTCTCCCCAAACCCCAGTTTGTATTGTATTTCATTAAGAAGATATGTTTATCCTAAAAGGGTGAAGTTATATCTCTGTAAGTAGGTAAGTCTCACCTGAAAGATAACTTGTCCCCCATGAAGCAATGTATGTTCCACACCATATACCAAAAGTGGATGTGTACCCTTAACTTTAATTAAGCAGGACAGGTGACTCTTTTGCCCTTGGTGTGTCTAGTTTGGACTGGATTCCTGAGTGGCTGATGTTAGACATGTCACATAAGCAATTAGGAGTTGGAAGATTGAGGCCCAAGGAAAGCCTCTTAACCCCTAGGAGCCTTACAAAATGAGACCCAGAGTCCTAGCTATATTTAATAAACTTTTGATACTTTGTTAAAGGCTGGGATGCAGGTAGGGGTGGGGAGGTGTGGATATTAAGAGCCCAGAGACAGGGAAAGTTTCTTCCCCATCCTTTAAAGAGCAGCCGTAATGCCCAGGGTCTAGGTGTGATCAGTCCATGACTCCCCACCAATGCCAGCCTTGGCAGTTTGAGCTGTTGTTGAGGAAGGCAACATTTCCTTACTAGTAAACATAAAAATGAACCTCCAGCTGGAGGAACTTCAAGTATTGTTACAAAAATGTGGAAAAATACAAGCTAGTATTTTGGGGGAGTATTTGGGGACTACCTCTCGTTAGTCTGGGAGTTAACTCCCTTAAGCTGTTGTTTCTCTTTTTAGATTCCTCTTCTCTTCCTTTTCTGAACCCACATATTCTCCCACTAGAATTTTCCACAACATTGGCAGTAGAGAAGGCTGTAGAGAAGGAAGTACAAGAATTGCTTCAGGCCGGGCACGGCAGGTGGCTCGTGCCTGTAATCCCAGCACTCTTTGGGAGGCTGAGGCGGGTGGATCACCTGAGGTCAGAAGTTCGAGACCAGCCTGGCCAACATGGCAAAACCCAGTCTCTACTAAAAATACAAAAAAAAAATTAGCCGAATGTGGTGGCACACATCTGTAATCCCTGCTACTCAGGAGACTGAGGCAGGAGAATTGTTTGAATCCAGGAGGTAGAGATTGCAGTGAACTAAGATCACTGCACTCCAGCCTGGGTGACAGATCAAGAAACTGCCTCAAAAATAAATAAATAAATAAATAAGAATTGTTTCAGCCGGGCGTGGTGGGTCACGCCTATAATCCCAGCACTTTGGGAGGCCGAGGCGGGTGGATCACGAGGTCAAGAGATCGAGACCATCCTGGTCAACATGGTGAAACCCCGTCTCTACTAAAAATACAAAAATTAGCTGGGCATGGTGGCGCATGCCTGTAGTCCCAGCTACTCGGGAGGCTGAGGTATGAGAATTGCTTGAACCCAGGAGGCGGAGGTTGCAGTGAGCCGACATCGCGCCATTGCACTCCAGCCTGGGTAACAAGAGCAAAACTCCATCTTAAAAAAAAAAAAAAGAATTGTTTCAATAGGGAGTTTGAAAGTCAGGGAAATGCCTAAAGATGCAACGTGGACCAAAGTAGGGAGCTGTTTTCTATATATACAAGTTTTAGAGTGAGCTCACACCTGTAATCCCAGCACTTTGGGAGGCCAAGGTGGGCAAATCACTAAGGTGGTTAGGAGTTTGAGAGCAGCCTGGCCAATATGGTGAAACCTCAGAGTTTCACCATATTAAAACTCTATTAAAAATACAAAAATTAGCTTGGCGTGGTGGTGGGTGCCTATAGTGAGGCTGAGGCAGAAGAATCGCTTGAACCTGGGAAGCAGAGGTTGCAGTGAGCCAAGATTGCACCACTGCACTCCAGCCTGGACGACAGAGCAAGGCTCTGTCTAAAAATGAAAGAGAGAGAGAGAAAGAGAGCGAGAGAAAGGGAAGAAGGGAGGGAGGAAGGAAGGAAGACACCAGCCATATTCTTAAGTTAGTTGTTTTGTTTTGTTTACATTTATTAGAATTGTCTTCCTGACTAACATCAAGCAGCAGTTTTGGGAATACCTTGGTGACTGAATATTAAAGCTGTAAATCAATAGAATACCTTCTGATATTTTTTTGTTTGGTTTTTTTTTTTTGCATTTTAAATTTTACTTTAACTTTTTAGGTTGTTAGTTTTTTAGGAAATTCAGGGTTGACCAAAATCTTCTTGATCTTTTATCCACAGATAGTCTTACCTTTTGTACTATGTTAAATCGTCCTTAGTCTCTAATAAAAAAATAAAGAAGTAAAATAGTCTAAAATCTCACGGTGCTATATCATTCAAGACAATTTTTGTTGACCTGCCCTAATTAACAAGAGGAATGATGTCAGTAATATAAAGTATGTATCTATTAAATCTTCTGGTTCTAGAGTGTGTTTTGCATTCTTATATTATTGATAATTCTGCCTAATCTAATACAATTAGGAGTCTAAATCTGGGTTTAAATTTTGTCCTTACTGACTCACAAAATGAAATTCTCAATATTCACCATTAAGATCTTTTTAATATTAATGAAATAAAAGATTAAGCTGTTGACATGAATTGAGGTTGGATTATAGTAACTGTCTTTTCGTGCTCTTGGCTTCCCTCTTGGGGTATATACTCTCCTCATTATAATACAGGAAGGACTAATACCTTAGACCTTGCTTATGGGGTTTTATTTTACTTTATCAATTGTACATCCTCCTGAAGTTGGAGCTTAGTTGATATTTAGCCATCCTCTTGTCAGACTGAGAAACTGAGGCAGGCAGCTGCAATGACCATCAACAAGTTAAGGGCTTTAGCCTTTCCTTTTTCATTTAAAAATAATCTATAACTCTTAGCAAAGCATTAGAGCAGCTGTTCCCTCTGCAGTCAGAGGCTTTGAGGGTTTTAGTATGAATTATTTCCTAATCTCATAGATCCTCATGGAATGGAGGTAGAAGCACAGCACAACTTGACATTGATTAAATTGAAATTCCAGGCCGGGCGCGGTGGCTCAAGCCTGTAATCCCAGCACTGTGGGAGGCCGAGGCGGGTGGATCACGAGGTGAAGAGATCGAGACCATCCTGTTCAACATGGTGAAACCCCGTCTCTACTAAAACTACAAAAAATTAGCTGGGCATGGTGGCGCGTGCCTGTAATCCCAGCGACTCAGGAGGCTGGGGCAGGAGAATTGCCTGAACCCGGGAGGCGGAGGTTGCAGTGAGCCGAGGTCGCGCCATTGCACTCCAGCCTGGGTAACAAGAGCGAAACTCCGTCTCAAAAAAAAAAAAAAAAAAAAAAAAATTCCAAAACCCACAATACTTATTAACATAATCTCTTTGGCCACTCCAGTGATTAAAGTTTCTCTCCCACTGTGTGAAAAGTTTTCTTGAACTGAGTGCTTGGATGCCTTTAGATTTAATGCCAACCTCTGTGCTAATCTTCCATCTCCTTTTTCTCCTAACAGCTGTCACTGAAGTGTAGAGCTCCTGAAGTCTCTCAGTACATCTATCAGGTCTACGACAGCATTTTGAAAAACTAACAAGACTGATCCAGTACCTTCCAATCATGCTGTGATCAGTGCAAGCCAAGAACTCTTAACTGGAAGAAATTGTATTGCTGTGTAGAATCTGAACCCAAACACACTGAGGCCACCCAGCAAGGTAGTAACTAGTCTAACCCGTGCTAACATTAGGGCACAACCTGTTGGATAGTTTTAGCTTCCTGTGAACATTTGTAACCACTGCTTTCGTCACCTCCCACCTCTCGCCACCTGCTGCTGCTGTCTGTCCTTACTTGTGGGCTTCTCCATGCTGCGCCAATGGCTGGCTTTTTCTACACCCTCTTTTGAGTGTAGTTTGGTATTCTGTAATTGAGAGCTCATTTCAAAAGCAGAAAAAGACAACAAATATTAAAGCAAGGAAAAGTGTCACTGAAACACTGCACTTTATTGTTTTATACTTTTGTACATATGAGAAATCAAGGGAGTAGTGGAACCGAAGAAAGCACTGAAATGACTGTCATTAACCACACAGTCCTGGAGGCAGAGATGCAGTTACCTGCCCTAGCTTTTGAGGGGTTCTCTTATCTGTGCTAGCCTTATCCCTGGTCATTTGGATTTTCAGTTTGCTTTTTTTTCCCCCTCCAAAACCCTTTTCCTTGGCCAAGTCTTCATGCTTCCCCCTTTCCATATTATAATCTCATTTGATTGCTCTGCAATTGGGAACGGTGATCTTCTTGAATGATGTTTCAGGGTGCAAAAACTATAGAGCCTGTCAGCACCAAGCCTGAGAGAAGTTACACCTTACTACTTACTTTTCCCCTGTGCAAACCTGCTAATCACACTGATTCAGGAATTTGAGTAGAAATGGGGAACAGGAACCCAGATGCTGTCCCCTCACCCCCTTCCTGTATTTCTCAGGTTCAGTTCAAATCTAAAATCCTACTTTCAACAGAGGTGAAACAGAGTAATAACTTATCCAGCCCTCTTTTTCTACAAAGTAGAAAGATAAAAGGCAAAAAGGTTGCTGCCAAGACCTGTCAGCTGTGTAGTAGCAGAGCCGAGACAGTCTCCTAGGTCCCCATCCGTGTGGTTTTCACCACAGGACTGTCTCTTGTCATTTTTCCCCTAATGCCTTCTCCTGCCTTTCTCTGCCAACTTTTTGGCTCTTCATGTATTCCATACTGATTTTGACGCCCTGTTTATTGGCATCAGGTCGCAGCTGAGTATCTTTTGAATTACTTGAAGGTAAATCCAGATGCCAGAATGAAGGAGTAGCTGATGTTTCCCATGTGCCCCTGGAGCCCCAGTTCTTGAGGCCAGCAGAATAGGTGCAGAGATGAAGTGAGCTTAGAGATGTTGCAGATGCTCTTTATCCCTTCAGCTCTCTGATCTGCTCTTTCTTTATGATACTTAGGCTGCAGGGTATATTAAGATCATCCTAGAGGTTCAGGCAGTTCTTGTCATCTCTGAAAAGACTGGGGGATATGAAATTTTTCCCCCACCCGCCCTTAACACATTGGATATGATTTTTCAAAGAATGCCTCGTGCCCAAAATACCAACCTGTTTAGCAATGTTAAACTGATCTACGGGCACCTGTTGCATTGCCTGGCCTCCAGTATTCAGGGTCCATGACCAAAACTGCTCTTCTTAGATGCCCCTGCTTAAATCAGGGGCACTTCAGGGTTCACAGGCCTCATGTTGGACTGAGACCTAACTCACTGGACTCAGAAGAGGAATCGTGGAAAATAAGAGCAAAACTATCCCACAGATCTATCATGTCTGAAATAACCCTGCTTCACACCAGTTGCAAAGCTTGTGGGGAGTGGGTCCCCCAAAGCAGTTTCATAAACCTTGAGAATCTCCAAGAGAAGAATGTTTGGGGAGGGGAGAGGAAATATGTCCCTTGTACATTACCCCTCAAGCACATGGCAATAAGAAACTGCATAGGATTGTACGTGGAAGGTGGGTAGGTCAGATATGTGGGGTGGGAAAAGCAGGTTGGTAAAATTCCCTTCTTGGGACTTCATTCATGGAGTCAGTGGATACAAGTAGTGAAGAAGATTCACACTGCAAATACAGTGTTCTCATCTCAAAGCAAACTATCATTCCAGAAGGAAGAGTGTGTCAGGGCAAGCAGACAACACAATTTCCTACCAGAATATGTCCCTCAACCCCCAAAACAAGGCTTCTCTCAGCCTCCCCACCTGTGATGGATAACAGCTCCTATTCTCAGCTAACCTGACTGAGCCAGCCCGTGAACTCTTCACTCCTTGGGGAGGCCGCCTCCCATCACACCCCTGAGCAAAGTTAGAGAGGAATTCTACTTCCCATAAAAGGACCTCTCCTGAGAGGCAGAAACTGTTGCCTCCACCACAACTTCTCTCTTGGCTCATTCCAAGCTTGGCCAAATTGGGGAAATGGGTGGAGGTTGCCCTGCATCCCCCCCTCCTCTGCCTGAGTGTGTCTTTGTAACGTCAGCTGGCATCATACAAAGGGCAGGAGAAGCAAACACCCAGAACTCTTTTGCTGGTCAGAGATTCCCTGAGTGTCTGTCCTCACCCAAGCCTGCTCTGTGTGTCTGTGTTGTGAAGCTTGAGACTTTGGAAAGAAATGGGAAGGGGGGGGCGGGGGAAGTGTTGCCACAAGAATGCTTCTCATTCCTCTGTTCTTGTTGGGTCCTGTTTTGGGGGAGGGTGGGGGTTGGGGGAAGCGTGACCTTGTGTCTTCGTCAATAAACTCATTTACACAAAATGAAGTTTGTGGTATGTACTTTTTTCCCAGAACTGACATGCTAGGCGAAAACACAGCTGGCCAGAGAGGGACAGAACATTCATAACCACTCTGTTAAAACTTTTCTTTGTGACTGCCCCAGCCTTCCCAGGGATTCAGCCGGATGAAATTAAGAGTGACTTGAGGAAGAATCACAAACCTCCTGGAGGCTCCTTTTGACCAAACCCCAAACCACTGCTGCCACTACAGGCATCTCTGCAGGCAGGGAGTGCTCAGAGGAGGCGATCTGTCTTTCCTGGCAGTTCCCCTGCTGGGGCCCCAGGCAGATGGTCCCAGGGGCAGCAGCCAGAGCCACAGGGCCTGTTTCTGGCTTGTCAGCTGACATCCAGCCAGCAGGGCCCAGGGCCGGAGGAGTGCAGCAGAGCTTCTCATTCATTACCCAGGATGTCTCAATCATCTCTCAACTTAGAAAAGTCTCTCAAACTGGCCTCAGGGTCTGCATATCCTCAAGCAAATGGAATTAATGCTGCCTTAAAACAAGCTTCCCAGGGAGTTCCAAGGCTAGAGGCCTGCATTTGTGTTGCTGGGGGCATGTGACCCAGACTTTGTCAACACAGGAGGCCCCCTATACCTAGGTTCTGATAAGCTGATAGCTGCTGAGCTCTCCCACTGCTTAGAATGGGGGAAGAGGCTGGAGTGAGGGATCTAACACCAAGATACCTCGGACAAGTCCCTGAACCTCTCTCACCACTAGAGTGAGTGTAGATAAAGCACTCTGCACAGTATTGGGACTTAGTAGGTGCTCAGCAACTGTAGCTGCCTTTATTACTTGGATGTCCAAACCCCATGAGCGAACTGCCTTTGGCCACTAGGAACTTTCTGGTTGTCTCCATGCTGCCGAGCTGCAGTTGGCCCCAGCCATCTTTGGAAAAACACTTGGGGAGAGTGGGGTCAAACTAGGGTCACCAGTTAAGAATGATGTTAATTTGGGCAAAGAAAGTCCTCAAGGAGAGGCTCTCAACTCTTGGGTACACATTAATGTCACCTGGAGAGCTTTCAAAAAAGACATGGTTTGGTTCAATCAGTCTGGAATGGGACCTGAGGGAATCAGCATTTTTGAAAACTCCCCAGGTGTTTTCTAACATGCAGCCAAGGTCAAGAATCACTGCCAGAGAGAAAGGCTCACACCTGTTCGCCTACTTCCTCTTCTACAGTAATACTTGTGTTCTGTGGCAGTTGAAAAATGGTTAAAGTACTTCCGTATGTACAGTACCTGCTTATTCCCTTATCTCATAAATTTAATTCCACCTCCAGTTTACAGATGAGATGTGGCAGAGCAACGTCTTCTGACTCCCTGTCTGTGTCCTTAGAACTACACAATAGCTTCCTCCTTTATCCACTGAAGATCCCGTAATAGGCTCTCCTACCTCTGCTCTCAGCCACATCCCACCTTGCTAAGCCCCCAGGATACCAGTATGTTTAGGGCACACTGGTCCCAGACTTGTACCTGAGATTGCACTGTATGTATTTCTCTGTCTCTAGAGTAGCAACTAAAAACACTGAGATCTCAGGTACATTGTTTCTGAAGTCAGAAAACAGCTGAGGACTCGCAGGTTTGGGCTTTCTACTCCCACTTCACGCATTAATGCTTTTTCTGGTTTTGCTTAGACCCAGATTCTTTTTTCCTGCCACCCCCAGCTCCAGGAGACAAGAGCCTGTTTATTTTAATACCTGGTATGGCACTTTGAAAAGATCACACCTCCCCCGTGGTTACCCATTTCTATCTCCTGAACACTAATCCTAGAATCCCAACCAGCCCCCAGACATGTTATTAGCAACAAGGATGTTTCTTGAAAAGTTTCCGAGTTGGCTCCAAACTTACCATCTCAGTTTCTCATTTAGCTTTTGCCCTGCCGTGCTTGATGCTGCCAACAAAGGGAAGGCTAATTTGGGGGTTGGTTAGACCCAGATTCTCAGCTGGAAAAGTGCTTGCAAGGGCTTAGTTTCTAAGAGTATCATTTTGAGACAAGACTGCCACCTCTGGGATCATTTCTCAATGCTCTGGGGCTGGGATGATTCTACTCATCCCACTTCTCCCACCAGGTAGATGTTAGAGGATGATGTTCAAGTCCAGCCTCTGGCTTTCCCTCCCTTATTTCATTTACTCTTCACTTATGGTTGGAGACCCCAGGATCTGGCCAAACAGCCTCTGAAAGCTCAGTGGGATCATGAAAGCTCAGTGGGATCCTGAGCTATGATGGCGCAGGGGCAGAGGTAGGCAGGTTTCGGTCTTTGACATTTCTGTTCCACTTTGCATCTGGGCCTTAGCTACTGCAGGCAGGCCCATGTGTCTGCTCCCTGAGTTTGCACCTCAGCCAACAGCCATCCTCAGCTGAACCAGACCCACCTGAGGCTCAAGGTCAGATGGAAGTACAGGATCTTTCACATGTTCCCACCAAAGTGCTCCTGATGATAGGGGAGGGTGAACAGGCCCCTAAGGGTGCATGTTCTTAGACCAAAGTGACTCTCAGCAAACTAAGATGACAACTGTATCCTAATTTCAGGCAAATCGTTCTTCTATTTTATGTAGCTAGAATCACTGTTTAATTTTTTAAATAAAAATAATGCTTTAAATGACCTTCCATTGAAGGCCAGTATGAGGCCCTGTAATTAACCCATGGCTTTGTGTTCCCCTAGTACAGTGGCACTATCACGGTTCACTGCAGCCTTGACCTCTCAGGCACAAGTGATCCTCCCAGGTAGCTGAGACTACAAGCGGGCACCACCATGCCCAGCTGTTTTTGTATGTTTTTAAAAGATGAGGTTTCACCATGTTGCCCAGACTGGTTTTGAACTCCTTGGCTCAAGCGATCTGCCCTCCTTGACCTCCCAAAGTGCTGGGATTATAGATGTGAGCCACTGCGCCCAGTGTATTTTAATTTCTTACTTCTAGTCCACCTTGGGCTGGAATGAAACCAGAATGGAGGGTTACAGCCTGGGGCAGTAGACATAAAGCCTGGGATCCTCCAGCAGGGTGAGGATTAGAGATTTTCAGATACAATGAAGGGATAGGTGATGCAATCAAAAGGCTCTTAGAGACCCCATGTGATCTCACAGGGCCAATTAAAATCTGATTTATTCCCCAAAAGTGGTGCTCCAGGAGGAAGCCAAATTCAGCCCAGCCCTATACTTGCTTCTAGTTGCTGCCCTGGTCCTTCTCATACCCCCACCCCACCCTCTGGGAGCCTACCTACAATAAATGGAACCGCTGTACCAGGGTGTTGCTCTTCCTCCCCTAGGATGCCCAAGTGTCCCTAAAAATGGCAAAAAAATAAATAAATAAAGGCCACACGCTGAGACTTCCTACATGCCAGGCATTGTGTTATGGACTTTAGATACCTCAGCTCCTTTACACCCTGTCAACAACGGTGAGGGACAACTAATCACACTCCATCTAATAAATGAGACTATACGGTTCAGAGACTTCAAGTTACTTGCCTCAGTCACAATAGTAAGTGGCAGAGCCGAGATTTAAATCCAGCTCTGTCTGATTCTGAAGCCCAGGCTCATACCCATTCTCCTGTGTGTCTGAACAGGAGAGGGAAGGGAGGAATTAGGAAGGTGCCCAAAATGCAGTGGTCAGATGGTGGAGGAAAACAGTTCTGGGTGGGAGTGGGAGCACACAGTAATAGCGGGTCGTAGTGAAGGATGCAGGGTCCCAGGGTAAAAACACTTAGGATATCTCTCAAGCTCCCGCTCTTCCTCCTGCCCTGGAGGTTCTAAAATGGAACGTGACCAGGTGCTTCCCTGCTTTAAAACTTTTCCATGACTTTCCATCCAGTACAGGGCTGTATCCAAACTCCTCATCCTGTCAATCAGGGTCTTTGTGACCAACCTCTCGGCCTCTTCACTCACCATGCTTTCAGCCTCATGGGCTCCTGTTTGGTTCCCAGACTCACTTCTCAAGCTTGTGTAATTGCTCTTGACTTTAGCTTTCTTCTGCTACAGTCTCCCTCCACCCAGTCCCCAAAATCTACTTCTTTCAAGGTTGCTTCCTTGAAAGTTGCCTCCTGCAAAGCTTCAGTGACTCCTCTAATGAGTTGTCCCACTTCCTCTGCCCTCCGCAGCACCTTGACTTTGCACACAGCACATTTTAATGTTGTGTGTCCACTTTTGGTCTCACATTGGACTGTGAGCCTCATACCAAGCTCATCAGCGACTGCTCAGCTAGGGACTCTCAATCTTTGTATTCACATTTTACATGTAAGTGAGACAAGCTTCTCAGCCTCAACTGTCACATCTGTAAAGTGGGGGAAACAATCTACCCCATAGAATTGTGAGGATTCAGTCTGAGGATGCATGCAAAGCTCACAGCACACTGGGAAAATAAAGGTTGGCTATCAATGATGACATTGATTGTGACATGACATTGATCATCAAAGGTTAGACAATGATGACTGTTTTAGAATAAATACATGGGTGATTTTGCCCTCAATCCTGACAAATGCTGGCATCTCCCATTCTGGAGAGAAGAGGCCTATGGCAGTTTTAGGGGTGTGGAGGTCACACATTGGCAGGGGAGACCTTGCTTTGTGCCAGCCAGGTCTGCCTTTCATTGCCGCAGTGAAGGGTGACAGTGATCACCCTTCGCTCAGCCCTTCAGGAGGGCAGAAGAGCAGAGCCTGGATGTCTCTAACACAGCGTGCAGGGCACACAGTGCAGGCCACACAGGGGCCTGGTGCCTAACAGGCTTGGGCGAGAGGCATATGAGGGCAAAAGTCGGAATGAAGCAAAGGCCTTGAGGGCTTTCCCACGCCTTTCTTCAGCTCTTCCAGGTTAGCGCTAAATCCTCGCAGGAAGAGTCTGGAGGAGTGTGAAGGTCGAGACCAGCTATTAAAGAATTCGTCCAGGGCCAACCAAGTGAATATGTCAGGCTCAGGGACCCAGCGGAATGCCAGCCTGCACTCCCCCCATCCTCCTTCCAGCGCGAGCGGGCGGCGCGCTCCGGAGGGAGAGCTGGGGCTGGAGGTTCCTACCCCCTCGGCGGCCCGCATCTGCCCCCGCGCGCCTGCCCTGAGCCCGCCCCAACTGGGCAGCCGGGGGCGTCCCCACTTCTCTCCCCCCGGGCGGGGGAGCCGGGGGGCAGCGCCGGAGCCCGGGGGGAGCGCAGCCCCGCCGACCGGCCGGCCAGGGCAGGGGGCAGCTAGGACGGCCCCGGGTAAGCGGCGGGAGGAGGGGAAGCGGTCGGGGCGGAGCGGGGCCGGGGCCGGGGCAGGGGCAGGGGCTGGGGAGGGTCGGCCCGGTGCCGGGGGAGGAGGAGACTGCCGGGCCAGGGGCGTCCGGGACTAGGAGGGGGCCGGCGAGCTGGCAGGGAAGCAGTGCGGGGCCGCCACGTGAGAGCTGGAGCTGGGGGTGGGGGTGCCTGCTAGGTGCTGGAGGCGGAGAGCGAGCTGGGCTTCTGCATCCCCCCCAAACTCCTTACCAATCAGGTCATGGGGAGCGCAGCTTCCTCTGTCGCCCCCTAACCCACCCCCACGCGAACGTGGTTGGAACAAACAGCTGGCAGACTTGTGACCCGGCCCTCGGGATCCGCGAAGCCCCCACTCTCAGTCTTGGGCAGCGACCCAGGTGTCCAGGCGCAGGGAAGGGGACGGAACCAGGCTTTGGCCCCTGTGCGTGTCTCTGGTCTCTTGTATCTCTTGCCGGGCGGTCTCTTGCCGGGCGCTGTCTGCAGACTCACTGCAGAGCACAGGCCTTGGGGAGAAAGCAGCTCAGGGGCCTGGGCCCTGCTTCTTGGGACAGCCCCCTTCCTTCCCCACCCAGGCAAGGTTGTTGGATTCTTATATTCTTAGATCTAGGACCTCTGCCTGGGAAGAAGGAGGGGCCACCGATCGCTTCTGAGTTGGGGACAGGGCCACACTTGGGCCTGGTGAGTTCCAGTAGGCTGGCCCCAACCTAGGGGCCGCCTGTGCCCCTTCCCTATTTCCTGAGTAGTGCCCCTTTTGCATTTCCCTGCCACTCCCCAGAAAGGGCTGGTTTCTGGGCAGGGAGTGTCGTGTCCGGGACAATCTGCAGGTAGGGTAGGGTACATCCTAGAAACCTCTGAGCTGCCACACCCAGAGAGAGGCCAGGACTCTTCTTGCATTCCTTGCCCTCTCTTCCTCCCCTAGGCCTCCCCCCTCCCCACCTGCCTGTGCTGGTTATATAATTAACCCAGCTGAGTCTCTCTGCCATGCTGGTGGTGTCCAGGGATGCCTAAGGGGCCTTGGGACCTGGAGGGACACATGGGGAGGAGAGATAGGTACTTTCCCCTAGTTGGAAGCCCATGTAAGTGTATAAACACCTGTTGGAGAAGGAACAGTGCATGGGGCAGGAAGGAGTTCAGGGTCCTAGTCTTAGGCTATGAGGTCTTCACTTCCCTAAGTCACTGGGGTTTTTTGTTTGAGGGTTTGTTTTTTAACCCTTCAATAAAATGAGAAAAATCTCACACACATGCACTGCATGCACGTGAGCCCATGCAGCAGTAGCTAGCAACCCCTCCTGGGATTGCCAGGAGGTGCCACTGGAATTGTGGGAAATGAAGATGAATGAATGACCCCTGCCCATAGCAGTGGCCACTGTTTATTGAACACCTATTCTGGGCTAGGCACTGGGGTTTACATGCACATCTCATAACACTCTATTAAGTTTCTTGCCCAAGGTCACATTTCAGGTGAATGGCAGAGCTAGCAATCAAGCCCTGGTGGTTCTCACTCCACATCCTGACCTTTATTTACTATGCTGTGTGCACACACATACCCCATGGAGTGAGTCCTCTGAACCAGGATAACCTGGGGGACATTCAGCTGTGGATTATGCATATGTGGAAAGGACAGGCATCCGCAGGAAAGGATGCACCCATGCAGAAAAGCATGGCCTTGCCAGAATCCAGCGAGCCCACCTGCCCTGGAGCCAGTTAGCAGGTGCTGAGGTCACCCTCCTGGGAAACAAGACAGGAGGTCTCAGGCATGTAACAGCCTCTCTGGCCACCATCACCAACAAAAGAAGAAAGGTTCTCTCCTTTTCCTGGCTAAGAGATTTACTTGGATTTTCTCGGAAATGGGGGCTATTGACCTCATTTTACCTATGTGCAGAAGCATGGCTTCGGTTGAGAAGGCGATTTGCCCACTCACCTGCAGCAAGGACACATCAGAGCTGAGATTTATACCCAAGCCCTAAAGTCACTGAAACTGAGCAAGCGAGGAGTTAATGAATTCATATCAAGGCCCAACCCCCTAGCAACCCTTTCCTGGGCACCTGCTATGTGCCAGGCTCTCTGGGCTCCAAAGGATACCAGAGAATCAGCCCCAGACCTTGGCCTGTACGCATTCACCAGTTAGAATCACTGAGCTTGGCTGGGTGCGGTGTCTCACACCTGTAATCCCAGCACTTTTCGAGGCTGAGGCAGGTAGATTACCCAAGGTCAGGACTTTGAGGCCAACATGGCGAAACCCTGTCTCTTCTAA
>NW_016107400.1:218406-239073 GCF_001604975.1 Cebus imitator | reverse complement strand
AAAAAAAAAAAAAAAAAAAAAAAAAAAAAAAAAAAAGAATCACTGAACTAGAAAGTTGGAAGAAGTACTGCGACATAGTAGAAAAGAGTAGCTGCCCTTCGGCTTGTGACTGGGCACATGTCTTACTCCTAAGATTCTGTCTAAATTGGGAATAACAGTACCTATCCCTTAGAGATGTCATATTGACCAAGGATAACTGTATGGGCATAGCAGCAGAGTGAGTGGTCAGCAGTGTGGCACCCCAGAGGCGAGGTGGTCATCTAGTGCAGAATTCTCAACTGGGGGCATTTGGAAATGGGGGTGGGGGGAATTTTTGGTCATCATGGTGACTGGAGGGTGCTGCCGGCAGTTACCTCTTGGGAGCCATGGAAGGCAAATGCCCTTCTATGTGTGGGCAGTCCTGCACAACTGAGTTCTCTCCCCACAAACTGTCAGAAGTGCTGGCACTGAGACACCCTTGCCCAGTCTCACCCGTTCAGGACGACACAGACTCAGAGGTGTCACGTCTTATCCCAGGCTATCTGGGGAAGCTGGGATCAAACTAAGTCCAGTACCCTTCCCACTCTGCTCTACAGTCTGTCCGTTGGAGTTGGACCTGGAGAAGAGTCAGGTCATAGTATAAGTCAAGAAAGATTGAATCCTGCTACCGGAATGCAGGGAAAAATGGAGGAGGAGGGATGGAGAGGTTTTGGATAGGTGACCATAGGGGTTCTGGGAAAGGGAAGGCATTCGAAGTGGCAGTAACAGTTTCAGCAAAGTCCCAGAGGTGGAAAAGTGCAGGCCATGTCCAGGGATAAGCCGGTGCACTAAGCCCACCCGTTGTCCCCACAGTCCAGGTGGAGGCCACAGAGGGCCCAGGGCAAGCAGAGGCAGCAATGGTTGGTCCTGACGGTGGCTGAGCCCCCAGCCCCTGGAATATGCAGCCCTGGGGAGCCCCAGACAGCGGCAAGGACGAGGTGGCGGAGTGGGGCGGGAGGCATGGTCTCCACCTACCGGGTGGCCGTGCTGGGGGCGCGAGGTGTGGGCAAGAGTGCCATCGTGCGCCAGTTCTTGTACAACGAGTTCAGCGAGGTCTGCGTGCCCACCACCGCCCGCCGCCTCTACCTGCCTGCTGTTGTCATGAACGGCCACGTGCACGACCTCCAGATCCTCGACTTTCCACCCATCAGCGCCTTCCCTGTCAACACGCTGCAGGTAGGAGGATCCTGGGGGGCACGGATTTAGTGGGGAAATGGATGGGTAGGGGAGAGGCTGGATTCCAGCCTGCTGTAGCTCAGGCCCTATTGCTGGGGCCCCACTGCTGAGTTTGAGAGTTCCACACTGCAACTTGGGCCACCCTGCTTACAGCTGTTCCAGAAATCCATTCATTGGTATGCTAGTTTTTTCAACAAATATTTGATGGTCATTTCATTGTGCCAGGCCCTGCAGCGGGCACTGCTGCAGAATGGTGAGCAAAAAGATATGGAATTTGCTTTCGAGAAACTCATAGTCTAGTGAAAAAAGGCTATTAATATATGGCATGCTATGATTGGAGGAGCAGGGAGCTGGGGCAGCCCTTAAGGGGGTATCTAGGCCACCCAAATATGTTGGGGTGGGGTTGGGGTCACAGCAGGTGATGTCTCAATTAAGTAGGTTTTAGGCAGATAAGAGGTGGTAGAGAAAAGGACAGGGAACACTAGGCTGCCAGTGAGTATTCTGGGTTGTGCCTGTCATAGCCTTACTCCATGTCTCTGGAGGAGGGACAGCACCAGAATAGATGGGGCCCTGGGAAGGGTGTGTTCTCAGAGACTCTGGAGACCCCAGTCAGGTATCTTGCCCAAGGCCCTTTTCTCTTAAATGATGCTCTGCCCCTGACCTCGGGACCTGCCTGCTGGGAACCCTCCCTGAGGGTTTAGATTTAAATGCTCCCAGAGTCCTTGCTTACTGTGTTCCTTCCGCACTGCCTGCCGGAACCAGGTCCTCTTGCTTTCTCTCGACCTCTGACTTAAGAGGGAGTGTGGAGAGAAAAAGGAAGCTGAGCTCTAAGACATGTTTGCTCACTGAAGGAAGCCCCTGACCAGAGTGTGCAGAGCTTTTCCAGGAAGGACAGGCACAGTGGTGGAGACCCAGAAGGCAGGAGACAAGGCTCGTCCAGGTGTAACTGAGCAAATCAAGCAGTCTCTCAGGCTGAGACCCTGGGCTGGGAGCGAGCAGGCAGCTCCGTGCTCAGCACTGTCAGCAGCATCAGGCAGGAGGGCCCTGGCCTAACCTGCCGGAGACACCTGTTTCTCCCATCCCAGGCACCGGGGGTCAGCAGCAAAGGCAGAAGCCTGATCCTGCATCTGCCCCGGCAGCAGTGAGGCTGAGCCTGTCAGGGCAGATGGTCTCGGGGCAGGGCCTTCTAGTTCTCTTCTAAAGGAGACTTCAACAATCGCCTGATTGGACAGTCAAATCTTGCTCCAAGCCTACACGCTGAGATTTGTTTATTTCATCTTGCCCCCTTTACCCTGATCCCTGCCCCACTCTCTTTAACCATTCTTATAGTATTTTTTCTTTTCTTTTCTTTTCTTTTCTTTTTTGAGATGGAGCCTCCCTCTGTCACCCAGGCTGGAGTGCAGTGGTGCAGTCTCAGCTCACAGCAACCTCCGCCTCTCAGGTTCAAGCAATTCTCCTGCTTCAGCCTCCCAAGTAGCTGGGATTATAGGCACTCACCACCACACCTGGCTAATTTTTGTATTTTTAGTAGAGATGGGGTTTCACTGTGTTGGCCAGGTTGGTCTCAAACTCCTGACCTCAAGTGATCCACCTGCCTTGGCCTCCCAAAGTGCTGGGCTTACAGCGCCTGGTGTCTCATCGGATTTTTATCCATATTTTCAGTATTTCTTTACCCAAATAAGAAAATGCTTTCTTCCCGCTTCTTACATAAAGAACAATAACAAAAAACAAGCAAACAAACAAAAACCAAGAATTACA
This sequence comes from Cebus imitator, assembly GCF_001604975.1. Taxonomy (NCBI): domain Eukaryota; kingdom Metazoa; phylum Chordata; class Mammalia; order Primates; family Cebidae; genus Cebus; species Cebus imitator. Next base: position 236,121 of record NW_016107400.1, on the reverse strand, counting down.
CTGTTCTGTTCTGTACCTTGATTGTTTTCTTTTCTTTTTAAAATTTTTTGTATATACGGGGCCTTGCTGTGTTACCCAAGCTGGTCTTGAACTCCTGGCCTCAGGTGATCCTCCTGCTTTGACCTCCCAAAGTGCTGGAATTACAAGTGTGAACCATCATGCTTGGCCCTGTACTTCAATTTTTAAAATTTGATATGATAACCTGAAAATTTTTCCAGGTCATTACCTAGAGGACTTCCTTGTTTTTTCATGGCCACACCCTACTCCATTGAAGAGCTATAACTTGGAGTCCTTTCTTGTTGGACAAGTGGGTGGTATTCAGTCTCGTGCTGTTTCAAACAATGCCACAATGAATAGCCTTGTAATTAAGTCATTTTGTACATAGGTAGGTATATCTATGGAATCAATTGCTGGAAATGGCACTGCTGGATCACAGTGTCTGGAAATGGCATTGTGAATACAGAGCCTCTCAAGGCAGCTCATGCCTGTAATCCCAGTACTTTGGGAGGCTGAGGTAGGCAGATCGCTTGAGCTCAGGAGTTCAAGACCAGCCTGGGCAATATGGCATAACCATATCTCTACCAAAAATACAAAAAATTAGCTGGGCATGATGGTGCATGCCTGTGGTCCCAGCTACTTGGGAGGCTGAGGTGGGAGAATCGCTTGAGCCGGGGAGATTGAGGCCGCAGTGAGCTGAGATAGCACCACTGCACTCCAACCTGGATGACAGAGTGAGGCCCTGTCTCAAAAAAAAAAAAAAAAAAAAAAAAAAAAAAAAAAAAAAAAAAAAAAAAAAAAAAAAAAAAAAAAAAAAAAAAAAAAAAAAGGGGACTGTAACTGGAGTTTGGCGGGTGGTTTTCCAGCTTCCCCTCTATAGCAGTGGCATATGCTGTGCTCCTGTGAGCCCGTTTTCCTGCAGTCTTGCCATCAGAGTGTATTGTCAAGTACATTTAACAATCTGAGAGATCAGATATGATAGTCTCCTTGTAGTCTTCATTTGCATCTTTGATCGTGAGTGAAATTGAGCATCTTTTCATAGGTTTAAGGGCCTTTGTGTTTCTTTTTTCAAGAACTATTGATGTCCTTTGCCCATTTTTCTGTTGGGTTGTTGGCCTTTTTCTTCTTGACTGATCCTGAGTTTTGGACTCTAGGATATCCAAGATTTCACTCCTGGAGTCCAGGTAAAGGACTTTCGGCAGAGAAATACTATTAAAAAAGGGATTCTTGAGGCACCAAAGATAAAGTATAAAACCTAAGAATCCTGATGGCCACCATCTGAAAACAAAATAATGCATTCTTCTCCAATGCCAGGTGAGATCAAGCTCAGGAGAGTAGTGTTTCCTGGGTGTGAGCCTCTCCCTTCAGAGAAGGAAGCTGAGATTATAAAGTGCTTGCAACCCACCAAACGAGTTACCAGCAAATGCATGATTGAGACCCAGGTGGCTGAGCCTCTCTCAGGCCCCATGTCCCTGAAGCTGGACTCCCTTTCCATTGCTCCTTCTGTCTTGACACAGCTGCAAGATGGCCTTTTACAGTTTGGAACACTGCTTCCTCTCCTCTTCAAACAAGGGGGAAGGGACAAGCTAGCCAATCAGGGGCCTTCCTCCTCTCCCTTTTAGGAACCCCCAGAGAAGAGTGGGTGGGAGGAAACCGGGAGGTCCCCTTGAGGATGCAGCATGTTGGAGTAGAGGTGGGGCTGACACCCTCAAAAGCTGGCAGCTGCTCCCTCTCCCCAGCAGAGAGCTTGAAGAGACTGGAGCCTTTCATTCCTCCCACTTCTCACTGATCTCCACTTGTCCTGGGAGATCGGGGCAGCATCCATATACACACGCAGGTCCCGGGGTCCTGGAGATCACTATGTCCAGCACAATGCAATCTTCCTTGGCCTAAGTAACCAGTTCAGTTTCCTGTGGTTTTAGGTTTGTCCTCAGCATCCTCCCCCTGCACCAAAAATTTAAACTTCAGCACAAAGAAAAGATGCCACATCATCTCCCTAGGGAAATCCACTGCAGCATCTTCTAAGCCTTTGAGTTGGAAAGTGCTGTTCTGAAGTTAGACTGAACTCTGCACTACTGCCACCAAAGTCGTTTCCTTTTGATCCTTCTTGGAAGTGGAGAACTGTAGTCTTCCTTTGTGCCTGGCCCCTGCCCCACTCAACTCAGATGCTGAGACAGGAGACATACCTCCACCTTCTTCTAGTCTTTTACCTGGGCTTTGGTGGGAGAAGACTCTGGTTTCCTTTGTCCGTGGAGGCCTCTGTCCCCCCAACTTTAGGGACCTTCTTCTTTCCACACACTGGCTGCCTGAAGCTGCTCTTGCAGCTGCAACTGCTGGCACGTTGAGTAATGAATCTCTTAAGGAAACTTCTGTTTAGTGTAGTCGGCCTTTCTAGGAGTCTCTTCATCTTGAGCTGTACCCCTCAATCCCTTGAGAAGTTGCCACAAACATTCAGGAAGTTCATCTCCCTGGAGCTGCCCTGTGGCCCTGCTCCACATCAGCCCCTTATGCATCCAGTCTGAATCTTTTTCTCCTTAGGCCTTGTGTTTCTCAAGCCTGAGGGCAGAGAGGAGCATACAGAAGGGGCACATCAACAGCAATCTAAGGGCAGTGGCAGAGGCAGGAGTCTCATGGATCACAGCTTGGGCCATGGAGAGCTCACCAGCAGTGCCATTAAGGAGCGTCTGCTTTGAGCCAACAGTGCCAGACACTTTGGGGGAAGGAGGGAGTATATAAAAATGAGGATGGCCTGGCTGTGGCTCTCTCAGGAGCTCACAGAAGAAATGGGGAACTGGAGGTGGAACAGCTCTAATGAAAGTGCAATTGAAAGACTGTTAGAACACAGGAGATGGAGGGAGTAGTCCCTTGCTTGCAGGAAGGACGAGAAGTCAGGAAGGCTTCGTGGAGGTGGCAGCACTTCAGCTGAGCCTTGGAAGATAGAATTTTAATGGGTCCAATACCCGCTCAGAGCTGGACTCTTAGAGGTACTTAATAAATGTACTTGTTGAACATGGCCTCAATGGATGGATGAGGGGACAAAATGGAGCAAGGCAGAGCTAAGATCCAGTGTGCACAAGACAGTGCCGTGGCCCTGAAGGTCTAACAATGTGACCTGCTCCAACCTGGCTTGGGAGTGGGGAGGCTGCAGCACTGAGCTCCTCCATTCTCCCTAGGGCTGGTCTCCTGGGGATGGGCAGGTATGGAAGGCTTCAGGTACAGTGGCAGGTGAGAGCACCGCCCCTCTGATGGGAAGTTTCTGGGGGCTAGGGGAGCCCTCATGGCTGCTCTGACCCTAGTACGGCTGGGGCTGTTGCAGGAGTGGGCAGATGCTTGCTGCAGGGGACTCCGGAGCGTCCACGCCTACATCCTGGTCTATGACATCTGCTGCTTTGACAGCTTTGAGTACGTCAAGACCATCCGCCAGCAGATCCTGGAGACGAGGTGAGAGGCTGGAACACAGTCCATTGCCACCTCTGTGGATGCCCCAATGCTAGACAGTCCCTAAGAAAAGGGGACACAGATAAAAGTATATGTGCTCTCAGATTCCCACACATACACTCAAACATGCATATATTGTGCCGTCACCATTTCTGTTAACTCATTTTGGGACCCTGGCTGTGAGAGTGGCTAGAGTAGTTAAGAACAGGGCCTTCTGGAACAAGACTTCCAGGGCCACTCAGCTGCATGACTTGAAGCCTGTGTCCTCATCTGTAAAATGGGGATAACAGTAGTACCCACCTTTTAGATCCGCTGTGCTGATCAGAGAATATAACACCTCCAGGGCTTAGGACGGCGCCTGGAACAGAACATACAGTGGTGTAGTATTGGCCAGGCACAGCCTCCCCTGCTGGGAGTACAGCGGTTGTGAGACTGGCAGAGTTCTGAGCTTCCTGCCTCGCCCCGCAGGGTGATCGGCACCTCAGAGACGCCCATCATCATCGTGGGCAACAAGCGGGACCTGCAGCGCGGACGCGTGATCCCGCGCTGGAACGTGTCACACCTGGTGCGCAAGACCTGGAAGTGCGGCTACGTGGAATGCTCGGCCAAGTACAACTGGCACATCCTGCTGCTCTTCAGCGAGCTGCTCAAGAGCGTCGGCTGCGCCCGTTGCAAGCACGTGCACGCTGCCCTGCGCTTCCAGGGCGCGCTGCGCCGCAACCGCTGCGCCATCATGTGACCCCTGCGCGCCCTGCAAGCTGCACCCGCACTGGCCGGGCGGAGGGCGGGGCTGTGCTGCGGCGGCTTTGCCGCGGGACTGCGGGGCCGGAGCGGGGAGCGGGAGGGAATGGAACTGTGCCGGTCCCTGCCTGAGGCCCCTGCAGCCACGCACCTCCCGGTGAGAGGCAGAGCGCGAGTAACTGCTCGGACCTGCCTCTTGCCCCCGTGGCTTCCTGGGACAGCCGCCTTCAGTGCTGTATTTAGTGCAGTGCCCGGCCCGACCCGCGGGGGTCCCACAGCCTTTTGGGATCGGGGTGAGCGTGCAATGGAGGGTGGGGGTGGCGAGATGCCGCCTTGGCAGGGCCCCCACCTGTGTTCTCCAAAATGTGTCTGCCTTTGCCCTTTCCCATGTCTGTCCACCCAAGAGTCTGTGGGTCCCTACCTGTCTCACCCACCCTCCAGTTCCCCCGCCCCAGCTCCGCTCACAGGGCTCTCATTTCGTCCATTCCCTTGTCGCAGATCCTGGCAGCTTCTTTGTGAGGCCAGGCCTTCTGGCTGTCAGCACCACCGGCACAGGGCAGAGCGATGCGGGTTGCCCAAGGACCAGGATCAAGGGGTCCGGGGGCTGAGGTCCCAGATCAGTGAGGGGAGAAAGTTGAGCTCTCCAGCTTCCAGGGAGACCTCCCCGCCCAGCAGCCCCCAGAGACACAACAACCTACCTTCCAGCCTTAACTCGATGGTCCTTCCCTGCCAGGTGCCCCTCACTCTTCCTGACCCCAAAGCCAGATCACCACCTGGGTTAAAACTTTTTTTTTTGACAGAGTGTGGAAAGGGGGATCCCCCAAAGGACAGCTTCTTTTCCATGGCGCCAGGTTCCAGTCCTCTATTCCCTCCTGCATATTGCAATCTGCTCTGTCAGACTGGGGAATGTTGGGTTCTGGGCTCTGGTTGTGGGCAGGATGGTGCCCAGAAGGGGGTCAGGTTGTGCCAGGGAAGATTCTGTTGCCCCATCTTACCCCCATCTGACTACCCCAGACTCTGCCTGCCTCAGATCTCAGACTACCCTGATTAATCTGGGGAAAAACAGAGCCAGGGAAGGAATCGTAGGGACGCCTGTGCTTGGGGGAGACACGCCTGCATCCTTACCCACAGATGGAGGCCCTCAGGATCTGACAACCTCTTGTCCCAACACCAGTCAGCCCTATGCCCTAACTCACTCTGCCCCATTTTCTCCGGCTGCCTGGCCGGGTTTCTACCTCTCGTCACCGGAGCTGATCACTGTCAGTTTTGTACCGATTTAGAAATAATAATGATGAAGAGTCTAAGAATGGCCTGGGGGATTGATGGTGGACTTGGAGGGAGGGAGAAGTGTTGCCCTGTCATCTGCCCCAGCTGGCCAAAGAAAGCTGAGCCCTCAGTCCTGGCCTGGTGGGAGGACATCAGGGTCCCTTGTTCTAAGAGGGGCAAAGAGGACAACTCTGCTTTGGCCAACTTAGCCAAGGCTGCAGCACATAAACCAGGAAATCAGGTACCCCCAAGTGGTGATGGAGAGCAGTCTGGGGGAAGGGTCGTGGGTGGGGAATTTATCACCAACACCCATTGTAGGGGGAATCTATGATGCTTCTGCTTCCCCGGCTGATTCCCACTCTGTCCACCAAGTGGGAGTAGCACAGCCCCACAGCCACCGGCCTGACCTTGGGCAGTCTTGTGTTCCTGGGTTCTAGTCCCTGCTGTGCTGCAGGTCTTTGGGCAAAGCGACCTGCCCTCTGTGAGCCTCCCTCTGAAGCAGAGGAGGTGGCTCCCCTTCCCCACACTTTAGAGTGGCTGGGAGGGTAACAGAGGGCCTGCTCCTTTAGTCTCCTACACCCTGCCCCCTGGTTCACCAGAGGGAGAGGATGAGGGATGGCAGCATCTCACATGCCTCATCACCCCCAACTCTGAGGCACCTGAGGTGGAGGGGGCAGGGCCTAGCCCTCTGGCTGCCCCCTGTAGGGAGCCATTGGAATGTATCCCCTGACAGGCCCTCTCCTGCCTCCACTTCAACCCAGGTCTTGGATTTCAGGTCCCTCCGTCCCCCATTCTGAGTCTCTGTCCTTCCCCTCCCACCCCCTCCCAGGGTTTCCCACCACAGGGTCTGGAAGTATGTGTGATGCCCATTGAGCTGTTATCAGAAGTCAGATTAAAAATCAGGGAGTGTTTTCCCTTGTTTCTGTACCAAGGTGTTGGCTCTGTTCCTCACGGTGGTAGGGGAAGGGTCCCCACAGGGCTTGCCTGCCGAGCTCCGTGTGGAAGGAGGGTGAGAGTGTTGAGGTGGCTCCCAGTCCCAAAGCCCAGGTGAACAGGGAGACCACGGGTGAAGAGTTTGGGACTTATCGCCTTTCCACCTAATCCCAAACCCTCAAACTAATTCAAACTGTTCAGAAGGGAAGCAGAACTTCTCCCCGCCACTGTCTGGAAAATTTCCATAATGGGACTCAATCCCAGCTTCTTCGTCTGCGTCTCATCCTTCCCACTCAAGGCTGAGACTTTGCAGCCTCTCAGTCATAACTTCTTGGATGTAGATGTGTTAGGAACACTTTCAGCCATCCCTCTTGTCCCTGAGTGATCTCAGGTCCCAAGCTCCAGAGCAAAGCTTTGAAATCTTGGGTAAGGGTGCCTTGCCAGAGCCTGTCTATTGAGGGTGTGGCTGGTCTCTGTCCATGGTGCTGACCCACCGGCCACTTCCAGTAAAGATGGGGTGCCTGGCAAGGTTGGCTGAGGGTCAAAAGAGGAAGCCTCTCACTGCCAACTCCTTCCCCCTTGTCCCTGTCTCCTCCAGTGGGATAACATCTGATGCTACGCCTCCCCGCACCACCACAGTCCTAGAGTGAGGGATTCAAGAAGTTGAGGGGTGGGGGGAGGTAGGCACATTGGCTCACATCTTTAATCCCAGTGCTTTGGGAGACCAAGGCAGAAGGATCATTTGAGGTCAGCCTGGACAACATAGTGAGACCCCATCCCTATAAATTAAAATAAAATTAGCCAGGTGTCGTGGCATCTACCTGTAGTCCCAGCTATTGGGAAACTGGAGTGAGAGGATCACTTGAAGCCTGGGAGTTTGAGCCTGCAGTGAGCTGTGATAGCACCACGGCACTTCAGCCTGGGCAACAGAGCAAGACTCTGTTTCTAAAATTTAAAAAAAGAAGCTGGGGCTCAAGGGCAGAATCAAATGAGTTTAATAACTTATGGGAGCTATGGAAACAGGTGGGCATGGCCAGGGGCCCCGAGTGTGTGGTGCTGTTGTGGGAGAGAGTAATGAGATATAGGGTGGCCCCACTGCCCCTGGCCTACCGCTGGAATTGGAGTGAGAGCAATGGGCTGCCCCTTTGCTCAGATGAGCAGAGGGAGTCTATATTTGTCTTCTGACCCCCTCCTGCCCAAGCCCCTGTATAGAGGTGAGGGATTGTCCCTTCTGCTTCCTGCAGTTGTGAATCCAGGGTATACATGGCCATCCTTTTTGCTTCCCTCCTCCCCCACACGTTCATGTGCCTCAGACCCAGGACTCCTCCTCAGGTGGAAGTGGGGCTTGATCATGCCGGTGAGGTCCCAGGCCCTCTGGAGGCTGGGGGCTGCTCTCCAATGGAGCGGCTGGCTCTTTCTTCTCCTTTCCTTCCTCCTCTTCCTCACCTACTGAAGCTCCATCCACCTGGGAGGCCTCCCCTTCCTTGCTGCCCAGCACAGCTCTCAACAGCCTATCCCTTGGGGGCGGCCTGGCTGGACCCACGTGGACATAGGCCAGTGGCTTGGGGATTCGTGAAGGCTGCTTCTCAGGCCTGTGGTCTCTCCGGGGCTGGATCCTGGGCCTCAGCTTCAGCTTGTAGATGGACGGGACCCTCTTGGGCTTCCGGAGAGTTCTCCTGCCCTTGCTCAGACATGCCTTGGCTTTGTCAGAGTTGGGGTCCAAGGCCGAAGGTGTGGGGGCCACTGGGCTGGCAGACACAGTAGGGGTCAAGCAGTCCTGCCCTCCCTGAGGCGGGACCTTCCTCATGCGGGTGCCCTTGGCACTCAGGCTTGCCTTTGTCCCGGGCCCACTCTCTCTGGCTCCCAACTTCCCTTTGAGGTTTCCTGGGCCTGGGGTAACAGCTGGCTTAGGAGAGCCTGTCAGGGCTGCCTTCCAGGCTTCCAGGTCCACTTTAAGGAGGGGTGGGGGCCCCTGAGCCAGTTCTTGAATGACTTTGTCATAAGGACCTCCAGGCTCTGGCCACCGCCCACCCAGGCTGGGAACATAGACCCCGCTGCGAGGGATGACCCCAGCCCCTGTATCCTGCAGACAGGCACCCCCGACTTCTAGCAGTGTCATGTTGCCCAAAATCTCCTCTTCAAGGCTACAGTAAATGGCTCGCTCCTTGTTCCTGTCCAGCATGTACTGCCCCTCCTCCGGTGGGCCCAGGTCCCGGGACTCTCCAGCCTCCACTGTGACCTGGATATCCAGCTGCTGATCCCCCTGCATGGACCCAGCCAGGTCTGCAGTGATGGCCCTTAGTGGGATGGGGTCTCTCCCAATTTCTGTCCTGGGACTTCTACTTGCAGTACCAGGAAAGCTCCTTCCTGGTGTCGGGAGGCGGGCAGGAGGCGGCTGGATGGGGATCTTGGATAGGCCTTGGACAGGGGTTGGAGAATGGACAGACTCTGCCTCCCTGAACTGGGAGAAAGCACCCTTGGCTTCATCCCGGAGTGGCAACGTGAGGCCCAGGTGCTTGGCTGGGCTAAAGGAACAAGGAAGGGGAGATGGTCCTCTTGCCGATATCCCTTTGGTGATGGCCTCAGTGGCTAGGAGTCTTTGAGGGGTGGGAGTCCTGGCATGGTTTCCCCGGCTGTCAGTTTCTTCATGAACCCAAGATGTGGGAGTCCTTCCCCTGGGGAGTTCAGGGGGGTATCTATCCTCCCTCCTCCCTGACAAGGTACACTGTGGGTCTCGGCCCTTTTGGGTAGATGAAGAGTGGGGGCTGGGTGGGCTGTCCCCAGCTGTCTCCTGCCTCCAAGATGGGGTGAGAGACCTCTCCTGGCACCTGCAAGGGAGAATCAGAAGGCTGCAAAGGGAGATTCATCAAGCAAGCAGGGTCATCTAGTGTGGCCCCTTGGCTATAGGAAGTGACAGTCTTTCCCCAGTGAGAACACCCAGGGGGCTAGACTTCACGCTGAATAAAACTTGTGCTTCCTCTCCTCCGTGACTGCCCAGAAATCCTCCTCTGACAGTCACTGTCTAAGCCTATTCTCCCTTGTTCCCTGTGTAGCACATAGAAGGAGGCATGATCCTGGCCTGAGGTGACTTCAGATCCTTTGAGGGATGGCCCCAGACCAGTTGCAGGGCAGTGGGGAGACAGCAGGAAGTGCACAGGTTGTCTTAGTCTCTGCTCTACCATGAAATGGTAGGAAATCTTGAGTAAGGCTGTTCCATTTCTGGGCCTCAGCCTCCTCATCTGTGAAATGGGAAGGCATATGAAGTAACCACATTATCCCAAAGGCATTGGGTGTGCTTCTGGTTCCAAACACCTGTGGTCTCAGGGTAAGGGCACTGCCTGGGATCTGCTCCCTTTTTCTTGGAGTATGGTGGTCTCTGAGAATGTGCACTCCAAAGCAAAAAGACCCCTTCCCTGTCTCTCCCCCGTACCTCGGGAATGGTGCCATCTCTCTGGAGGCCCCCGTCCCTGTTCCCCGCTCCCTGCGGGGCCTGGGGGAGGATGGAGTGGGAGGCCTTGGCCTTCGGCCTGAAGAGGTATATGTCTTCCAGTCCACAGGGGGCGGTGGGCTCTGTGAGCGGCTGATGGTCATCGTAGGCTGGGTCTGGGAGGGTCCATCCTGTACCCTCACTTCATGCTGCACTGGTGGGGCCGGGGGCTTCAGGAAGCTGCCTGGCTTGTGTGCTACCAACAGTCACCCAGAGAAAGGAGAGTAGAGAATAGTTCAATTCCTGCTGATGGGGACCATTGTTCCTCCCCAAGTGGTCCCATGCCCCACATCTCACATGAAAAACAGTGGGACCTACAGTGGCAACACCAGAGTTTCTTTATAGGAGGGGCTTAGGGGACCCAGCTGGGGGGATTTGTTTAAAGCTATGTTTGTAGTGCAGGTACACAATTTTTCCTTAGAGCATGTGCTTATTTGGAATGGCTTGAGGCACTGCTGGAGATTATGGAAGGACTAAAGACCAAGTCATGCTTGGTGCCAACACTGTGAATCCCAGAGCCAAACCTAACTAAGCTCTGCGGAAATGTGCCCTGGCCAAATGCTGCTTCTGCTTGTGTTGCACACCATCTTGCGGTGACATTTAGTACTGTACCATAACTGCCCAGCAGGGCCTTCCTTCCTTCAGCCTCCCCCACCCCTCTCCACAGACCTCTTCCCACTGGAGATCAGACATACCTCCCACCCCTGCCTCCAGCCTTCCAACCCAGAGCCGCGCCCCCAGGAGACTCACAGAGGGACGTGCAGCGGCAGGGGTCATGTTTGTCCAGATAATGGCCCAGCGTGTCCCAGCCGCCCCCTACACGTACCATCACATGGTTCCGGAGGATCTGAGGGGGCAAGAGTGAGGTTGAGGGTGGGGTGAAGGGCAGACCCTCTTCTTGGACCAGCTTTAGGGCTTCTGGCATGCACTCAGGGATGCTCTCTCCATGTACTCATGCTCACGTAGATGTATGTGTGTGGTGTAAAAAGGCAGCCCGAATCCCTTCCTCCGTGACTAGCATCAGATAACACATGCAGTCAAGGGTGGAGGCCAGGCTGAAAGTTGTCCCACAACTGGACAAGGGATCCCGAAGGCATTGGATAGCCTGGCCCCAGAGCACTCCTTTTGCTGTAAACAGTTTTGCATCTGCACATGCCTGTGACCAAAATGGGACCCTAATGCCACTGGCTTGGCCCCTGTGACCTGTGTGAGAGAGGCCATGGGAGTCCTGGGCCTACTCCACCCTCAGGCAAGTCACATGTCTCTTCAAGTTTCAGTTTCCTGTGTTGGAAAGTGGGGCCACAGTTCTTGCCCCTACTTACATCACAGGGCTATTGCCTCAGGTCTAGGGGAGGGCCCAGAAAGCTGGCTGTGCTCCCAGGTGTGGCCTGCGCCCAAGGAGAAGGCTCAGCCATGCCCAGAGCTGCTGGCCACTCCAGCGGGTACAGACCGTTTCTGTACAGACCGTACAGGCCAGGTATTGGGGTAGGAGGCACATTTCAGACCTGTACTGCTACTCATTCTGCTGAGTGTACCCCCACGCGTGGGGGGTGGAACTATGGGGTCCATGTGGCTGGGGCCATGCCCTGAAACCAAACTTGGGTTTCTCAGGCCACTTCCTCTAATCAAGCCTGTGGGTGGAGTGGAATGGAAAACTGCGAGCACTCTCCTCTCTACCCCGCTCCACCTGAGATCACCCTCTGCACTAGGCTACAGTGCAGGAGATGGAGGATGATGGCTCTGGCTGCCCTGATGGGAGGAGGAGATAGGTTTGCCTCCTTTGCCAGGAACTCCTGGAATTCTCCCAGGGAAAGAAGGAGAGCTCCAATGCCTGATGGCTTGAGGTGAATGACGACTTACTGTCATTGTCCTCAAGCCTGGGCAAGCTCCCATATTCTAGGGGGTATCATTGTTCCAAGCCTGGGCAAGGTCCCATATTCTGGGGGCTTATTGTCACGGTTCCAAGCCTGGGCCAGAAACCCTATTCCGGAAGTCCCTTGACCCCCAGCCTGGACTTACCCGGATGAAGATGAGGGTGTTGGAGTCACCCACACGGTATTTCCCCTCAGACACCTTGACCATGGAGAACTGCACCGGGCATGTGCAGTGGCTCACGAGGCTCTGTACCTGCAGGTAGGGGGTGAGCTCAGCCCTCTCCTTTGCCCACTCTGGGTCAAAATAGGGGGGCTATGTGCAGGTTTCTGCTAAGGTCAGGGCTGGATGCTGAGAAGCAAGGAGGAGTAGAGAAGGCTGTAAATGGCCCAGTGAGAATGAGACTTGGGTGGTCACCCATGGATCTACCTACCATGAGGTCCAGAGCCCTCAGGGGTCAGCCAATGGAAGCGGCGGAGTGTAATGAGGGGGGACTGTGAGATCTGACAGGCTCAGGTCACAGCCCTGCATCCACTGCATCACAGGATTTTTTGTTAAGAAACCTACCTGAGCTCCCTTTCCCCCAGGGGTTAACCACACAGAACTAACTGCTGTAATAGGCCCTCTGTGCAGACGCTGTTCCAAGTACTTTGTATGTGCTGGCTCCTTTAATGATTCTACATTCATAGAAGGTAGGTGCTGTTACTGCCCCCATGCCGCAGATAAGGGAAGCCAGACACAGAGAGGTTAAATAATTTGCCCAAAGTCACAGAGCTGCAAAGCAGTGGAACTAAGATGTGAGCCAAGATGTCTCGGAGAATACCACAGTCTGTGTTCTTGAAAACTGTCCCGGCAGGGGTTTAATGAGAGGAGCATCCAGTGCTGGGCTGGTTAGAAAGCCTGAGAAATGACCTGGCCATTCCTATGTGTGGTTAGGGTTGAGACTTAGAGTGCAACTGTGCCTTAAAGCCAGTCAGTGAATTCGTGCCAGGGTGGACACTGGAGCTCAAGAAGCGGGTGATTTAGACAGGGCTGGTGTGGGACTGGGGAGAGGAGCGCGAAGGGCAGAGGGATGGGGGCCCTGAGGTGTGCAGAGCCTCTCACCATCTGGTCCAGGTTGCCGAAGTGGCAGGGCTGGCGCCTGGGGGGCGCGGGCCGCTTGGGGTCGGGTGGGGGCAGGGCCAGCTCCCGCCGCACCTCCTCCTCGATCTCCTCCTCCAGACGCACTAGGGTGGGCGCCGCAACGCCGAAGCGCCACGCCCGGCGGCCCAGCTCCAGCAAACACAGCACCACGTTCTTCACGTTCTTGCGCAGCACCAGGTCCTCCGTCTCGAACATCAGCACCTCTGGAGTGGAGACGGGGAGAAAAGGGCAGAGGAAGCGTGAGCCCCCAGAGGACCTGGGCCTGTGGGGCAGGGGTGAGCGGGAAGGAAAGCCCTGGGGTCATCCCCGGTTTGGGGCGGCAGACGTGGGTAGTGGTTTGGGTCTCAGAATCGCGGGGTCAAGTCAACCCTCTAGGAGGGTTCTGGGCAGAATTGCTCAGATGCTGGGTACAGACACGAGGCCCATCTCACATGAGAGGCTGGGAGTGGGAAGAGGTGACAGCAAAGCAAAGGCACCTGGAGACTGACTGTGAGCGTGGGTGAGAGAAGTAGGAACTCTACCTTCCCCTCTCCGCACTCAGCTTGCCTGGATGGGTCCAGAAGAAGAAAGCGGTTTGTTCCACTTTCCACCCACGCCTCTGCCCTCCAATGTCCGTCAGGCAGCTCCCACCCAGGCCCATCGAGGCATGCTGAGGACATGCTCCGGAGCCAACCACTAAGGCTGGAGTCCTGACCCACTGCCACCCGCATGACCTTGAACTAGACCCTCAGCCATACCCTGAGCCTCAGTTTCTTCTGTATAGTCTATTTCGTGGGGTTACTGTGAAGATTGGATATGCTAATAGTGGTTAACCATTCACAATGTCTGACACATGCAAGCATTCCTTAAACACTAGCTTCTATTAACCTTCCAATTCTGCTCCTCATTGCCAGTAGCCCAGGCCTGACCCTTTCCCCAGTCTCACCCCTGCCACCTTTGGCCTGGAGGATGGCGCAACATCCAGCCTCATCCCATTCCTGGGTTCAAGGCCAAGAAGATGAAGGATCCTGACATGCCACTCCCTGAGCTCTACAAGCCCCAGCATGACGGGCCCCCTCCCTGGCCTCATCCCTTCTGCCTCCTCCTGTGTTCTCACCTCATCCTAGCCCTGTGCCTTCACCACCAGGCTCTTCCCAGTCATTCACACACAGTGCTTTTTCTCCTTCACCCCTGCTGTCCCCCTGCTTAGAATTCCCTTTCCACAAACTTCTATTCCTCAAGACTCAGGCCAGCCAGGTGCGGTGGCTCATGCCTGTAATCCCAGCACTTTGGGAGGCTGAGGTGGGTGGATCGTCTGAGGTCAGGAGTTTGAGACCAGCCTGGCCATCATGGCGAAAACCCATCTCTAGTAAAAATACAAAAATTAGCTGGGCATGGTGGCGGATGCCTGTAATTTCAGCTACTCAGGAGGCTAAGGCACAAGAATTGCTTGAACCCAGGAGGTGGAGGTTGCAGTGAGCCGAGATCTTGCCACTGTACTCCAGCCTGGGTAATAGAGTGAGACTCAGTCTGGGAAAAAAAAAAAAAAAAGACTCAGGCCAAATCTCCTTCCTTTATGATACTTTTCTCAGCTTCATTCTACCTTATCAGGTCACTATTTCCTCCCTTGGCTCCCAGGACTATACCTCTACTTTAAGCCTTTGCCCCAGTAAGCTATAATTTACATATCTATCCCTCTGCCTCTCTCTTTTTTTTTTTTTTTTTTTTTTTGAGATGGAGTCTCGCTCTGTTGCCCAGGTTGGAGTGCAGTGGCACAATCTCAGCTCACTGCACCCTCGGCCTCCCGGGTTCAGGCAATTCTCCTGTCTCAGCCCACCACCATGCCCAGCTAATTTTTGTATTTTTAGTAGAGACAGGGCTTTGCCATCTTAGGCTGTGCTGGTCTTGAACTCCTGACCTCAGGTGATCCACCTGCCTCAGCCCCGGTCTGGCACGTCCCCGGTCTGGGACGGTCTGAGGTGCTTGATATTTGTTTATTAAAGCAATTATCAACAAACATTTATAAATCATCAACATATTTATTGAGCATTTACTATGAGATGGGGAAACTGAGGCATGAACAAAGAGCTGGTTCAAGGCAAATCTGGAATGAGGACCCAGGCTCCTGCTTCCCAGACCTAGCCTGTGCTTTTGAGAAAGGACGAATACCCCCCAAGATAAGCATCTGGGATGGGGATGGGGGTGCAGGGTGGTTACCTTGGATGCCCATCTCCTTTCGACACCACCGAATGAAGTTGGAGACATTGTCCCTGGCCTGGAAGGTACCTGGCTGGGCAGCCTCATTGCAGGAGACCCCAACCCGGGGCATGGGAATCTTCTGGGCTTGGGCAGGTGTCTCAGCCAGGAAGGCCAGGGCAGCATCAGTGACAGCATTGGCATGCCGGCACAGCACCAAACCCGTCTCCAGTGCCTGCAGGAAGTTGGCCGCATCGATGTCCAGCCCATAGAGGTCACGAAGCCACTCAGCCAAGTCTTCTTTCATGGCCTCCAGGTACTGCTCGCTGGACTTGAAAGGCCGGATACTGCACACAGGCAGCCCTAGGGTCCCGGGCCTCCTCCTGCCTCCTCCAGGCTGGGACATGGCTGGACTCCAGCAGGGGAGGAGGTGGGCACCTCCCCTCTGGCACTGCCACCTCTTGCTTTCCGCCGCTGCTGGGTCTTGATCAGGTTCTCCCTGATTCCGATGTTCCCCTCTACTCCCTGAGAGCCCGGGACTTCCAGCGCTGCTACTTGCCACTGGCTTCAGCCACCAGGCCAGGCCCAGCCTCTGCTCCCCTACATTCCCCAGTCCCTGCCAGAGCTTTCCCTGGTGGCCCTACAGCGACCTCGCTCTCAGGCTGCCCAGTCCACTCAGAGTTCACCCCTCCCAGGCTGGGGGGAGGTGAGGACACTCCTCTCTTCCCCCAGGGCTGGACAGATCAAACTGGCTGCCTCCTACCCTCGCAGGCTGCGACCATGGAGCCTGGGGTAGCTGCTGGCCTCACCACACTGCTTTCCTCCCCTCTCCTTGGAGACAGCAGCTGCTACAAACACGCCTTGTTAACCTTTCCCAGGAGGCAAGGACTGCCCTGCAGAGCTGAGGGAGAGGGAGGAGAAGCTGGGACTGGCTTCCTTCACAGGGCTGGCCAGGTGGGGACTTTGGGAGAGTGGAGGGAAAGCAGGGGGAGGAGTTGCCATGCCCCTTGGTGTTTAGTGAGTACGGGAGGATAGGAATGGAAGAGACACAGCAATAGTCTAAAACTCATGAGTTTAGCCTTAAATCCTGAGTAACCATCATACACTACCTAGCCTCTCTGTGCCTTAGTTTCTCAGCTGTAAAATGGGGGTAATAATGTTTACCTCTTTGGGGTGTTGTGAGGAATAAAGGAATAATGTATGTGAAAGTATCAGACCATCAGAACTCACAGGCAGGCACAGGTCTGTGTGGGTCCCAGATCCCTCAGCAGCTCTGTTAGCACCATGATCCCCACTTTCTCTGGAGAACCTGCCCCACCCCCCACACTAACGATGTGATTGTGCTAGAGCAGGCTGTCAGTCATAATACCCCATCCTTATGGCCACAGCAGTGCATTCATTCAACCAGCATTTCTGGGTTCACAGTGTAAGTGCTGCCTGTAACTGCAGCACTTTGGAAGACCAAGGCAGGAAGATCACTTCAGGCCAGGAGTTGGAGACCAGCCTGGGCAACATGATGAAACCCTGTCTCTGCAGAAATAATACAAAAATTAGCCAAGCATGGTGGCATGCACCTGTAGTCCCAGCTACTCAGGAGGTTGAGGTTGCACTGAGCCATAATTGTGCCACTGCACTCCAGCCTGGGCAACAGAGCAAGACTCTGTCTTAAAAAAATTTTTTTCTTGAGTACCTACTATGTGCCAGGCACTACTGCAGGCCTGAGGATAAACCAATAAACAAAAAAGACCAGGTCTCTGACCTAATGGGGGCTACCTCTGTGTTACCGGGTAGTGAATGACAGATAAATAAATCTAAGGCCAGGCATGGTGGCTCATGCCTGTAATCCCAACACTTTGGGAGGCCGAGGCAGGTGGATAACTTGAGCCCAGGAGTTCGAGAACACCCTGGCCAACATGGTAAAACTCTGTCTATACTAATGCAAAAATTAGCCAGGTGTGGTGGCGGGTGCCTGTAATCCCAGTTAAGGCAGGAGAATCACTTGAACCTGGGAGGTGGAGGTTGCAGTGAGCCAAGATAGCTCCACTGCACTCCAGCCTGGATGACAGAGACTCCATCTCAAACACACACACACACACACACACACACACACACACACACACACATATATGTATATATATATAGTTTGTTTACTCATGTGGTCTTAAAATTAACCTTTAATCATTCATGGGCCAGATGACACTCTCCTGGGAGGTCGACCAGGAAAATTACCCTCTAATGGTGTTGGCTCAAAGCCTTTGTCATTTAATGTGTGCTGAATAAAGGCCTGAAAGGCCAGCAAGTCAGGGCGTGGCTGCTATCTCTTCACAGCACTCTCCTTGAGTGTCTGTGAGTAGCCATGGACCTCTAAGCCCTCTCTTTCACTGAATATAGGTGTTTGAGTACATTTGTTCATCCGTCACTGGGTTGAGGTTTGTGGGTCGGACCCCAACAGTGAAACCCTATCTCTACTGAAAATACAAAAATTAGTCAGGCATAGTGGCTGAGGTATGAGAATCATTTGAACTCAGCCAAGATCACGCCACTGCACTCCAGCCTGGGTGACAGAGCAAGACTCCGTTTCAAAAAAAAGAAATTTCACCCCATTACACTTTAGAAGCTGAGACACATAACTCATATCTAATTTCTAATTTCTTTCCTTCTTT
>NW_016107400.1:215854-218076 GCF_001604975.1 Cebus imitator | reverse complement strand
GCCTCCCAAAGTGCCAAGATTATGTGAGCCACTTCTTCTGGCCGCTCACATCTCATTTATAAGTTTTAGCTTGCTTAACTGTAAAATGGGAGTAATCGTCTCACAGGGCTGCTATGAGGACAAGGCTAGAATTAATGTTCAGTGCCTTTAGCTATAGTAGGTGCCTTTGAAATTGTTTGTCCTATACCTGTAATCTATCGATGCATAATAAATTACCCCCAAATGTAACAGCTTAAAACAATAGTAAATGTGTAGTTATCTCAGTTTCTGTGGGTCAGGAATTCAGGAGCAGCTTAGCAGGGTGGTCCTAGCTGAGTCTTCTGTGAGATAGTCAGGTATCAGCCAGGTCTGCAGTCATCTGAAGGCTTCACAGGGGTTTCTAAGGTGGCTTACTCACATGGCTGGCAAGTGGGTTTGGCTGTTGGCAGGAGGCCTCAGTTCTTCACTACATAAACCTCTCCACAAGATTGCCTGAGCATTCTCATGATATGGCAGCTGGCTTTCCCCAGAGTCAATGATCCAAGAGAAAGCACAAGACAGAAGCTAAACTGTCTTGTATTATCTACCCTCAAAAGTCACACGGCATCATTTCCACAATATCCTGTTGGTTACTCAGGTCAGCTTTATTTCATATGGGAGTAAGAATACCAGGGAACAAGATCTTTGGGAGATATCTTGGAGGAGGCTGTCTACCCCAATACAGAAGAGCCATTTCTTTTTCCTTCTTGCTAATGGAACCCTATTTTTGTGACTCATGCCTGTAATCCCAGAACTTTGGGAGACTGAGGTGAGCCGATCACCTGAGGTTGGGAGTTCGAGACCAGCCTGACCAACATAGAGAAACCCTGTGTCTACTAAAAATACAGAATGAGCCAGGCATAATGGCACATGCCTGTAATCCGAGCTACTTGGGAAGCTGAGGCAAAAGAATCGCTTGAACCTGGGAGGTGGAGATTGCAGTGAGCTGAGATCGTACCACTGTACTCCAGCCTGAGCAACAAGAGCAAAACTCAAAAAAAAAAAAAAAAAAAAAAAATGCTATTTTTGTTCAGGTATCAGGTGGTGCTTCCTTGAAATTAGAGAATGTGGACCCAGCCCCAGGAAGAGGACCATGAATGGTGGAGTTAAAATCAAAGTTTCTGTCAAGGTTCCAAGATACTGTAAATGCAGCAAACCAGAAAAGGAGTAAGACCATATGCAGAATTGATCTAGGAATTATCCAAAAACAGGTTGCTTGGTTCTCAGACTTCTCTCCAACCTATACAAAGAGTTGGGTTGTTACAGATTGAGAGGATTGAGAAGATTTATTTAGAGAATGTTAACAGCTGTGCTATGTGTCTTGTGGTAGGCTGGCTAATGGCCTCAGAAGATAGCCACTTCCTGATCCCCAGAACTTGTGTATGTAGCCTTACATAGCAAAAGGGATTTTTGTGATATAATTAAGTTAAGGATCTTGAGATGGAAAGATTATCCAGATGGTTGGAATGGGCCCTAAATGTAATCACAAGTGTAAGGCAGAGAGAACTCTGACTAAAAAGTAGGAAATATGACAACCAAAGCAAAGATTAAAGTGATGGGGCCATAAGCCAGGAATGCCAGCAGTCTCTAGAAGTTGGAAGAAGCAAGGAACTGATTTTTTTTTTCTGGGGGGGGGACTCACTCTGTTGCCCAGGCTGGAGTGCAGTGGTGTGATCTCGGCTCATTGCAACCTCCGCCTCCTGGGCTCGAGCGATTCTTCTGCCTCAGCCTCCCGAGTAGCTGGGATTACAGGCACCTGCCACCACACCCGGCTAATTTTTGTATTTTTAGTAGAGACGAGGTTTCACCATGTTCACATTAGTTTGAGAACAGCCTGGGCAACATGGCAAAATCCTGTCTCTGCTGAAAATACAAAAATTAGCTGGGCGTGGTGGCGGGCGCCTATAATCCCAGCTTCTCAGGAGGAAGCAGGAGAATTAGCTACCGAATTCCAGCCTGGGAGACAGAGGGAGACTCTGTCTCAAAAAAATAAGTAAATAAAAAATAAATTAAATAAATAAAAAATAAAAAGACTTTAGGAGGCAAACATGAAATTGTTTTATAACTATACTCCATGAATCCCATTTGATTATAGGTACCAATTACAACTGTTCTAGGACAATCTTGACAGCCCTCTTTTTGCCATAAGTTGGTTTAAGAATGGGTTTGTGCCGGGCGCGGTGGCTCAAGCCTGTAATCCCAGC
>NW_016107400.1:192502-215464 GCF_001604975.1 Cebus imitator | reverse complement strand
GAAAAAAAAAAAAAAAAAAAGAATGGGTTTGTGCCCTAGTTCTGGCCAATGAGATTCAAAGAGAAGTCTGTTGGAGAGCTGCTGAGAAGTCTCTGCCATGTCTTTTCTTCCTGCTTTGGTCACGGTTGCAGAAAGCCACAATGCCTAAAGCTGCAGCGGCCATGTTGTAATCAAGAGGAGACAAATAAGGCAAAGAGGAGGTGAGAATAATCAGAGCCCTTAATAACTCCATCTAGACGCTGAACCAGTCCTGGAGCACCTTACTACGTAAACTAACAAGCTTTATAAAGTTTGAGCTATTATTAGTTAGGCATTATGGATTTGACCAACCAGTTACATCTTAACTGACATGACGCTCAAAGTCTAGGATTTTTTTTCTCTATACAAATGTTAAGATGTTGTTACAAATACTCCCAATCAAGTAGCACTTACATACTATCTTACTGGATTGTTGTTCTTAATAAAATTATTTATTTATTTATTATTTTTTGAGACAGAGTCTCACTCTGTAGCCCAGGCTGGAATGCACTGGTGCGATCTCGGCTCACTGCAACCTCTGCCTTCCAGGTCCTGGTTCAAGCAATTCTTCTGCCTCAGCCTCCCCAGTAGATGGGATTACAGCCATGTGCCACCGTGCCCAGCTAATTTTTGTATTTTTAGTAGAGATGGAGTTTCACCTGTTGGCCAGGATGGTCTTGAACTCCTGGCCTTGTGATCCACCCGCCTTGGCCTCCCAAAGTGCTGGGGTTACAGGCGTGAGTCACTGCACCCAGCCAAACATTTTTTTTTAGAGACGAGGGTCTTGCTATGTTGCCCAGGCTGGAGTGCAGTGGCTCTTCACAGGCACCGTTATTGTGCACTGCAGCTGCAAACTCCTGGTCTCAAGCAATTTTCCCATCACAGCCTTCTGAGTTGCTGGGATTATGGGTTCCCCTCACTGTGACCCGTTCAGATATTTCTTTTCTCTTAAGCTATATTTATTGCCCAGCCAAAACTAATATTGCATTTCTGTGTTATACCTAATTATTAGAAGTTAAGGAGCTATTTATACTATTAGTTTCAAAAGTTACAGTTTAATATGAAAAAATTGTAGCTTTACCTTTGAATACTGACTTCATCTTGTCCTTTAGGTATGATTTCTATGAATAGCAGAAAATAATGCTTGTGCTTGCTGATAAAATATAGCCTATTTTCTTCTGGTTTAAACAGTCTCTTTCGGATAGAGATTCAGTCAATTTTAAGTTTTCACTCCTTACCAGGATGGCTTCAGCCCTCTCAGGGGGTTTCCCAAGCTGATGTCTTGAGTGCAGGAGGCACGCCTATGTTCCTGGGGCTAGTGGGATCACCTGCTTGCTCTCATGTTTTCAATGAAGACTGTACTAGTTCTCTGTGGGATCAATTTCTAGTGTGCTGGCTGGGCTCATGCCTGTAATCCCACCACTTTGGGAGGCCAAGGCGAGTGGATCACTTGAGTCAGGAGTTCGAGACCAGCCTGGTCAACAGTGTGAAACCCTGTCTCTACTAAGAATCCAAAAATTAGCCAGGTTTGGTGGTGCATGCCTGTAGTCCCAGCTACTCAGGAGGTTGAAGCAGGAGAATCGCTTGAACCCAGGAGGCAGAGGTTGCAGTGAGCTGAGATCACACCACAGCACTACATCCTGGGCAACAGAGCAAGACTTCATCTCAAAAAATAAATAAAATAAAATAATAAATTATAATGTGCTTTTATGTTAGTATGAGTTGTTTGACAATCTAACTTTTTATGAAGGTCCCACAAAACCCAAAATAGCCTTGTGAAGAGGGAATGCACATCCTAAGGATGGATGGCAAAGGGCTACTGGGCAGATTAGGGTTGGGGAGGCAGGAAGAGAAGAACGACCATGCCAGGGGACACTCTGTTGTGGTGTCTTGGTGGGATGCTCCCTAAAGACCATAGCACAGGAACCGGGTGCACTGGCTCGTGCCTGTAATCCCAGCACTTTGGGAGGCCAAGGCAGGTAGATCACGAGGTCAGGAGGTCGAGGCCAGCCTGGCCAATATGGTGAAACCCCGTCTCTACTAAAAATACAAAAATTGGCTGGGCATGGTGACGGGTGCCTGCAGTCCCAGCTACTTCGGAGGCTGAGACAGAAGAATCACTTGAACCCGGGAGGTGGAGGTTGCAGTGAGCTGAGATTGGGCCACTGCATTCTCTAGTGTGGGTGACAGAGCGAGATTCAGTTTTTTAAAAAAAGTCCACTGTACTCGGGTAGATGAGGTAGAAAGATCACTTGAGGCCAGGAGTTTGAGGCTGCAGTGAGCTATGATTGCATCTCTGTATGTAGTCCAGCTTGGGAGACACAGTAAGACCCTGTCTCTAAAAAAAAAAAAAAAAAAGACCATAGCACAGGTTCATTGGTTTAGATGTGCCTGCCAGGGGCATTAAATCTTAGCAAGTCTCTCAGTGAGACTGCTTATGGTGCCAGTGTCCATGAGCTACCCCCAGCAGTGGCCTCCAACCTGAATTGTTCCTGAGATGCCATCTTGGCTGTGTTCTTAGTCAGCAGCCTTCCTTGATTCCTATCTAGTTCTCAACTCTTTTGGTCATTCTGTGAGCTCTCACTATTCTTTCTCTTTAAATTAACCAGAGTGAACTTTTGAATTTTACAATCAAGAGCCGTAGTGGCTACAAATGCTTTCAGCAAATTTAAGGAGAATGACCTTGTTGGGAGACAATTCTCCTTGGGTCTTTTGTGTTTCTGCATGTCTTACAAGCAGAGGCCCTGACTTTTCAAGGGTTTTTGTATAAGTGAACAATCTTGGAAAATAGACGTAGTGCCTCCTTCCTGAGAAAACAGCAGGTTTGCTTACTACCCATTATGAAAGGTTTGGGTTTCCTAAGCTCGGAATTTCTCTTAGTAATGCAAACCTCTGCACATATAGGTATCCATTGGCACTCATCTTTGTCACTCATAGGACTCTGAAGCAAGGGAAGCTGACGCAAATAGGCCAAAGTTGATGTGCCACAGTAATAAAGTCCTTTGTCTCTGACCCGGAGCCTCGTGTTTTCTGGAAGGACCCATGAAACTACAACTGGTTCACATGGTAGCTTGCAAGGAGGATAACACTTCAGATCCTTCACAGTTCTTGATAGCGTTGCCCCGTTGTGGCTAGGAGATTCCCGGGGGCCAGGTCTACTCTCTGTTCTCCAGCCCAGCAACTTGCCTCCACCAAACTAAGATGCCCAAAGGAAGGGACCCCATCGCCCTCTACTCTCAGACTTGAATGGAGGATTATATCATTTTTGACTCTCAGACTGGGATCTCTTTGAGGTCAGCAACTTCATCTCAACAGACTGAGGACTTTCCAGAGCTGAATCTGTCCATTGCCCATCTGCACATTTCTCTCTGTGTCAATATACTCCACTTCAAGTCCAGGATAGGAAAGAATTTTCCTGTTCCTGAAGCTCCATGGTTTTACTCCCTCCCCCACTCCGGCCCTCCACACATACACAATATCCAGGAGCCATACCCGCCTTGTGCCCAAGTCCTACTTCCTACTGGACTTGGCACCATTCCCTTGTGTTCCTTGGCTCTAAGGCAATGAAATGGAAATAGGATAAGTAGGGAGCATGGGGTGAAGAAGGATAAGGATACAACAGGAGGAGGAGGAGAGAATATAATGATACAAACAAACCCAATGCTTTCAGTGATTCCTGCAGGCCAGGTAAAGCCCAGTACTATACTACTATCTCTGACTTATAGACT
The DNA here is from genome assembly GCF_001604975.1 of Cebus imitator. Classification (NCBI taxonomy): domain Eukaryota; kingdom Metazoa; phylum Chordata; class Mammalia; order Primates; family Cebidae; genus Cebus; species Cebus imitator. The sequence goes on along the minus strand of NW_016107400.1, from coordinate 211,718 downwards.
GAGGGTCAGAGAGATATCATGCTGAAAGTCACATAACTTTTATATTTATGTGGTGGAGCTGGGATTTAAACCCAGTTAATTGGGGTCAAAGCCACCTTCTACTCCACTTTTATGCCTTCCTAAGAGGTAAGGTAAGAGACACCTGAGTTGTTAGTGCTTTGGGAGGCTCTGGAAAAGGAAATTATTCCTGGGCAGAGCCTCATGGGCAGGTGAGGTTCTAGCCCCACCCCTTGTGATCCAATAGAGGCCCTAGAGACCAGACCAAGTTCTATGGGTTCTGGGCACCCTCTCACATCCCAGTCCCTGATCAGGGAAAGCAGGCAGCACAGCCTTGGGAAGAATGGATAAGCATGGTGAGTGGGGCTGGAGGGAGGATGGGGCTGGAGGACAGAATCTCTTGACCCTGGCTTGGACAATCCAGCCCACCACCATGAAGTCCAACCTTTTTTCAGCTACAAGCCCTCTCTTTTCTCCTTCCTGAATACTCTTCTTTTTTGAAGATAGAGTCTGACTCTGTCACCCAGACTGGAATGCAGTGGCGTGTTCTCAGCTCACTGCAGCCTCTGCCTCCCGGGTTCAAGCAATTCTCCTGCCTCAGCCTCCCAAGTAGCTGGGACCACAGGGGCATGCCACAACACCTGGCTAAGTTTTGTATTTTTAGTAGAGACGGGGTTTCATTATGTTGGCTGGGCTAGTCTCAAACTCCTGACCTCAAGTGATCCACTGCCTTGGCCTCCCAAAGTCCTGGGATTACAGACGTGAGCCACCACGCTTGGCCTCTTTTTGTTTTTTGTTTTTAGAGACAGGGTCTTGCTTTGTCACCCAGGCTGGAGTACGTTGGTGTTATCATAGCTCGCTGTAGCCTCAACCTGCCAGGCTCAAGTGACTCCCTGCCCCCCATGCCTTGGCCTCCCAAAGTGCTGGGATTATAGGTGTGAGCCACCACATCCAGCTACAGAATAGTGTTAATATCTGCTTCATCATCTCCACCTGCTCCTGTTCAGACCTTTGTCTTCTCTGACCTGGACCACTGTAATGACTCCTCAGTGGGGCCTCCTGTCTTGTCAGAGGGAACATCCTAAAACACAGCTTGGAACATGTCCCTCTACAAGAATGTTCAATGGCTTCTCACTACTGAGGGGCGAGGTCCAAATTCCATAGCGTACCACTTAATGTCCAGTCTTTCCTTCTCAACCCCTTTTCCTCCTCCCCTTACCTCCTGAAACATCTCTGAAACCCTTTTCTAGCTGGGTACTAGGCCTAGCCTTTCACAACCAGAAGGCTAGAACACCAATTATGAGCATTCCCTTTGCCCTTTAAATAGGATGGACTAGGATCAATAGGAATGTTTCTTGACTTTTCCAGAGCAAACGCCACAAGTTATGTCTTCCCTGCCCTCCTCTTCTCTCTCCTTTACAAACCTAGCTATCCAGATGCGACAGACACAGGATGCATGAGGCCTGGTGAATGTTTGCTGAATGGGCAGGGGACACCTTCCAGGGGAGGCCAGCTTAGTTTCCACGTCAGCCTGGGAACTTCCTTCCTGCTAGGGCTACTGCTTGGAGTTGTGGAATCTGTGCCCTGAACAAAGGCACCAGCAAGAGGGGACAGTGGTGGCTGAAGTCAAGCCTGGAAGGAGGAAGAGACACCTTTTCCTACTTGGTTCACCCTAAGGACAGCCTTTCCCAATCGGTCTGCCCATAGAGGGTCCTTTTTTCCATTTTTCTGATTATAAGAGGCGCCTTTTCTCATCATACAGAGGTGCTGTAAGCCCACCTGCCTGCCCACTCCACCAGCGGACATGGAGAGCTTCCTTAAGGCAAGACCAACTTGGAGGAAGCAAATCCCATTCAGAAAATAAAATACTCTATAAATAACCACGTATTGGCCGGTCGTGGTGGCTCACGCCTGTAATCCCAGCACTTTGGGATGCTGATGCAGGTGGATCATGAGGTCAAGAGATCAAGACCATCCTGGTCAACATGGTGAAACCCTGTCTCTACTAAAAATACAAAAATTAGCTGGGCGTGGTAGCCCACGCCTGTAGTCCCAGCTACTTGGAAGGCTGAGGCAGGAGAATTGTTTGAACCCAGGAGGCAGAGGTTGCAGTGAGCCAAGATTGTGCCATTGCACTCCAGCCTGGGTAACAAGAGTGAAACTCTGTCTCAAAAAAATAAAATAAAATAAAACAAAATAAATTTTAAAACTAAAATAAAAAATAAAAATAAATAACCACTTATTAAAATGGGATCAGTAAGCCCTGGGAGGCGGCTTGTGGCTGTGATCCCAGCACTTTAGGAGACCTAAGCAGAAGAACTGTTTGAAGCCAGGAGTACCAGCCTCGGCAAAATAATGAGACCCTGTCTCAAAAAAAATTTTTTTGGCCAGGTGCGGTGGCTCATGCCTGTAATCCCAGTACTTTGGGAGGCTGTGGTGGGTGGATCACGAGGTCAGGAGTTCAAGACAGCTTGGCCAACATGATGAAACCCTGTCTCTACTAAAAATACAAATAAAAAATAAAATAGCTGGGTATGGTGGCATGTGCCTGTAATCTCAGCTACTCGGGAGGCTGAGGCAGGAGAATTGCTTGAACTGGAATTGGGAGGCAGAGGTTGCAGAGAGCCAAGATGGCGCCACTGCATTCCAGCCTGGGCTACAGAGTGAGACTCCGTCTCAAAATGATAGTAATAATAATAATTATTATTAATTAATAATTAATACTAATAATAATTAATAATAAGACCCTTATTATTCCATTATTATTACTATATGACTCCCTCTCAAAATGATAGTAATAATAATAATTAATAATAAATAATAATAATAAGACTCATATTATTATTCCATTATTATTACTATATAAGACTCCGTCTCAAAATAATAGTAATAGTAACAATAATTATTTATTAATAATTAATAATATTAATAATTATTAATTAATAATAATTATTATTATTTTGAGACGGAGTCTCACTCTGTCACCTAGGCTGGAGTGCGGTGGTGTGATTATGGTTCACTGTAGCCTCCAGTCAGCGTCCCCAGCTCAGCTTCCTCCCACCTCAGCCTCCCAAGTCCAAGTAGCTGGGACCACAGGTGTATGCCACCACGCCTAGCTATTTTTTTTTTTTTGTATTTTGTATTTTTTTTTTTTTTTTGAGACGGAGTTTCGCTCTTGTTACCCAGGCTGGAGTGCAATGGCGCGATCTCGGCTCACCGCAACCTCCGCCTCCTGGGTTCAGGCAATTCTCCTGCCTCAGCCTCCTGAGTAGCTGGGATTACAGGCACGCACCACCATGCCCAGCTAATGTTTTGTATTTTTAGTAGAGACGGGGTTTCACCGTGTTGACCAGGATGGTCTCGATCTCTTGACCTCGTGATCCACCCGCCTCGGCCTCCCAAAGTGCTGGGATTACAGGTGTGAGCCACCGTGCCCGGCTGTATTTTGTTGTTTGTTTTTTTTTTTTGTAGAGAAGGTGGGGGGGTCTCGAACTCTTTGAGCTCAAGCCAGCCTCCCGCCTCGGACTCCCAAAGTGCTGAGATTACAGGCGTGAGCCACCATGCCCCGACTTACAAACAAGTTCTGAAAAATAATCCCGGGCCACCTGTGGTGGCTCATGCCTGAAATCCCAGCACTTTGGGAGGCCGAAGCGGGCGGATCACCTGAGGTCAAGAGTTTGAGACCAGCCCAGCCAACGTAGTGAAACCCCGTTTCTACTAAAAATGCGGTGGTGGACGCCTGATGTCCCAGCTACTTGAGAGGCTGCGGCAGGAGAATCGCTTGAGCCTGTGAGGCGGAGGTTGCAGCCAGCCGAGATGGCGCCACTGCACTCCAGCCTGGGCGACCGAGAGAGACCCTGTCTCAATTGAAAAATTATCGCGGACCCTTTTTCGGCGACAGCAGGCCGCCCTGACCTCCCACCGTCCCGCAGGTGTGAAGACCCCGTTGTGGAAGAAGGAACCGGAGGAGGCCCGGGCCGGGGAGGCGGAGCAGGAGGAAGCGAAGGAGGGGTCGGAGGAGGAAGACTACCAGAGGTCGCTGGAGGACAGCGCGGCGGAGGGCGAGGAGCCGCCGCGGGAGGCGGAGGAGAGCGAGGGCCGCGAGCGGCGATCGGTGTCCTACTGTCCGCTGCGCCAGGAGTCCAGCACCCAGGAGGTGGCGCTGCTGCGGCGCGCGGACAGCGGCTTCTGGGGCTGGCTCAGCCCCTTCGCGCTGCTGGGCGTCCTGACTGCTCCCACCGACAGGTGACTGCGTGCTCCTTCGCCGGAGCACTAGGCACGCGGTGCCCGGGCCCCAGGGAGGAGGGGCGGCCCCAGGCAATGAGCGCCCGGTCCCCGCCGGCAGGAAGCGGAGCCTACCGGAGGAGCTGTGCGTGCTGGAGATCCGGCGACGACCGCCGCGCCGCGGGATCTGTGCGCGCTGCGAGATCCTTTTCTGCAAGAAATGCAGGAGTCTGCACAGCCACCCAGCCTATGTGGCGCACTGCGTTCTGGATCACCCGGATCTGGGTAAGGCGGGGACCGCTGGGGCCTACTGAGCGCCCCCACTCCCAGTTTTGTGCTCTCCAACCTTTCCTGGCCCAGACCCCCCACCAACCTTCTCTCCTGGAACGCGGAGCCCTCTCCGGCGCATTCCACAGAACCGCCCCTTCTCAACTGCCGCCCAGAGCGCCCCTATCAAGCAGGAAGGCCCACTGTTGATGCTTGGTTCCCACCTGCCACCTAGCGCCCCCAGTGCAGAGCCCAGCATAGCCTAGAGCCCACTGTGAACAGCGCCCACCCACGGCTCCACCCCCCCCCCACGGCTCCACCACCCCCCCACGCAGCACCAGCGCCACCGCACACCTGACTCTGCCGCTCACACAGCCTCACCTTCACCTCTTGGGTATTTCAGATCCTTCTGGCCCGGTGGGCAGAGGCGTCGCCTAGAGAAAATAACCTCCAGGTTCCCTCATCCCTCTGACAAACCTGCCTCTTTCCCTGAAACCATTCAATAAAACCTCTGATCAAATTGTCAGTGCTTTGAGGTGGGGCACGGTGGCTCCGTGTGGGGATGGTCCTCCTCGGGTTCAAGCCAGAGGTAAAATCGTGGGCAGGGAGCCTCTTCCCTCGCCTCCGCGGAATGGTACAAGCTTTTGTATCCAAAGGCAGTCAAAGGGCCTTCTGCCCGCTATGCAGAGAAGAAAATGAAGGGGCAGGGCCAACAATGGCCCTGGGGAGCGGAGCACTGAACCCTTGCCAGACAGTTCTCCCCTCCCCTGGACGCCCTGGCTTCCTGAGGTCAGTGCTGTGCAGATGAGGCACTGGCAGGTGTGGAGGGGTGGGAGAAGCCTGGAAAACCAGATGCTAAAATAAATGCTGGCATGGGTGGAGGCAGAAGACACGGAGGCTGGGGAGCCGGTTCCTTCTCCAGGAATCCCAGCTATTCTTGGCTAGGCAGCAGGAGCTTTGGGAAAGCCGAGTGTGTGGCCTGGAGAATGCGGCCATTGTGAGCACAAGGCCACCCCCAGCCTGCAGGGCTGCCTGTTGTAGAGGCTGCATCCTTAGCGCCTGCAGCATTGCAGACCCCCAGGAAGGCCCCTTGACCTCTCCCTGCTGCGCACGGTTCCCCATCTGGTCTGGGGGGCAAGGACATTTTGCTTTTTGAGGAGAGGCAGGCTCCCTCTCTCCATCACAGCTCCACATGCACACACACACACACACATACACACACACACACACACACACACACACACACACACACACACACACAGAGACAGAGCTGACTGGCCCTGGCTTGGATAGAAGAGCGTGGCCCTGGCCTCCCCTGCACCAGTGCTCACCTGCTATCCCTGCAAAGGATGGAGGAACTGCTCCAAGGAAGGCTGCTTCCTGCCTCCCTGCCCACCAGCTGAAGACACCTCTTTATTCTAACCCGGGACAAAAAGCCAGGGACCGGCAGGGACTTGCATCAGTCTCCCTCCCACTCTGCGTCCTGACCCCACAAAGGGCCTCTGAGGTTGGAGACACCTGTGCCCTCATCCCCATCCATGCTTTCTGGGGGTGAGGCCTCTGACTAAACATGACACTGTTTTCCAAGAACTGATCCAGGAGGTCCTGGGGAGAAGGGTACAGTCTTGCAAAATGGTCTCTCTAATCTCCCTGTTGAGTTTCATATCCCCCTGCTTGGATCCTGGGGCCGTCACCTCTTGAATGGAACTGTACCTTTAGCAGAAGAAATAAATCCTCAAGGCCTGGGAAAGACAGAGGTCCTTGGAGGAAAGGGCCAAGGGATCTGGGACCCTTTTTTGTTTTTCCTAAGATTGATCCCACCCCCCATCTCCATCTGGTAGGAACAGACAAAGACAATGCTGCATTCTTCAAGGAACAAAGGCAGGCAAACTTCCAGATGGAGGCTTTGCTGTCGGGTCTTCTACAGAGGGACTCAGAGAGACGGGTTCTGCCCGAGGGGTGGGGAACACGATTTCGCCCTGAGAGCACCACCAGTTTCTGAGGTGAGGAGGTGACTTCAGAAGAGCGTGCTTCCTGAGTTAGCATGCCAGCAGCCCATCCAGGGCAGCTCAGTGGCCCAGCGGCCCGAGGTGGTCGCCCACAGTTTGGCCTGGTCGAGGCGCCAGTATTGGTCATCTCGGAAGAAGATGATGGAGCCGTCGGGCCTCGGCAGAGTGCCGCTGACCTCCTCAGGGATGCCGCCCCAGTCCTGCAGACTTCGGGGGTAGTAGGGTTCCACTTGCAGACCCCCTCGGGCCAGCACGTAGTAGCGGGAGCCCTTGAAGAGGACGAGGCGGCGCAGAGGAGGGAAGAAGAGGGCGGCATCTGGATGGCGGGGCAGGCCCCCTGCCCGGCACAGCTGTGGGAGACCCCACACTGGCTTGGGGCCCCGGAACCTCCAGCATTGACCCCCTGTGGACCATTGGGAGAGCCAGGGTGAGCTGGAGGCTGTCACTCATTGGCCTTCCACCCCACCTCTGTCTCCCATACCTCTGTTCCCCGCTTAAGCTGGAGCCCACGATGGTTAGTATTCATATCAATGAAATGCATTGTACTACTAGTTACAAATAGCAAGGTGGTAGTAGGGACTACCGTTATTGTCTAGACTTCCAGCAGGTGTCAGCACAGGGCAGATGGCCATCTCCCCTGCCATCACTACTAATGCTATGAGGGCAAGAATTTTTGTTTCGTTCACTGCTATATCCCTAACATATCCAACCTTGTCTAGTGCATACAAGGCACAAAATATTGGTTGAATGAGTGAACAAATGAATGAATACTATTTACCTATTTCCACGCATTTAGTAATATATTGCCCTCTCCAGGCAATATTCTCTTTTCATATTGCTTCCCCAGCAAATCTGAAGTATTGAATTCCCCATTCAAGAAATGCACATTCATAAGTTAAGTGACATGTCCAACCCTACACGGCTAGGATTCCAATGAAGATCCAGCTCTTTCTGCTGAGTTGCAGAAATCAAGAGCAGTCCTCTGCTTCCCTCTAGACTCCTCTCTGACACGCTCCCTGGGACCCTGGCACTCGATGCTCCCTAATCCATCACGGAAAGGTGCCTTCCGATGGAGTCTTCCCCAGGGTCATAGGATCCAAGTGGAACAGAGACTCCACCATGGACTCGTGTGAGAGTTTTCCCCTCTTTTGTCCCCTCTCTAGGGCATAGTTTTCCCAGCTGCCCCAGAGCCAGTACCTTTGAAGAAGTAAAAATCTCCATCCTCCAATGACACTGCAGCAGCCTCAATGTTGGGGGGCAGCCCAGCCCACCTTTCCTGTAGTGGACGGGGCTCTGAGACGTTGCCATCAGCTGCCACTTCCCAGAAGTGGCTCCCTTTAAAAATGTACACTTGTTGTTGCCTGTCTGCCCAGAGACAAGAGAGAGTTGAGGAGTGACCATCAGCCTCCTGCTGTCTTTCCAGGGAAGATGCTGTCCTAGAAGCCAGTTTCCCAAACGGACAAGCACAGGATATGGTGTGCACAGTTGGCACAGTGGGGAAAGTGGGCAGGAAGAAGCAGTGTTTTGCTTAGTGTGGAGCCATGGCCTGCAGGTGCTTGTGGTTTGGGATTTCTGGCTTTGACAGTCCATCCCCCTACCTTGTACACCAGCTCTGGAGACCCTAGGAGACGTGGGAAAGAAGGGAAGAAAAAAGTAAAGCACCAGTGGGTACTTCTTACCTACAGTGATGGCATCGAAGGAAGAGTGGCAGTATTGAGGGCCCTGGGTTTCAGGTTGCCTTCCTTGGGGACTGTGGGGGTCCCAGGCCTCAAAGTCAGTGAACAGCTTTCCTGGGAGCTGGACAGCCACTGAGCCCCCTAGGGGCTTCCCTTTGTAAGCAAGAAGATGAGAGAGAGAACACACATAGGGTAGAGGGTATGCTGTGCACATAAGACCTTCCCTTGGTTACTTTCATGGTTATCTAATATGAGGGGCAAGGAAGCAGAGTGGGAGTAGGGGGTTAAGAGTTGTTCCTGGGCAGGTGCGCTGGCTCACACCTGTAATCCCAGTACTTTGGGAGACCAAGGCAGGTGGATCACTTGAGGTTAGGAGTTTGAGACCAGCCTGGCCAATGGTGAAATCCTGTTTCTACTAAAAATACAAAACTTAACCAGGCATGGTGGTGCACACCTGTAGTCCCAGCTACTTGGGAGGCTGAGGCAGGAGAATCGCTTGAATCTGGGAGGTGGAGGTTGCAGTGAGCCGAGATCATGTCACTGCACTCCAGCCTGGGTGACAGAGCGAGAGTCTGTCACAAAAAGAAAAAAAAAAAAGAGTTGTTCCTGGTTGTTGGTGCTAACCATCAAAATAAACCCAAGAATATTCCCTTCTACCCAACATCCTGGGACAGAGGGACCTCCTGAGATAAAATTGGAGTGGGGGACTAAGCAAGGGTTTGGAACAAAGAAGGGCAGGAAGTCCTCTTCCCTGATTCCTGGGCAACACAGATGTTGTGAGGGCAGAGTCCAGAGACCCAGGCTGTGATAACTACAGCAATTAGAATAATTATATCATGGCCAGGCATGGTGGCTCATGCCTGTAATCCCAGCACTTTGGAAGGCTGAGGTGGGCGGATCACGAGGTCAAGAGATCAAGACCATCCTGGCCAACATGGTGAAACCCCATCTCTACTAAAAATACAAAAATTAGCTGGGCGTGGTGGCATGCGCCTGTAATCCCAGCTACTCAGGAGGCTGAGGCAGGAGAGTTTCTTGAAACTGGGAGGCGGAGGTTGCAGTGAGCCGATATCCCGCCACTGCACTCCAGCCGGGTGCCTGGTGACAGAGCAAGACTCTGTTTCAAAAAAAAAAAAAGAATTACGTCACCATCCTTCACTTATGAGAGAGTGAAGCAGAGTCCAACAAGCTTATTATTTGGTACCATCACCTGAATCCCAGTCTGCAATTTCCTAGCTGCATGACCCTGAGCAACTTACCTAACCTCTCTGATCTGTGGACAGAAAGATGCATACCTCATGGGTGTGTTGCATGTCAAATGCCTGGCCCATGGTAGGTACTCATGAAATAGTAGCTGTTACCATTACAGGGCACAAGTTTCTCAGGCTAAAAAGCAGGGCCTCAATTGTTATGCTCTTGGGCTCACAGAGGGAAAATGCCCAAGAGCATCTGCTAATCAGAGATGGAAGGTGACTTGAACCCAGGCCTCCTGGCTCTGCACATGGCACTCTGAGGGAGACAGCCCTGGGCTGAGACAGGTCCCAGGACAGCAGCACTGGCCCACCCTGGGGAAGAAGACCTGGTCTGAGCCCAACACCAGGCAGAGGTGGGCAGGCTTTGTGAGCAGGGGGCATCAGCATCATGGTGAGAGAACGGCTAGGGGAGAGCTACTGGCTGGGGCAGGAATGAAGGCTTTGGGGTCTGGGATGGGGAAGAGGTGGACACGAGGATTTGGTCTGGGTGATGGGGGTGACGACATGATGTGAGCGGGAGCTGAGGGGGCTGGGAGTTGGACAGAAATCCAGTAATTGGAACGCAAGGAGCGGGGTTGGGAACTGTGCACAAAAATTGGCTGGGATTGATGGAGAGTTAAGGGCCATGGACTCCGGGGAGCAAGAGTCCAAGGTTTTTCAGATTTGAGAGGGGGCATGGGGCTTTAGAATTGGGACGAATCCGCGACAGGGTGGCCAGATTCCTGTGCTTAGAATGGGAAATCCTATTTGAGGAGCCGGTGTCAAAGGACAGGAGGCCTGGGGCTAGGGGGAGGTCAGGTAGGACCGAGAGCAGGGCATGTCCAGGGGTCTCACCATACAGGCTCTGCACAGCCAGCACGTCGTCCCAGCTGAGCAGTGCGTCCCGGCCCAGCCTCTTGTAGTAGGGCGCCATGAGCGCGCGTGGTGCGGGCGAGTGGGTGAGGCCAAGTGTGTGGCCGATTTCGTGCGCCAGCACCACGAACAGGTTGCGCCCGCGGCGGCGGCTCAGGGACCAGCGCTCGTCTTGGTCGAAGTGCGCTTCTCCGCGGCGGGGCAGAAAGGCGTGCGCCAGGGCGCCCCCTGCAGGCGAGGCAGAAGGTCAGGGAGAGTCATGGCCCGCAACGCCCCCAAGTACCTGCGGCCCAGTGCAAATACCACTGGGGTGTATGTGGCTGTTTTCTGCTGCATAATTTTCCTCCTAAAATCTGGCAGAAGCTAAAGTGTGCAGAGGTGAACAGATGACTAGGCTGTGGACGCCTAAGAGGCACTGTGGTGCAGATATAGCACTGGACCACCAATTTGGGTGTCATTCCTACTTTTACAATCTACTAGCTGTGGGAGGATCACTTCAGCCCAGGAGTTCAAGACCAGCATGGGCAACAAAGTGAAGCCTCGTTTCTACTAAAAACCAAAAACATAACTAGGTATGGTGGCATGCACCTGTAGCCCCAGCTACTTGGGAGGCTGAGGTAGAAAGATCTCTTGAACCCCAGGAGGTTAAGGCTGCAGTGAGCTGTGATTACACTACTGCACCCCAGCCTGGGTGACAGAGTGAGACCCTGTCTCCAAACAAACAAACAAAACACAACAAAACAAAAACCGAAATTAAAAAAAAAAAAATGATGCTTGGAACAGTGCCTAACACATCACAAGGGTTACATAAGAATGACTTTCAAAAAGATCTAGGAGTAGGTAGAGTAGTTACCCCTGGAGGGTGGCACGATGGGACCTTCTCTTGTTTCTTGATTTAGGTGCTGGGAGTGTTCAGTGTGTGAAAGTTCATCAGGCCAAATTTGAGATGGTTCACTTCTATATGTATATGTACTTTCTTTAATAAAAAGTACGTACATATATACATACACTTTTTATAAGTATGTGTATGTATGTAAATATACATCTACTTTTTATTAACATATACATACATATAGAAGTGAATATATATATGATTGTGTTCTTGCCCTCCTCTGCCAGGGCACCTCTGGGGGCCTCTCTCTGCTTGTAACAGGAATGAGCAGAGGGAGTTGGGCCGGATCAGTGATTTTCAAGCTTTTAGTGTGCCCCAGATGGAGCTTATTAGATGTGCAGTTTCCAGGGTTCCAGCCCTAATGATTCACCTTCCACAGGAACAGGTGACCCTGACACAGGAGTCAGAAAACTGCACTATGTTAATGTTTGCATAGAGGCTCATTGAGGGTTCCTCCAGCTTTGCCTTCTTGGATCCCAAGCCAACTGGGACTGACAAGGATGGGGAGGCTGGACTAAAAGGAGAGCATCCTGGGGGCATGGAGAGTCGGCTGTGTGTAGGAGGAATACATGCCTATTTTGAATATACCTCCAGCTGTTTCGAGCACTGTTCACTCTGTTCAGCTCTCACTGGGAGACGGATGGGCAGGTTTGGGAGGGGAGAAGACCACTACTCAAAAAGCCAAAGTATGTCCCAAATCAGAGAGCTCCTTGGGGATCCTTATATCCTCACTCCTGGTGCAGTGCTGTCTTAACTAGGTATGGATAGAATTATCTCATGTAGATCACATGGATGAAGTCCGTTACGTATAAGTGCATGTGTGCACTACATGTGGATTCTTTCAAAGCTAGATTTCTCCTGGTCCTGACCCAGGTTCTGGTAGCAGGGCCTGGATGTGGGCTTTGCCGTAGGTGGGCTTGACTGAAAGCAGGAGGGTGTGAGGGAGGGCTCAAGTTCCCAGGCCATACAAGAGCTTAAGTCCCCAGCTTGAAGGGGTCTATCAGCTTTCCTTTCTTCATTATGAGAGGAAATGTGCAGATAGCCTATATTCAGGTTCTGAAGGCCAGCATTGGACAGAAGGGGAAGAAGGCGGTCTAAATTGCAGCCAGAGCCTTCAGGTTGGGGACAAACAGATATGTGGCGTAGGTATATGAAACACTTCCCTGTCGTGCCTCTTGCCCTGTGGCAGGGACTACGGTAGCTGGGGGTGGGGGAGCAGTGGTGGGCAGTGGATGTTTTTTAAGACTCTGGAGAACACCAGAAGCACAGGCCTGTCTAGAGGCAGAGGACAGATGATGGGACCTCGGGAGATTCTGCCAGAATGCATAATACTCTTTGGGATTTGCAAAGAGATGCAGAGCTTCATCTGACTGTCCCTTTGGATATGTGGCGCATAATAGGGCAGGGACCACTGTTCCCATTTTAGGATGAGGAGACTGGGGCATCTTTGCAGGACGATGGGGCTCGGCCAAGGCTACAGGGAGTGAATGCTTCATTGCCACCCCCAAACTGCCCCTCCAAGTTGGGTTCCCCTCCTGCTTTGTGAGAGGGAGGCTTTGTGTCAGCACCTGGGCCATCAAAGGCGTTGCCCAGCCCGTCGTTGTGGTCCCCTTGGAAGAAGGTGAGGCGGATGTCAGCGGGGCCTGTGGCTGGGGCCTCCCAGAACTCGAGCGCTGAGACGTTGCTCCACAACTGGAAGGCGGCACGCACGGCGCCCCGAACTGCCGGCTCCGGCAGGCGCTCAGGCCAGTTCACCAGGCGGTAGGAGAGGTGCTGCTTGTACCATTTGTTACCTGCCATCCAGAAAGCCCACATCAGTCACATCTGCTGCAGAGCCTGAGTCTGGTCCGCAGAGCCCCAGTATGATGGGAAAGCGTAGGCACTCCCCCAAGAGCCCCTGGTCTGATGGGGAAAACATAGTCTTTGCCCTGGGCAGTTCCGCTTTTGCCTGGGGTGATACTGCCTGGCTGAAGGCAGACTAAGAGGGCTCCCCTTACCCTGGACAGTCCCCAGTATAGTGGCTTGGACTGCAGAGGTCACCATGCGTTGGAGGGGATACAGCCTCTGCCCAGGAGAAGCCCCAGTCTGAAGGAGTCTGTCTGAACCCTTGGTCTAGGGTCTTATTCTTCCCCACAGCCTGGGCTGAGTCTGAGAACAGCTCTGTGCCTGTTGCTACCAGCAAATCCCAGCCCCGGCCTGCAGTGTCAGAGTAGAGGAGAGGTGGGGCCACAGAGGCCTCAGCTGTGACTCCCCCAAGCCCCCACCATCTCTCTTCAGCCCTCACACCCTCCTGCCACCTCCAGACACTTCACTCTGCCCTTTCCAGGGCCTGGGGCCCGCGACCAGCCAACAACCACAAGACTCATTCATTTGAGGTTCTTTCCTGCCCCTCTCCTCCTCGCTTCCTCAGGGACTTTGGAGAGCTCTGAGGTGAAAACAAATAAGAACAAAGGGTGTGTTTTGTCACTGGCTGAGAGAAATGTTTCCATCTCTGCTGAGTTAAGGCTTTCTCTCCCTTTGCCCCAAATTGCAACTCCTCCCAGAGGGCAGAGACTCTGGCCTCTTGCCTCAGCTCCCGTCAGCTGAGTCCGGGGCATCTACAGCTCCATGTGCACCCGGCAGCAGCGTGGCTGGAAGGGCCAGATCCTGAGTTTCTCCTTGGCTATTTCTGAGCCCAAAAACTCAGGGGCTGGGATTGTAACCTCGAGTGGAAGACTCGCGGCTTGGAGGCAGTGCTCCGGGGCCAAGGGTGTGATAACTGAGACCTGAGACTCCTGGACAAGGGGCCTGCCCAGGGTCCTGGAATGAGTGAGTAACTGAGGCAGGCCCTAACACCTAATCCAGGGCTCTTCCGCTATTCCACATAGACAGGCAGGCACATTTACCAGGACTCCAGGCTTATAAATCTGCCTGAACATCACTCCTTCTGGTCAAAGCATGAGCTGAGATTCTCCAGATGGAAGGGAGGATCTTGGAGAGAGTGGAGCTGGACTCCCTCCTCCTCCCCACTAGTACAAGTGGGGGAGGGGCACATCCCTCCTCCCACCCCTGAGCCAAGCTCCATTCAAGGCAATGCCGGCTCCCTGGGCCTGTTTGGCCTGGCAGCCACCCAACCTCTGCCTCCCAGCCAGTGACCAACCCTTAACGAGGGGAGAGGGAATGACTCTAAGGAAAGGAGGGAGAGAAGGAAGGCCTGGGGTCCAGAGGTGCGGCTGAGGGTTTGTGATGTGCCAGTCACACTTCCGCTGGGCACACTGTGAGTCTTCACTGGGCACCAGACTGGCGGGCACTGGGCTCTTTCACACCCTGCTGTGGGGGATGGACTCCCAGGCTCTTTCTTTCCCCTCACAAACCTTTAATCCATTAGCATAGTGTGAGATGGCTCCTTCTGCCTCTTTGCTGCTAGACGGGCCCCTCACTTCACAGGCAGAAGAGGGGGAGGGTGGGCAGTTCTCTCATTCTAGATTGCCAGTGAAGGTGACAGGTCGCAGAATAAAATCCTGTAGGAAACTGAGTGTGTGCATGTGTGTATTTGGGGGAAAGATAGGGAGGATGAATAGGAATGGGAATTGAGAGAAAACGACAGTTTTCCTGAGAGAGGAGCAGGGTAGGGGGTGTCGCTGGTGTGCCTGCCAGGAAGGAAGGACCTGGCTGGTGGCCAGCAGCCTGAGCCCTTGCTCCTGTCTCCCTCCAGATTTGCTTCCTTGGAGAAAATTAGCCACTTCAGGCCCTGTCCCAAACTCCTGGCCAGGAGGGGCTGGTTTTCATAGTGACCCCCAGGTCCTAGTAGCACCTGGCATTGTACCCCTGACACCCTTTCTCCAAAGTTCAAAAAGGAAGAGGGAAGGAAAATGATGGGAAGGAGGAAGAGAGCTAAAAGCTCTGCCTGGGCAGAACCCTGGAGTTCCAACTCCCAGCAGGTACCTGACACTGTGGAAAGAATATGGGTTAGAATCTCAGTACCTCTACTTGCAAACTTACATAACAAATTATGGAATCTCTCCAAGCCTCAGTTTCCTTATGTGCAAAATGGGGTTGATAAGACTTTCCCCACGGTAAGATGTGAGGCTTAAATGAGACTGCAACGTGAAGCTGCTGGGCATGTCATACCTACTCAATACATATGCATTCCCCTCTTCCTTCCTTTTCCACCCCAGATACACCCTGGTGTCCCCCACCCCCGCCAGCTCAGTGAAGGAATAGGAAGCCTGCAGGCATAGAGGCACCTGAAATGAGATTGCCAGATAAGTTTCTTTTTTTTTTTTTTTTTGAGAGAAGAGACTCCCTCTGTCACCCAGGCTGGAGTGCAATGGCACAATCTCAGCTCACTGCAACCTCCACCTCCCAGGTTCAAGGAATTCTCCTGCCTTTGCCTCCAGAGTAGCTGGGATTACAGGTGTGTGTCACCATGCCAGGCTAATTTTTATTTTCTTTTTTTTCTTTTTTTTTTTTTTGTATTTTTAGTAGAGATGGGGTTTCACCATGTTGGCCCGGCTAGTCTCAAACTACTGACTTCAGGTGATCTGCCCGCCAAACCGCTGGGATTAAAGATGCGAGCCATTTTTTAACCTTAACTATTTGCTGTTCATCTGAAATTCAAATTTAACTAGGCATCCTGTATTTTATCTGGCAATTGAATAATACTATCCTCTATCAAAAAGAGATACTCTGGTGGGTGTGGTGGCTCACACGTGTAAGAAGGTGCGATACGGCCAGAAGGAGGCAGCCCCAGAGCTCAGGTCCAAGTGCAGCTGCTGGACTGTTTCTGGGGCTGCCCCACTTTCCACTGCTTTCTCATAAGCCCCTTCCCCTTGGTAATCAGGAACCATCTCTCCTGTGCAACCTGGAAGGGCCTACGTCTCAGATGAAGGAACAGACCTTCAGTGAGCAAAGTGACTTGGTCCAGGCCACACAGCTGAGATTTGAACCCAGGGCCTCTGGCTCCAGGGATGCTACTCTCTGTTCTACCAGTGCCTCTTGAACTCACACATCTCCGCTGTTCTACTTCAATCTTCATCTCCATTGCCCAGAAACACGGTGGGACATAGAACCTGTTGACACCAAGGGCATCTTGACTCTGAAGCCGGACCCCATTGCTGACTCCTTGTTTTACCAGGAAGGTAGGCAGACAGTCAGTACTGAGGACCCAGAGTGGCTGGGCACGTAGGTGAAGCAGAATTGGGTTGGCAAACACCTGGAAACAGCTGCCCTCCAACAGTGGAGGGGAACTGCCCGCAGGTTCCTTATGAATTAGCTAAGAAATGAGAACAAACTATGTGCCTTCCATCCTGTTCCTAATGAATACTATCAGTAAAAGTAGTCAACACCAATAAAACTGGCAATGGCCCAAAGTGTTCCCAGTAAAATTAATGACAGATGAAAACCTGGTTAAAAATCCCCATTTTGTTAGAAATCTTGAAAGCTGCAACAATTGAGCAGAGAAAATTAGACTTAGTAAAAACAATCAGGATGTTAATATTACATATAGTAAAGCTTGTTATTTATGGAAAAACTGACAAAAGAATCAAATCTTCATAAATCTTAGACCTGTAAACATTTAACCCTGGAATATTAAATTTGGCAAAAAGAAGGAGGAGGAGGAAACAAAATAAAGCTGCAAAAGGAAAATCATGACAGCAGAAACTGCGATGTGTAAACTGTGCTATGCTGAAATGTTCAGAGAGGCAAATCCATTGAGACAGAAGTGGATTAATGGTTGCCAGCGGCTAGGGGAAGGGCAGAAGGGGGAATGACTGCTAATGGGCATGGGATTTCTTTTCAGGGTGATGAACAATGAACTGTTCTCGCATTAGATTGTGGTAATGGTTGCACAATTCTGCAAAACCACTGAATTGTGTACTTTAAATGGGTAAATTGTATGGTATGTCAACTATATCTCAATAAAGTGGTTACAAATATGCTATGGACAAGGTAAATCAATGGATCACATCTTTGTTGAACAACTGTTATGAAAAAGAATGAATTCTGATGAAAATAACTTCAGTAAATATAAATGAAAAATGTTAGCAACAGTTTAACTGCACTGCATTGAAAATTGATCAAGGAATTACATGGGTTTTGTGGGGTTTGATCTGGAAAAATACTTGTTCAATGAAAATTCATCATTGTAGATGTCATTCTGGTTTAAATGTCTGTATTCTCAGTCATGGTCCTCGAGCCAAGAGGTCCTATTCACCCACTCCTCCCCTGCCCTAGGGAAGAGAGGTTACTGACAAACTCTGGTCCCAGGCTCAGCGGTTTTCCTAGCCATTGGCTTTAAGACATTGGGAAATCTTAGCCTAGCTGGATTTTAACCGTGCTCACCTTGCTTTGCAAAGCGTTTCTTACGCCTCATTTGGGACTGGTGTCCAGCAAACAGGTCACTGATCCTCTCAGTCCAGGCCTCATAACTGTCAGTATCTGCAACCCCGCAGCGGGGACGAGTCATCTGGCGCAGGGTGGTGCGGTCCAGCACGCCGCTGACAGGTAGCTGAGACACCCACTGAAATGCTCTGTCAGGAGGAAGGGACCGCAAGGGGAGGGTGAGTGGTAAGGGTGAGGACAGGGAGGTCTGCCTCCCTGTGGCGTGGCCAGCCAGGCTTCCAGGAGGAGGGAGGAAATGGTCAGAGCTTGGCATCCTAGCACCCCTACCCTAACTAAGTCCTCTACATCCCTCCATCCCTACCTGACGGCATTGCTGAATCGAGTGGAGGTGGGAGCTTTGGGGACCTGTTCATTGAAGTATCCGTATTTTTCCAAGAATGCCTGTGGGAGAGAGGAATATGAGCTTTGTCCGTAGCATCCTTTTCCCTCCCGTGGTCCCCAAGGGCCCATGGCACATACATCCTGCCCAGCTTCACCTTTTGTCTCCTGCCCAAGAGGGTCTATAAACTATAGCAGAATGAGTCCTGGGATTAAAGTCAAAATGATCTGGACTCAATTCCAGGCCACCATTGACTAGCTGATGATCTCAGGCAAGTCTTTCAATATTTCTGAACCTTTGCTTCCTGATGCCTAAAACTGGGCCAGTAGTACCTGCCCTGCAGTACCTACTGGGCCAGTAGTACCTACCCATATCTTATGGCATCGGTAGGAATCTAGCAGGACATGCTAGACAGTAGAGTAACAGGCTCTGGGGTCAGGCCCACCTAGTTTTGAATTCCAACTAGTAAGATACTTCTCTAAACCACAGGTTTCTCAACTGTAAAGTGTGCTTAATACTAGTATTTACCTTAGAGGGGTTTTGTGTGTGTGAGGACTAATCACAAGAGTGCTTATAAAGCACTTAGCACAGTGCCTGTCACATAGTAGACAGCAGCTATTATAATATGCATTATGTACATATACCCCATTCATATGCATCCTGAAACAACTACACTCTCTAGAATATCTTCTGGTCTTGATTAGGAGCTGATCAGGTGCTAGCTCTGCCGTGGCTGGGTTGTGAAATGTCTAATTCTGGCTTCTTAAAAAAACAGTTATCTTCCCCACTAATGTATATATATTTGTTTTTGTTTTATTTTGTTTTTTTTGAGATGGAGTTTCGCTCTTGTTGCCTAGGCTGGAGTGCAGTGGTACAAACATGGCTCACTGCAACCTCCGCCTCCCAGGTTCAAGCAATTCTCCTGCCTCAGTCTCCTGAATCGCTGAGATTACAGGTGCGTACCACCATACCTGCCTAATTTTGTATTTTTAGTAGAGACAGGGTTTTGCCATGTTGGCCAGGCTGGTCTCAAACTCCTGACCTCGGGCGATCCACCTGCCTCAGTCTCCCAAAGTGCTGGGATTACAGGCATGAACCACTGCACCTGGCCCAAATGTAGATATAATAAAGGTCCTAGAACAACAAATGCGCTTACCACTAATTTTATAATTGATATAAAAACTTGACCCTCTAAAGATGTGTTTTTTGAATTAGAAAGCTTCTTTTATTCATTCATTTGTTAATTTATGCAATGTACTAGGTACCCTGCTAGGTACAATAAAATATAAGACATTCCTAGGCTGGGTGTGGTGGCTCATGTCTATAATCCCAGCACTTTGGGA
>NW_016107400.1:187086-191603 GCF_001604975.1 Cebus imitator | reverse complement strand
AGAAGGAAGGCTGGAGCACAGTAAGTATGACGAAACAGAGTGTGAGATGAAGTCAGAGAGAGAGGCAGGGCTGTCAGCCAGAACAAGAAGTGTAGGTTTGTTTTAGTCCTGCTGATGGATTAATTCTGGAGAATGAAAGAGAGGAATCAGGGATGCTCCTAAGTTTTTAGCTTGGAGGGTGATGCCATTTAATGTATGAGGAAGCCCACAAGAGGTGCAGATGGGGGTGGTGGGAATAAGATTACCATGGAGATTTCAAAGTGGCACTGGCTGTGTGATCCTAGAGCTCAAAGAAGCAGCCAGAATATTTCAGCATGTAGGTGATACAAAGCTGTGGACTGGGATGAGCTCCTCTGGGAAATTGGTAAAATTGGAGAACATCTCAGGGTCCAGGTGCCTTTGACTCTGCCTGCCCTAACATACCTGGAAGCTGCTCTCTCAGTAATCAAGTTATTTGTGGCCAGTGGAGAGAAAAGTGTGACTCACAATTCTCACCTACCACCAGTTCTATCCTTTGGGCAGACAATGCACTTGGCTCCCTGCTTGCCCTTCTCACTGATAAAGTTACCTAAATGTCACCATGAATAAAGGAAGAATGTTACCTCAGCTGTGTAATTCTTCTACACAGAGAATTCTTCTACCTACGTAGTCTCAATTTTTACCCTTCCTTGTTACGTTACCTATACAGAAATAATTTTGTCTTCTCTTACTGTCACTTTTCTTTGCTGTTATTTCTTTTTTCTTTTCCCCTTTTTTATGTTTTAGAGATGGGGTCTCACTATGCTGCCCTGGCTGGAGTACAGCGGCTATTCACCAGCATAAATAGCCAATGTGCTATTCATCGCGCACCACAGCCTCAAACTCCTTGACTCAAGTGATCCTCCAACAGCCTCTTGAGTAGCTGGGACTACAGGTGCATGCCACCATGCCCACCATGCTGTATTTATTTATTTATTTTTTTTTGAGACAGAGTCTTGCACTGTCACCCCGGCTGGAGTGCAATGGCACTATCTCGGCTCATTGCAACCTCTGCCTCCAGGGGTTCATGCAATTCTCCTGCCTCAGCCCCCTGAGTAGCTGGGATTACAGGTGCACACCACCACACACGGCTAATTTTTTGTATTTTTAGTAGTGATGGGGTTTCACTATGTTGGCCAGACTGGTCTCAATTTCCTGACCTTGTGATCCTCCTGCCTTGGCCTCCCAAAGTGCTGGGATTACAGGCATGAGACACCGTGCCCAGCTGTACTGTATTTCTTAAAGTAATTCCAATCATAGCTACTGTCTCAAGGAAAATGCACAAGTTGGGAATGAAGCTAGATACTAAGACCCAGGATCAGCAAACCCTTAAATCTTTGCAAGTATCCAGCTTCCCCTTGTGGATTTCATTCACATTCATTTTCAGCGACCTCCACGTCCTCTTCTCAATAAAGTTAACTTTTCATACAGACTCCTTATTCTAGATAACTTTCCTAGTCCATTTCACTGTTTTTCTGCATTAATTCATTAGTATTTCAGAACTATTGTTTCCTTTTTTCCCTTTGCAAATGTACACTATTTTTGGATGCATAATGGATTTAAAATGTCCTAGTGGCTTAATTTGGCAAGATATTTCCTGCTCAAAATCATGTGACATCATGGGATAGCCACCAGGTTTGGGGATGAAAATCTGTTCCCAGCCCTGACTCTGTCAGATGGCTGGGGACAAATTATTTAATCTCTCTGAACCTCTCTTTCTTTATCCACAAAGTGAGAATAAAATCAATTTATTCTTAATCTTATTCAGGGTTCTCAGAAGGATTAAATAAAACAATGTACATTTAGCATAATGCTAGGTACATTGTAAACGCTCAATAAATAGTTTATCTCGTTTATTTACCTTAGAGGGAAAATTAACAATAGAATTTTGGAATGCAATCCATATGTAAAAAGGGAACTGCTTTGAACATGGCAGTTACACCTCTGTTCCTCAGTTCAGGTGCTTCTATCTCTGACTTGCCTGACCTCAGCTGCATGGCTGGTTCTCTTCCTTGTCTCTTCCTTTCCCTTGGGGAGGATAGACAGAGGACTTTCTGAAGGAAGCCAGGGAATTAATGTCTCCTTAGAGGCAGTTTTGCCAGGTGACTGACTTGGGAGAGACCAGGTCACAGGTCAGCATGGCTGGCACTCCCTTGTGCCTCTCTCCACAAACACACCCAGCCCTTATCAGGGAGTTGGCTCCGGTTCTGGAACTCTGAAGCCTTGGACAGCGCAGGAGGGAGGGGAAATTGACTGGCGGCGTCTCCTGTTTCCTGGCTGGGCTGCTGTGCCTGGTACTCTGGCAGGCAAGGTGGGGTGGAGGGCAGGATGGGGGTGGGGGTGAGGGCCTTTTTCAGGGGTCCCTCAGAGGGGAAGTCCTGGGCCTTTCTTCCTAACTCGCCTCTGGGACCCTGTAGGTTGCAAGGCAGAGTTAAAGTCCCATTAAGCAGAATGAGCACATGGGCAGGACATCAGCCAAGCAGAGGCACTGAAAGAGTCAGAAAAATAAATTTTTAGAACTTGACATTTTATGTTTTTATAAAAGCACTGAAGTAGCCGGGTGTGGTGGCTCACGCCTGTAATCCCAGCACTTTCAGAAGCCGAGGTAGGTGGATCGACTGAGGTCAGGAGTTCGAGGCCGGCCTGGCCAACATGGTAAAACCCTGTCTCTACTAAAAATACACATACTAGCTGGGCATGGTGGTGGGTGCCTGTAATCCCAGCTACCCGGGAGGCTGAGGCAGGAGAATTGCTTGGACCAGGTGGTAGAGGCTGCAGTGAGCTAAGATCATACCATAGCACTCCAGCCTGAGCAACAAGAGTAAGGCTCCATGTCAAAAAAAAAAAAAAGAAAAAAAAAAAAAAAAAAAAAAAAAAAAAAAAAAAGGCACTGAAGTATTATAACAGGGATTACCAGGATTTATGGGCTCCCTTATACTTTTATGCCTAACATGCATATATTCAAAAAAATTTTAAAACGCATACAGGAAGGGGATCCCTAATGCTGTCAGGGCTAAGTGTTCTGTGGAGTGGAGGCAGATCCACATCTCCAGGCGAGGAGGTCACTCCGTCTGTTTCTGGAGGTGTCCCTAACCCTCTTCTGTGAGGCATTTTTCATGCCTCAGTTTCCCCCAGCAAAGGTGAGAGAAATGGTCTATTCTGCATGGGAGAAGGAGCAGGGGTGTGGGGTCAGGGTGGAGGAGTGTCAGCATGACAAAGGGATCCCAAGAGAAGACACAAGACTGGGAGGTGGAGCTCCAGTTCTCATCCCAGCTTGAACATGAGACCTCTAGGGGTTCATTTTCCTTCTAGGTTTCCGTTTTCCTGGGACCTTGTCAGTTCTCTTAGGGACTCTCTGAGTTCCACCTGGGATCATCCCTGCCCCATTTCATGAAGGCAGGGTCTAGACTGCTCCTCCTGGCCTTGAAGTTCAAGGACCAGGTTATCTCTCTTCCCTATTTTCCACCCGTCCTTTCTCTCAGGGAGCCCAAGGCTTGAGCTGAATGGAGAGGAAGCTGGAGGGCTGTGCCCCTTAAGTGACTCACCCTACTCTGACCTAAAAGCTTGTGCCAACATGCCTCACCCCCTTGGTTAGGGCTGGGACCACTTTCCCAGGGAAGTCACCTCTGAAAGTCCCTGAGAGTGGCTGTGGAGTCTGTATAAAATGGAACTAGTTCTCCCAGGACCCAGCCAGCTGGGTGGAATCATAGTGCTGGGGATTCTAGGCCTGCATCGGTCCTGACTTGTCCTCGGAGGGTGCGTGCAGCCTAGTCTATTTAGTGCCTGAGGGAAGGGAAATTTGGGCCATTTCTGTGAAGGGCAGGACCAACGATGAGGTGTAGCAAAATGAACCCAAGGCCTGAGTCAGGAACTCTGCATCATCGGACTGGCAGGGCAAGGGCACTGGACTGAGAGTCTTGAGTTTTATTCCTGGTATCATGGCTAACTGTGTGTCCTTAGGCAAGTCCTTCACCTCTCTGGCTTCAGTTTCCTCTTCTATAAAATAAGGAGTTTGGATTATTAGAGGTATAATATATATTCCAGCTCTACCCATTACCCTAGCCCTGCGTCTGCAAATGACTAGCTGTGTAAATTAAGACAAAGTTACTTAACCTCTCTGTGTCTCAATGTATAAAATGGGAGAAAGAATAGTGCTTTACTTTTCTCACAGAAGGACAATCAACATCTAAGAAGATGCTTTGGGAAAGCTTTATGACACTTGTCCCATTAACAATGCTATTTTTCGGCCGGGCACGGTGGCTCACACCTGTAATCCCAGCACTTTGAGAGGCCGAGGCGGGTGGATCACGAGGTCAAGAGATCGAGCCCATCCTGGTCAACATGGTGAAACCCCGTCTCTACTAAAAATACAAAACATTAGCTGGGCATGGTGGCGCGTGTCTGTAATCCCAGCTACTCAGGAGGTTGAGGCAGGAGACTTGCCTGAACCCAGGAGGCGGAGGTTGCGGTGAGCTGAGATCGTGCCATTGCACTCCAGC
>NW_016107400.1:183148-186656 GCF_001604975.1 Cebus imitator | reverse complement strand
AAAAAAAAAAAAAAAAGGCCGGGTATAGTGGCTCATGCCTGTAATCCCAGCACTTTGGGAGGCTGAGGTGGGCGGATCACGAGGTCAAGAGATTGAGACCATCCTGGCCAACATGGTAAAACCACATCTCTACTAAAAATAAAAAAATCAGCTGGTCATGGTGGCACATGCCTGTAGTCCCAGCTACTCGGGAGGCTGAGGCAGGAGAATCGCTTGAGCCTGGGAGGTAGAGGTTGCAGTGAGCTGAGATCACACCATTGCACTCCAGCCTGGCAACAGAGTGAGACTCTATCTCAAGAAAACAAAAACAAACGAAAAAAAGATGAACGATAGCTGGTATTCTACCTTGATGTGTTCTGTATATTAAAAAATGTTTTCTGCTAGTCAGGAGCACAATAAGCCCTAGACAACTGTAGAGCTTTTTAAAGATGTCACACCTTCTTTGAACCTCACAATCACCTTGCAAGAATATAGCAGGACAGGTGTTGCTATCACCTTTTAAAGATGAAGAAATTAAGCCTCAGGGGAGTGTAGTGTCTTACTAAAGTGACCTAGTGTGTGACAGAACCAGTACTTGAATCTGAATCCTGTGACATCTACCCTAGGATGCTTTATTTTACATTTAAACAAGTGACTCAGAGGCTTTAAAACTAAAGGGGCAAGGGCTAAGCTGCTCTGTCTCCTGGGGAGCTGACTCTCAACTAAGGAAAAGGTCAGACTTGCTGTTAAAAGAAAAAAGAAAAAAAAAAAAAAAAGAAAAAGAAGGTCAAACTGGGATTTCTCCTGTCTGCTCTACAAGAAAGTCCAGGTTAGAGCAGAGCAAAGAAGTTGCTTAGGCGGTGGGCTCCGACTTTCAAATAGGGGCTAGGATCCTGTCTTCCATCACACCCAAAACAGGTCGTCTAACAGGCCACAGGCATTTGACAGGACTGAAGCATGTTCCTGAATAAAGACAAACATCGCCGGGCGCGGTGGCTCAAGCCTGTAATCCCAGCACTTTGGGAGGCCGAGGCAGGTGGATCACGAGGTCAAGAGATCGAGACCATCCTGGTCAACATGGTGAAACCCCGTCTCTACTAAAAAAAAATACAAAACATTTAGCTGGGCATGGTGGTGCGTGCCTGTAATCCCAGATACTCAGGAGGTTGAGGCAGGAGAATTGCCTGATCCCAGGAGGCGGAGGTTGCGGTGAGCCGAGATCGCGCCATTGCACTCCAGCCTGGGTAACAAGAGTGAAACTCTGTCTCAAAAATAAATAAATAAATAAATAAAGACAAACATCTGCCACCAGAATGCTCTGGTTTCACCCTCTGGTTCCTGGGAGCTAGTAAAGACCTCAGGACAGTGGGGTCGGCTCAGCTCCTTTCCTTTATTTTTGGGCAAAGGCTTCACCTTCCCTCTGTCTGATTCCCTTTCTTTTCTCCTTCTTTCCTTTGTCCTTAGTCTTTTTTTTTAGTCAGAGTCTCACTCTGTTGCCCAGGCTTGAGTACAGTGGCGCAATCTCAGCTCACTGTAACCTCTGCCTCCTGGGCTCAAGCAATTCTCCTGCCTCAGTCCATGAGTAGTTGGGATTACAGGCATGCACCACCATGCCCGGCTAATTTTGTATTTTCAGTAGAGATGGGTCTTCGTCATGTTGGCCAGGCTGGTCTCAAACTCCTGATCTCAAATGATCCACCCAACTTGGTTTCCCAAAGTGCTGGGATTACAGGTGTGAGCCACTGTACCCAGCCCCTTTGTCCTTAGTCTTATAGTCACAAAGTTCTGTCTGGGTGTAACATAGATACCTCTTGTTATAATTCCTGCTCCTTCCTCTCTCTCTCTCTCTCTCTCTCTCTCTGTCTCGACAGAGTCTTGCTCTGTCACCCTGGCTGGAGTGCAGTGGTGTGATCACAGCTCACTGCAAACCTCGACCTCCGGAGCTCAAGTGATCCTCATACCTCAGCCTCCTGAGTAGCTGGGACTATAGGCATGTGCCACCATGCCTGGCTAATTTTTAAACTTTTGTAAAGATGGAGTCTCTTTATGATGCCAAGGCTGATCTTAACTCCTGGCCTCAAGTGATCCTTCTACCCCAAAGTGTTGGAGTTACAGCCATCATGAGCCACTGTGGCCAGCCCTCCCTTCATTTTCTGTCCTTAAGGAAGATGGAAAACACCAGCCAGTCAGTCTCTATCCAGACCACATCTTTTACTCTTTCTCTAATGCCAAATAACTATACTGTATGGACTCATGGTTCTCACTAGACTTGTGGGGCTAAGTTTAGGGCACAAAATAATGCCTTGATCAAGGGTGGGTTTAGGGAGATGTTGTGCAACCATCTCTTTCTGCTATGGTCATGCTTCTACTACCCCAAATCCTGGTAGATTTCTTCATTTCCAAATTGGCTAGACAAGTGCTTTTACACCAACTGTGGTCCTCTAGGACCCTTCAGAACCTCTTCTGCACTTCTATTCACCCTGTACCCATGAGTCACTGAGCTGAGTTCTTGGGAACGGCTTCCACACCCAGGCTTCTGGGTTTCTGACTCACAAAAAGTCAAATGAATGGCTCTGGGGTATGAGAAACAGACACTGCATCTGGGGGTGGATACTCCACAGAAGCTTCAGTGTCTCCCTGGAGAAATAAACTCTCCAGCTCCTTGTACTGGCACACTAGGAGTAGCTGTACAGATATAGCTAGACCACCCAGTGGAGGGCAGGTCCTGAAACTACTGCCTGGCTGTTCTAAAGAAGGTCCAAGCAAAGCAAGTGATAGAGAATCTGTGTCACCCAAGCACAGGACAGTGTCTGGTTTGGAACGGGAGTGGGGGACAGGGTGATGATGTCATCCATTAACTCTCAATCTTGCAACTCAGCAGTGCATGTTCTTCCTACTTCCCAGTGCTGTGAGCAGCTCTAGTTTTCCTGAGTGGGTAACAATGAACTCGTTTGTCCACAACACAGCTTTGTAAGCCGTTAGTCTCCTCCCTGGCAAAGCCCACTCCGGAAAGGCTTCAACTTTGTTACATTGTGTGCGCACAGGGAACACATAGATACACAGGGATACACACAGAGACTTGAGAACACAGGCACATCCAGACAGACAGACATGGACACAGAGGCAGATGATGTATGCTCACACATAGGCACACACTTATATAGAGGCACAAGCATACAGACAGATCAAAGCCAAACAGTGTTAGAGCTAGAGAGAATCTTAGAAGTCATTTAAGAAATTCAGCCCCCTTATTTTACAGAGTAGAAAACTGCAGCCAAGTGAAGGAACTACCTATGATCACACAGCTGTTTTGTATTAGGTCTTTCTTTCCTGTGCCCTTTTGGTTTAATGTGTTCTTTCTTCAGATTCTTAAAGTGGAAGATTAAACCATTGACCTAAAACTTCTTTCTTAGAATAGGCATTTAAAGCTGTAAGTTTCATTTAAAGCACAAATATTGATTTGAAATGTTGTATTTTCATTATTATTCAGTTTCATTGCCCTGGTGATTTCTGAATCAACTCACAGGTA
>NW_016107400.1:161241-183020 GCF_001604975.1 Cebus imitator | reverse complement strand
AGAGACGGGGTTTCACGATGTTGACCAGGATGGTCTCGATCTCTTGACCTCGTGATCCACCCGCCTCGGCCTCCCAAAGTGCTGGGATTACAGGCTTGAGCCACCGCGCCCGGCCTAGGAGTGTGTTGTTTAATTTCCAAATATCTGGGGCTTTGCTAGATGTCTTATTGTTCTGATTTTTAAATTAGATTTGTTTTGGTAAGAAAATGTAATTTGCAACATTTAAAGTTTTTGTTTGTTTGTTTGTTTGATATGTCACTCTGTTGCAAAGGCTGGGGTGCAGCAGTGCGATCTTGGCTCACTGCAACTTCCACCTCCTGGGTTCACGTAATTCTCCTGCTTCAGCCTCCCGAGTAGCTGAGATAACAGGTGTTTGCCACTATGTCCAGCTAATTTTTACTATTTGTAGTAGAGATGAGGTTTCACCATGTTGGTCAGGCTGGTCTCCAGCTCCTGACCTCAAATTATCCTCCTGCCTTGGCCTCCCAAAATGCTGGGATTATAAGTATGAGCCACTGCACCCAGCTTTTTGCAAAATTTAAATGTTTGAAATGAATTGAGACTTATTTTATGGCCCAGCCTATGGTCTCAGTTGGTAAATTATTGATATGCACTTGAGAAGAATGTGTATGTGGAGTTCTCAAGTATTGTTTTCTATCAACATCAATTAGGTCAAGGTTTACTGTACTGTTCAAGTCTGCTACATCCTTACTGATTCTTTTTTTTTTTTTTTTTTTTTTTTTTTTTTTTTTTTTTTTTTTTTTTTTTTTTTTTTTTTTTTTTTTTTTTTTTTTTTTTTGTCTATTTGTTCTATTTATTATTGGGAGAGTGGTGTTAAAGTTTTCAACTATCCAGTTCCAAAAGGCCACATATAATATGATTCCATTTATATGAAATGTCCAGGATATGCAAATATATATACACAGAAATTAGTCTGTAGAAGCTGGGCATGGTGGCTCAAGTCTGTGATCCCAGCACTTTGGGAACCCAAGGCAGGCAGATCACTTGAGGTCAGGAGTTCAAAACCACTCTGGCCAACATAGTGAAACCCCATCTCTCACTTCCCACTTGACACATCCCATTTCCTATTTCACACCTGACATTTCCGATTCACAAATGTATTCATGTTTTTTTTTTAAAAAAAAATTTGTAGAGGCAGAGTCTCTCTATGTTGCCCAGGCTGGTCTCAAACTCCTCGGCTCAAGCAATTCTCCAGCCTCGGCCTCCCAAAGTGCTGGGATTACAGGCATGAGTCACCATGCCCAGCCACAAATGTATTAATCTTACAGTAGTAGAATTCCATTTACCTGCCCCCACTTCCCTTGTGCCATTGTCATAACTGTTACTTTTACATGTGTTTTAAAGTCCAACACATGTAAAAGTAGTAGTTATAACAGTGGCACACCACCTGGCCAAGGGAAGTGAGGGTGGGTAAATAAAATTCTACTACTGTAGAATAGTAGAATCCCAGCCAGTAATTCCAGGACTTTGGAAGGCTGAGGCAGGAGGATTGCTTAAGTCCAGGAGTTAGAGACCAGCCTGGGCAACATGGGGAGACCTCATCTCTACAAAAACATTTTAAAATTAATTGTGCCTGGTGGTGCGTGTCTGTAGTTCCATCTACTCAGGAGGCTGAGGTAGGAGAATCACTTAAGCCCAGGAGATTGAGGCTGCAGTGAGCCATGATTGTACCACTGCACTCCAGCCTGGGTGACAAAATGAGACCCTGTCTCAAAAAATAAAAATAAAGTCCAACTTAAAATGTTATTATTTTGCTTTAAGCAGCCAGTTGTCTTTTACAGAAATTAGGACAAGGGAAAAAAAGTGTTTTATGTTTACTCATTTCCAAGTTTTGTTTGAGTAGGTCTGACTCTAGTTCATGGTCCTTACACCTAAAGCATGGCATTGCTGGTGTTTCAGATAGATGCCCAGGGTTTTAAAGAGATTTTTCCATTTTGGCTGGCCCAGACTGCCAATATCTTCCAGAACTGCTCAATTTCTCCAGTCTTTTTTCCTGTTCTCAATCACATAGCAGCTGTTCTCTGATAAGCGCCACACATTCTCACCTTACACGTGCTAGCACAGTCCCAGGCAAGGACTTGCAGTGAACTCCACACAGACCTATGGGAACCTCCTTCACTATGGCTCCTCCTCTGTGACGTGTCACTTCATGGATTCTAGCTACTTCAACAGCCCTGAACTCTGAGCTTTGTCACCTCAGCACAGCAGGACTGTTGTGTTCTGCTTGAGGTCTAGCTCCCTGCACTGTGGTCAGGAATTGTCTCCAAGCAAAGAGCTGGAGTAATTATGGGGCTCACTTTCTGGGTTTTCCTTTTGTGGATGGTTGTTCCCTAAATGACACAGCAATATCTCCCATTCCCATGTTCTTCTCACAATGTGACCTTAACACTCCTCCCAGCAGTTGTGAGGTCTATGTTCCCTCCTTGAACCTGGGAATGGGCTGTGACTGCTCTAGCCAATGGAGTGCAGCAGAAGCAGTAGTAGGTCATAAAAAGGATGTAGTTCCTTTCTCTTCTCCCCTCTCCCAAAACTCATGCCCAGGACCGGGCCACCATGTATAAGGAAGCCCCAACTAGCCCAGATGAACAGACCATGTGGATAGGCCCACGTGGAAAAGAACTGAGGCCACCAGCCAACAGCCAGTATCGACCGCCAGATATCTAAAGAAACTTCAGATGATTCCAGCCCCAGACACTGTAGAATGGAGACAAGCTGTGTCTCCCGGATGTGCCCTATTTGAAATGTTGACTGACAGTATCTGTCAACTTAATAAATGGTTGTTTTACTTCACTAAGTTTTGGGGGTAATTTGTTATATAGTCATAGTAACTAAAATACTGTCTTTAGGAATTGCGGCTCTGTGCTGTCTGTTGTCCAATGCTGAAAATAGTTGCCTTACTTATTTTGTCCTGTATTGTTGTTGTGGGGGAGCCAGTCTTCAAGCCCAGGCTTTAAGCCGAAGCTCTGTTCTCTAAAGTAAAGATAAAGGTAATAACAGCATTGAGAGCAACTTCCTATTATAGACTGCTTTCTATGTACTATGAACTGTGCTAGGCATTTTACATATGTTATTTCAATGAAACCATACAACAATCTTGTTAAATAGGCATTATTAACTCCCATTGTATGGAGAAGAAAACTGAGGTTCATAGAGGTTAAATGAGTTATCCATGGTTTACATATGGGTTTGTCTGGCACTGAAGCTCATGCAATTAACCGTATATAGAAACACAGATATATGGTTTCTATATACATATACACACCTCTATGCAAATTCCCAACTGTGTGTGTATATATGTAATATATGTATACACACACACATACACGTGTACATGCATAGGCATATAGAGACACATACACACCCATTACACATTTCCAGAGTTTTGATTTGTTTGTTTTTTTTGAGACAGAGTTTTGCTCTTGTCACCCAGGCTGGAGTGCAATAGCGCAATGTTGGCCCATAACAACCTCTGCCTCCCAGGTTCAAGCAATTGTCCTGCCGCAGCCTACCAAGTAGCTGGGATTACAGGCATGTGCCAACATACCCAGCTAATTTTTATATTTTTAGTAGAGACGGGGTTTCACCATGTTGGCCAGGCTGGTCTCAAACTCCTGACCTCAGGTGATCCGCCTGCCTTGGTCTCCCAAAGTGCTGGGATAATAGACATAAGTCACCGTGCCCAGCCCATTTCCAGAGTTTTTATGCTTTAAAAATATTTTTTTTGTTCTCAGAGCTAAAAATCCCCTTCCCCCAACTTATGTTCAATAGACTGAAAGAAACTCAATCTGCTAGATATTAAGTTTCCCAAGCATACCCCAATATTAAATTCTCTCCATCTAGGGCCTCCACAGGCATGGGCAGCAGAGATATGCCTCTGTTCCCTTGCCAAGGATTGCCTGGGACCTGAACTTGCAGGGAGGTGGAGTGAGACTCTTAACAAGACTTGGCTTGGCAGAGAGAAGCCTTCTCCTGGGGCTGCAAGGACTCTGTACTTGATGTTGTAATAGTCGCAAGAGAGAGAAACGAAGTGCTTCTCCGATTGTGCAGAGAAAGCAGAGAGCACAGAGGGGTGGAAGGCATCAAGAGATGATCCATTGTTGAGGCAGGGTCATTTCCAAATATTCCCCAGCAGTGATGGGAACTGGCTGATGGAAGGATGAGGCATTCAGACAGGGCCCTCTTCATTCTGCAGCTTCCCCAAATTCGGCTTGCCCTTCTAGGGAAAGGGAGTAGAGAGGATGTTGAGAAGCTTACAATGGGCAGTTTGAGGGCAGGAAAGAAGCTCTTAGAGAAGCAGGAGTTTCAGGGCAGAGCGTTGGGCTCAGTAATTCAGAACCTGTTCATATTTCAGACTGGTGCAGTGGCTCATGCCTGTAATCTCAACTTCCGGAAGCCGAGGAAGGCAGATCACTTGAGGTCTGGAGTTCGAGAGCAGCCTGGCCAACATGGGGAAACCCTGTTTCTACTAAAAATGCAAAAATTAGCCGGGTGTCATGGCGCGTGCCTGTAGTCCCAGCTACTCTGGAGGCTGAGGCACGAGAATCGCTTGAACCCGGGAGACGGAGGTTGCAGTGAGTCGAGATCGAGCCATTGCACTCCAGCCTGGACGACAGAGAGAGACTCTGTCTCGATAAATAAATAAATAAATAAATAAATAAATAAAAAAAATATAGAAAGAAAAAGAAAAAAAAGAAAAGAAAAAAGAAACCTGTTCATATCCCTTCTCCTTAAAATAGCAGAGGCCCTGGTCATCTTCTTGAGAAGAAGTAAGAACACAAGCAGACATGCTTCTTTGAGGAGGAAAGAAATGATACTGTTGTGTTATTACGATCACTTTTATCTAGAAAATAGACGTCCCATATCGATCCCCACCCCTACTTCACAAAAAATTCCCCGTGTGCAACCTACAGCAAACAGCTGCGTCCAAAGTAAGAAAATGGAAAGGGAGCTCTTTAAGGTTCACCTTCCTGCACCCTTCTCTCAAGTTCAGCCCTAAAGCCCCCTTTAAAGCTCATTAGAAGCAACTCGAGAGTATACTACTCTTGGCCATTTCACAGAAACTAGCTCTGAGCAGTTTAAATGGCTTGCCCAAGCTGATCAGCAGCAGCCCCTGGCCAGGAAGCCAGCGCTCTGTCCCGAGTCCGCGTCAGCCAGCCGTTCCCTCTCTACAGCACCAAGCTGAGGCTTCCACACGGTTCGGGAGTATCCGACGAATGAACACCATTCTTCCCAGCCTAAGTGTATGAGGGAGAGCGGCACCATGCCAAACTGGGGTAGGAGGTCCCCTCTGGGCTCTCGCCGTCTGTTCGGTATTGTCTAGGTACCCGCCCCAGCTCATCAATGCGGATCCGCGTGCCTGTGTGGTTCCAGCCTAGCACGGGGAAAAAACTGCCAGGCTTTTTGTGTGCAAGTGTGAAGGGGTTGGAGGACAGGGGGAGGGTAACGGAGATTGTCCGCTCACAGGTGACTGCCCGGTGGCCGGACTGCAAAGTTCTGGCAGGTCTCAAGCACGCGCACCGCTCTCCGCCAGGTACACACCCCGTACCTCCGCCTCCTTGCGCAGCTCCTGGCCTCCGCGCTCCGCGGGCTGGGCGTCCAGGCGGCCCCACAGCAGCAGAGGCAGGGCGCGCAGCAGGAGGCCGACACGCGCGACCATCTCGCCGCCTCCGGTGTAGCCGGCTCGGGAGCTACTGCGCGCAGGGAGCCAACCGGCCTTCAGCCGCGCCCGGGATCCCGCGGATGAGCCGGCTCTGCGCTGCCCCCGCGCGGAAAGGGATTGTCCCGGGGGCTCGCCAGTGTCCCAGCTGCGCGCGGGGGGCCGCTCCTCCGCTGCGCTTCTCCGGGAGCCGGCCAGAGGTCGTCCTGCCCCGGCAGTGTCTGCCCGCGGGTCCGCCGGTCCCGGGGACCGAGGGAGGGAGGGAAAAAGGAAGGGCTGGCGGAGGGGGCGGAGGCCTGGCACTCCCGCCCCACCCACCCGGCTCCGCTGCTGGAACGCGCGGCGGTCCCTGAGCTTCCGTTCGCTGCACAGCCTCGCCCTGCGCCCGCCGCCGCCCTACGGATTGATCCTCTCGCCCGTCACCTCCAGTTGACCCGATCTGTCCAGGGAGGGTGAGGGAAGAAAGACCTTCTCCTGGCAAGCGTGGCTACCTACTTAAGACTTCGATGAAGAGAGGTCCTGGCCTACCTGAGGGTCGTTGATTATTTCAGCTGGGTGGGGAGTGAGACCCCCCCTCACCCAGGGTCGGGGTGTGAGAGAAGGAGCCCTGGGCTGGGATCAGAACTGGATTTGAGTTCCAGATTTGCTCCTTTGATAGCCCTTTGAGTACTGCCTCAGCCATGGTTGTGTGGCCTTGGGCCAGTCACTTACCATCTCTGAACCCACTTTTCTCATCAGTATATGGGGTACTAAGAATACTGATATCCTGTGACTGTTGGGGAGATTTAATGAGATAATAATGCCTGTAAATTACTGAGCAGGGTCCATGGCGTCACTCAGCGTGAACTTAATAACAGGTAGGCTGGGCTGGGCGCGGTAGCTCACGCCTGTAATCCCAGCACTTATGGGAGGCTGAGGTGGGTGGATCACGAAGTCAAGACATTGAGACCATCCTGGCCAACTTGGTGAAACCCCGTCTTTACTCAAAAATTAGCTGGGCGTGGTGGTGCAGGCCTGTAGTCCCAGCTACTGGGGAAGCTGAGGCAGGAGAATCGCTTGAACCAGGGAGGTATGGGGGGGGGATTTGCAGTGAGCCAAGATCGGGCCACTGCACTCCAGCCTGGCAACAGAGCGAGGCTCCGTCTCAAAATAATAAGTGGTAGGCTGCAGCTGTGTGATCTTTGGCAAAGGATTTAACTACTTCCAACATCAGTTTCCTCATCGATAAAATGACAGCATACGATATTTAGTGCCCAGCGTCGCATGAGGATGAAAAGAGAAAATGAATGCATAGAGCCTGATTTTATATATCCCATAAGGATGGAGTGAAACGGTTTATGTGAAAGCCTTTGCTAAACCCATACTGGACAAAAAGTAAACTGTTTTTCTTACCTGTCTGTGTAACTGAGAGCTGGTTGCTGTCTCACTTCTAGACTCAATTCACTACTTTGTAAAATGCAAATGGCAAATGATACTGAGCTCTGGGGGTCACTGTGGAATTAGATGAGTTAATATGTGTAAAAATAATCTGGAATCCATAAAGTGCTGAACAAAAATAATGCTGTGTTCCAGCCCTAAGGCTCAGGGCCTCGGTATCACACAATGTTTTTGTACTATTTAGAAAAATACAACACTTTTGTGGAGGAATTGGAAAAAGTTATTTTAATAGACATTTTATGTATATATGTATGTATGTCTGTATGTATGTATTTTTAATACGGAGTCTTGCTCTGTCGCCCAAGCTGGAGTGCAGTAGCATGATCACAGCTCACTGTAGCCTTGACCTTCAAGGCTCAAGCAATCCTCCCATCTCAGCCTCCTGAGTAGCTGGAATTGCAGGCATGTGTCACCATGCCCAGGTAATTTTTTAATGTTTTATAGAAAAGGAATGGAGAGATTCTGCCCGGAGAAAGAATTGGCAAACCTAGGTCAGACTCCAGCTTGGCCCACAGTGTCCTTACCAACTGATGATCATCAGAGCTCCCTGCCTAAAGCAGGGCTATCTAGCCTGTCAAAATCCATCTATTGGTAAAAGTCACCATATGTCATGCCATACCTGTAACCACAAACACATAGACACACACACACACACACTCTCTCTCTCTCTCTCTCTCTCTCTATCTCTCTTGCGTTCTCTCTCTCAGGTTGCCAGATGAAACAGAGGATGCCCAATTAATCTTGAATTTCAGATTAATGATGAATAATTTTTTAGTATGTGTCCCAAATATTGCATGGCACCCAGTTACTTTTTAAATTATTCATTAATCTGAAATTCAAGTTTAACTGGAGTCCTGAATTTTTATGTGCTAAATCTAGTAATTCTATCTCACTCTCCTTCAGAATTTCCCTCCCCAAGGTACATTGCAGGGTTTTGCTTGAATCAGCAGCCATGTTACAGTCTGTTGTTTTTTGGGGGATGTGGGTTGGGTACCGGGTCTTGCTGTGTTGCCCATGCTGGTCTCAAACTCCTGGGCTCCAGTGATCCTCCTGAGCAGCTGGGACTACAGGAGTGCACCACTGTGCCCACTTCACAGAAGGAATAACCTTCCTACTAGTTGCCTGGCAAGATTGGAAGCTCTCTAGGAACAAGGGGCAGGCCAGCCTCGTGTCCACTATCTCTGGGGCACCAACCCAGGCAGGGATGTTCCTTACAAATGTGCACAGGGCAACCTCAGAGCACGGGGACATAGATGGCAAAGAGATCTATCCTCAATTCCAGACACACTGTGGCTGCCTGACAGGGATGTGTCTGCACATCCTTTTTCTCGTTGGTCTGCCCAGAGAAGAGCCTTTTCTAGATGGGTATGCCCAGGATGGATACTCCTTTTTCATTGGTTGGTTGGAAGGTGAACAGGGCCTGATTCCAGTTAGTCTCCCTCAAAGAAATGCCTGTTTCTTTTTATTTTATTCTTTAGAGACAGGGTCTCGCTCTGTCTCTCAGGCTGGAGTGCAGTGGCATAATCAGGGCTCACTGCACCCTTGATCTCTCAGGCTCAAGCCATCTCCCACCTCAGCCTCCAGAGTAGCTGATACTATAGGACACACCACCACACCCAGCCAGGGATGCCTGTTTCTAAAATGTCTATTCTGGCTGGGAATGCCTGCTCTAAAATGTCTATTCCGACCGGGCATGGTGGCTCATGTTTGTAATCCCAACACTTCAGGAGGCCAAGATGGGAGGATCACTTGAGCCCAGGAATTCAAGACCAGCTTGGCCAACACAGTGACACACACTCTGTCTGTGTCACATCCCAGAGGTTTTCCATTTCAGCTTCACTGGGAAGAGAGAGGAAGAGAAATCATGGTTCTCTAGAGGGCTAAATGTCTGGCAGGAGCTGGGCTTGGCCACTTGGAAAGCTGACTCTGCCTCTCTCTATACCTCAGCCTAGCTCTGGTCTCTGAACCCCTCAAACTAGTGCCACTGTGCATTTGAAAGTTTACTTTCTCTGTTTTCCTTTTGTGTTCTCGGTTGGATGATGATGATGATTATTATTATTATTATTATTTCAGAGACAGAGTCTTGCTCTGTCGCCAGGCGCCAGGCTGGAGTGCAGTGGCGTGATCTCGGCTCACTGCAACCTCTGCCTCCCGGGTTCAGGCAGTTCTCTTGCCTCAGCCTCCTGAATAGTTGGGACTACAGGCGTGCGCCACCACGCTCAGCTAATTCCTGTATTTTAGTAGAGACGGGGTTTCACCGTGTTGGCCAGGATGGTCTCGACCTCTTGACCTTGTGATCTGCCTGCCTCAGCCTCCAAAGTGCTGGGATTACAGGTGTGAGCCACCATAGTTGAATTATTTTATCCCATCCTTTCTTCTCCCTATGCCATCTTTACATGTGGTCACCTTGAAGTACCATCCATACTTGAAACTGCCTGCAAGAATTTATGCAGAACAAAGATTTCTCCCCCCATACGCTCACCCTGGGCTTCAACCCTGCCTTTGCATAGGATGTCTCTGTTTCCCAGGAAGATAACACATTTCCATTATTTGAACTTGGGTAGCAGGAGGCTCCAGTTCCCTTCTTCCTCTGAAGATTACTCATAAATCCCAGAGCACCAAATGCTGTGATCTTCAAAATCCAGGGGCCTGTGAAGCCCCACAAGTGACCTGCTATATGTTTTCAGTGTCTAGTACACATCCTGAGCCAAAATTACTTTGGATGGAGTGGGGAGGGTGGGCAGCAGCTTGCTGTGTGGATGCTGGGAGGATGGGAGGGGGTCCAAGGAGAAAAGGAAGATGAAAGCAGGGCAGTTCATTGAAAAGAGACTGAGTTCATAGCAAGGGTATCTGGAGAGTGACTGGAGAATGGTTTTGGATCAGGGATTCTCAAACCATGACCCAAAGATTACCCACATCCAAAATAATACTGTGGTGGCAAGTCCCTATGTTAATCCAATACCGTTATTTCCTCCTCTGTTGGGAATGGGTATGAGGAGTTGGAACAAATGATAATGATTAATACTAGTTGAGAAATTAACATGGGCCACTTATGTGCTATGTGCTTTACATAAATCATGTAACTGACTCTTTGCAACTTCCTTATGAGAAAGCTACTATTATAAGCATCCTAATTTTAAAGATGAGGAAACTGAGACACAGAGAGATTGTATCACTTGTCCAGAGTCACAATTTTTTTTTTTTTTTGAGATGGAGTCTCACTCTGTCACCAGGCTGGAGTGCAGTGGCACGATCTTGGCTTACTGCAACCTCCCACTCCTGGGTTCAAGAGATTCTCCTGCCTCAGCCTCCCGAGTAGCTGGGATTATGGGCTGCCACCATGTCAAGCTAATTTTTGTATTTTAAGTAGAGACAGGATCTCAGCATGTTGGCCAGGATGGTCTTTATCTCTTGACCTCATGATCCGCCTGCCTTGGCCTCCCAAAGTACTGGGATTACAGGCATGAGCCACCACGCCTGGCCCAGAGCCACAAATCTTATAATGGAACCTGTAATTCAACCTGAATGCTATAACTCCAGATTTGGGGCCTATAAATACTACACTGTCCTGCCTCAAGTCAAATTTATAAAATGTGATTCTTAGATCACCTGCATTGAATCACCTAAAAAATTCAGATTCCAGAGCCCTACTCCAGACCTACTGAATCACTAATTACTAAATACCATCTTCCAGGAGGAAGACAGGTTTCCCAGGGTCTGTTTCTTTCCTTCCTTCTCTCCCTGTTTTGGCTGAGCAGATTCCTGACCCAGCTTGGCTGGGAGTTCTCTTCACACCTCTTCTTCAAAGAGAGCTGCTTCTCCTCCCTCCTTCTCTCTGCAATGGGGCTTGGCTTAGATCCACAGTACCTCCCAGCCTTCCCAGAGTGGACAGGATTCTGTGGAACTCATGCCAGGGCCCAGGCATGTTGCCTGCCCAGGGGTGTGTCTGGCAGCTGCTGCTTCCCAGCCATTCCTCCTGCTCCAACAGAAGGCAACAGCAGGACCCCTTGACTCAGGCAGGATGTGTCAACCTGCACAAGGTTCCTCTGGGCCTCAGTTTCTCTCTTCATAATATGAGGAACAATCAGCTTTGTCTCTGTCCCTTCCTCCTCCCCAGGAAGTATGTGGAACATGAAGTAGCTTTTCTCAGGAAGAATTCTGGCCTCCGGAGAGAGACACTCAAGAGAAGGCCAGCGTCAAAACACATAAGCAGAGGAATAATTAGCAAAATGAGGACATGAGTTAGGTTGGGAGAGCTGAAGAGGACGCTTTCCTGAGTTGTGAGGACTTTTGCTGTGATCATTTAAATTCATTTTTGACCATAGCCTCTGCATTGTTAGCTGTGATTCAGTTCTAGAAGCTCTGACTCTATCAACCATCTCTGCCTCTGGAAGGGAAATATCCTCTCTCTGGCACATGGGGATATGGTCTCAGCAGTCTGGGTCACATTCACAGGCATACCTTGCTGTCTGCCCCCCTGTACATATACACACACGCTCATATAGGACTGGAAAAAGTAAGACATTTGGAGCAAGGTAGACCTGGGGTTGAATCTCAACTTTTTTGCATTCTGTGTGACTTTTGCAAGTCAACTAACCTTTCTGAGTTTCTGCTATTATAAAATGGGAGGGAAATAATTCCTGCCTTTTCTGCTATCCTATGTACAATAGGGAACAAGTTAGACAATTAGAAAGTGTTAAATCCAGCTGCATGCACTGGTTCACGCTTGTAATCCCAGCACTTTGGGAAGCCAAGGTGGGCAGATCACTTGAGATCAGGAGTTCAAGACCAGCCTGACCAACATGGTGAAACCCCATCTCTACTAAAAATACAAAAATCAGGCCAGGTACAGTGGCTCACACATTTAAATCCAGCACTTTGTGAGGCCGAGGCGGGTGGATCACTTAAGGTCAGGAGTTCGAGACCAGCCTGACCAGTATAGTGAAACCTCATCTCTACTGAAAAAAAAATACAAAAATTAGCCAGGCATTGTGGCAGGCGCCTATAATCCCAGTGATTCGGGAGGCTGAGGCAGAATTGCTTGAACCCGGGAAGTGGAGGTTGCAATTAGCCGAGGTTGTACCACTGCCCTCCACCCTGGGCGATAGAGCAAAACTGTCTTAAAAAAAAAAAATTAGCTGGGTGTGGTGGCAGGAGCCTGTAATCCCAGCTACTCAGGAAGCTGAGGCAGGAGAATTGCTTGAACCTGAGAGATGGAGGTTGCAGTGAGTCAAGATCGTGCCACTGCACTCCAGGCTGGGCAACAGAGTAGACTCTATCAAGAAAGAAAAGAAAAGAAAAGAAAAAGAAGGAAAGAAAGAAAGTGTTAAATCCTACAAAGTGCTGGATATGAGGTGCACAGACCCGAGGGCACATTTATGTATTCTGTGCACAGGTTCACACTGGAGCACACTCACATCCAAATGACATACACAAACCTGTCCCAGGATAGTCACAAGAGCACCTCCTCTTCTGGCAATGAGCTCTGTCTCAGCGCAGCCCCATCTTCCCTAACTCTCGTGATGGTCTAGCAGGGCGTCAGCCTCTTCTGATTTGTTTTTTACTCACACCAGGACCCAGGGGACTTGCAAGGAGCACAATAAAAGGCTGGCCAATCTGGCACTTTGCCCCACTTCCCTTCCACATAAAGGCTGTCTAACCACCAGGCATCTGGACTGAAAGGCTGGGCCAGGACCTGCTCAGCATCTGCTGCTTTGCTTAAAAGACCTGCTAACAGGAAAGTGTCTGGTTCCTTTCCACCCCAAACAGGAAGCGCCTGCCAGTGTTGGGAGGATGGGATAGCCTGGTCATTTACAAGGAGCCTCCCCCTCCTGCACTGGAGCCTCAGAGTAATCATCCTGGCAGGGCTGCTCTCTAGGAAAGCCAGGGGAGAAGGGCTTCAGGGAAGCCTTCAATGGGCTGGGGGTGGGGTGGTGACAACAGCTACACACTGCCTGTGGCACTTGGCACCAAGTGGCTGTCATTTTTTTCAACAAACACTCACTGAACACTTACTCTGTGACTGTGGGAGACATAGGGAAGTCCTAGATAAGGCCTTTGATCTTGAGGAGTTTAAAGACAAGACAGAAAGAAAAGTCATTTTTTTTTCTTCCCATTTATTTATTCATCTATTGCATGCTATTGTTTTTTCCTTCTTAAAAATGCCTACTGTTGGGCTGGGCATAGTGGCTCACACCTGTAATCCCAGCACTTTGGGAGGCCAAGGCGGCTGGATCACCAGGAGTTCGAGACCAGCGTGGCCAACATGGTGAAACCCCATCTCTATTAAAAATACAAAATTAGCCAGGTGCGGTGGCACATGCCTGTAATCCCAGCTACTTGGGAGGCTGAGGCAGGAGAATCCCTTGAGCCTGGAAGATCGCGCCATTGCACTTTCTGGGTGACAGAGTCAGACTCTGTCTAAAAAAAAAATGCCTACTATTTCAGGCATTGTGCTGGGCACTGGACATTCACAAAGGAATTATGCAACCCAACTAGAGAGCAAACAGGCAAGGCAATGCAAGCCTTGAATTATGCGGTACAATTGTGAGTTCCAGAGGATTTCAAAAAAGGCAAAAAATCATCATGGTCTGGTTTTTACCTTGGTCAGAGCAATAACCTTTCCCTGCCCTCTAGAGTCTATGCTTTAAACAGCAGGCAGAGTAATCCTGGTAAAACAGGTCAGATCTTGCAGGGTCTCTCTGCTCAAATGGCTCCCTCTAATGGCTTCCCCCTCACTCTAAGTGAATCCTTACAATGTCCTTATAAGGTCCTACACCAGTGGCAGGAGGGTTGGGGAAGCCAAGCAGGGTATGGAGGCAACTCAGAAATGATCAACAGCAAGATGACTATAAGCTGTAGGTGGGGGGACAAAGGGAGGAGGCAGGTTACCATGGCCAAGGAGCCAGGGTCACCAATGGAAACTGGAGCTCTGAGACCTCCCTGACGCAGAGAGCAGGAGGAGAGATAACCCTCCTCTCTCTTCTTCCTCTCTTCTTCCACCTAATTTCCCACCAGGTCTCTCACTGGCCAATTGAAGCTGAAAGATACCGCCTGAGGGACTTTCTGAAACTGAAACAAGGCAACCCTGCAGGGGTCAGCTCCCCTGTGAGGACAGGAAGAATCGATCCAGGGCCAATAGGCCCAGTACCAAAACTTTCTCAGAGACATTCTGCTAAAGCTGATGTGTAAAATGTACCTGCTGTCTTCCCTAAATATGCAGACTGAGGCCAGCAAAGTGGATATAAAGGGAGCAGGATCTGCAGCATGAAGCATGCCTGGGTAATGGCAGGGTACAGTAGCTCACGCCTGTAATCCCAGCACTTTGGGAGACCCAGGTGGGCGGATCACCTAAGGTTGGGAGTTCCAGACCAGCCTGGCCAAGAAGGTGAAACCCCGTCTCTACTAAAAATACAAAAATTAGCTGAGTATGGTGGCCCACACCTGTAATCCCAGCTACTTGGGGGGTTAAGGCATGAGAATCGCTTGAACCCAGGAGGTGGAAAGCTGAGATTACGCCACTACACTCCAGCCTGGGCAACAGAGTGAGACTCTGTCTCCCAAAAACAAAAACTAAAACCAACAAACAAAAAATGCCTAGGTGAAGATGAAAGTTTGTTGCAGATAA
Source organism: Cebus imitator (assembly GCF_001604975.1). Taxonomy (NCBI): domain Eukaryota; kingdom Metazoa; phylum Chordata; class Mammalia; order Primates; family Cebidae; genus Cebus; species Cebus imitator. The sequence goes on along the minus strand of NW_016107400.1, from coordinate 168,279 downwards.
CCATTCCCAGTGGAATCACTTCCAGGCAAAGGCCTGAAAGGCAGGAGGGCACAGGATTCAATCTATGAGTCAGTCTGTAGTAGAGAAGGACCCTTGGAAAGAAGCCCCGAAGCAATACAGATCTGGGAGGAGTTGTTTCAAGTGTGGGAGACCAAGGACACTGGGAAAAGAACACTGAGCATTGTCCCAAGGCCTGGGCATGTGTTCTCATTAGCTGTGTGAACTTGCTCAAGGATTTCACCTCCCTGAGCTGTGGGGTCCTAATCGACCAAATGTGGATAGCAGCACTACCTGTTTCATAGGCCCATGCTAGAACTAATGGATATAGAAAATGTCAGTCCTTTGATTAAATTCCTCAGGAGTTCCCCATTGTTTTAAATTTAATGTTCAAACCCCTCTGTAAGGCACAAATAGCTCCTTGGAATGTGGCTTCTGCCTACTTCCTTCACTCCATTTATTACAACTCCTCACTCTTGCAACTCCATAGACCACCCAGTTTGAACCACTTGCAATTCCAAGAACTTTGCTCTCTCCCAGACTTTGCAAATTTTTCTGTCTGAAGCATAATGTTCCTGGTATATCCTCGCTGCCTAATTCCTGTACTTTCTTCAGAGTTCAGTTTAGGGGGTACCTCCTGCAGTTTAGGGGGCACCTCCTGCAAGTCTTCCTTGATATTCCCTACCCTTCATGTAGGCAAGGGGCTTTTTTGTGTTTTCAGAGCACACTCTACATCCTCCAATCCCAGCACATCCGGCAGTTGATGAAATCATTGATTCATCACTGTGATGAAATCACAGGTTCGGCAGGACAAGATGGAGTTAGTGTGGGTCCGGATGTGCGGGTGGCAGCAGGTCAGCAGACTCTGCGGCCTGCAAGACTATCTACAGACTTTTTTCAGGGCAAATGATGTGAGGGTTGGTACATTAGTGGGGAAGACAAATGTGGAAACAAATACTACGAAGACAACAAGAAACTTTTTGGGACATGGATGGAGCTGGAGGCTATTCTCCTTAGCAAACTAACAGGAACGGAAAACCAAATACTGCATGTTCTCACTTACAAGTGGGAGCTGAATGATAAGAATTTGTATGTACAAAGAAGGAAACAACAGACACTGTAGTCTACTTGAGTGGGAAGGATGGGAGGAGGGAGAGGAGCAGAAAAGATAACTATTGAGTACTGGGCTTAATACTTAGGTAATGAAATAATATGTACGGCAAACTCCTGTGACACATGTATCTGTGTAACAAACCTTCACATGTACCCCCAAACCTAACACAAAAGTTAAAAAAAAGAAAAAAGAAATCACAGGTTCACACTGTCACTGTTATGAGATAGTAGTTCCTGGAAGACAGAGGCTCTCCTTCCTATTTCTCTCTCTCCAAGGACTTCCAGAGCCTGTCACGTAGTAAACCTCCAGAAATGGCAGTTGAAGGAGGAGTGAGTGAATAAAGGGTGGTACAAACTTAAGGAGTTGATGAGCAACACTTTTGGTACTTTCTTCTTTCAAAATAATTCTCAAAATAAATAAATAAATAAATAAGAACAACTCTCTAGGTCCCTCCAGGGATCTTCTAGGATTACCTCTTCCTCTCCCCTCCATAACCCAATTCTCTTCTGTTGTACATGGCCATCTCCTCTGCTGGACTGCCTTCCTCAATATATATGTTAAACGGTTTAATGGTTTTTAGTCATGAAAGAATTTTTATTCCTTTAGTCTGGCTTGTTTGAACTTGTCTAGAGCATTCTGTGACCCTCTCTATCTAGAGTTGAGGGTACAATCAGTGTGGGTATAATGGGGAGACATGATCTCCTGTCTTTTTTCTGATCTGAAGGCATTAACTCTGAACCTACTTTTCACCTCCATTGCAACCTGCTCCTCCTTCTGTTCCCTATCACAGTCAATGACACTACCACCAGGGCCCCGTGTCTATGCAGGAAACCCAGAATTCACTCCAGACCTCTTCTCTCTCCACTACTTCCTCCCACCCAGGTGATCACCAGCTCTTGTCTAGTCTACCCTGGAGTATCTCTGGGATCACTTCACTTACCTCTGTCTCTACAGCTACTACTTAAGTCCAGGGCACTATCATCTCTCACCAAAATTATAGCACTGGCTATCTAATTGGTCTCTGCTTTTAAGCGACTCTCATCTCTATGCATTTTTCATTTGGCAGCCAGAAAATACAATCTGATATGACTCCTCTCCTATAAAATCCTCTGGTGAGTAGTTCTCATTTCCTTCAAGATAAAGTGCAAATTCTAATGCACTTGACATGGCCCCAGCTATTTAGTTCCCTCCTTTTCGGGCATCATCTCCTTCTGCTCTCCCGTTGAAGAACTACTTGTTTCACAACTAGTCTGCAAAGTACTTTGCTCACTTCCTCACTCGGTCAACTTCTGCATATCACCTAGGGTTTGGCTCAGGTACCATGCCCTCCCAGAAAACGTCTTTGCTGACTCTGAGCTTTGCCAGCCCGTTTCCTGCTACAGAGCCCAAGGGGCCTTGGGTCCACCCCTCTGGGCCGTGCAGTATTCTGGTTAAACTCACATGCAATGGCGTCGCGTTACCAGGCTTCAAATTTCGCCTTGATCGTTTACAAGCTGTACGACCTAAATCAAGTGAATTCTGTCTTCTCATCTGCAACATGGGGAAAATATTTCATCAGTCTGCTGTGCGAATTAAATGAGATGATGTAAGGTGCCTGACAATTAAGAGTCAGCTATTATTACAGTGCTGAAAATAAAAGCTCGATCCCCCCCCGCCCTGCCACATTATCAGGGTCAAGTTTGTGTACGATTTCGTCTTAATGCACCCTTTTGTTCCAGCATCCTCTTGTCTGCTACTCGGCGAAGACAGTTACAACAAACCTGGAGGCGACCAGGTACGCGAGCTGGTCACGACTGCCGGTCCCCAAGCTCCCCGACTCCGAACGCCCCCAGGTGGCCCAAGCACTCTGCAGCAGAAGCGAGCCAGCTAGGACGTACCATTTGAAATTGTAGGGGCAGAAAGGCCTTGCATAAACAAATAGTCTGTGTTTATAAGGTCCCTCCTCTTTCGCTTCCTAACCTCAAATTCCATTAGACCCAATAAAGTGAGAAATAGGATTGTAAATAAAACGGAGAGAGTAGGTTCCGTTTCCTCCCCGATCGTAAGAGTGGCATTGGTACTTTCTCTTCTCAGTTCCCTCTCAATAATGGTACGGCTAGCGGAGGGGGGAATAGAGGGGACAGGGAAGGCCTCAGGGCTCGGCGGCTGGTGCTAGTGCAGAAACACCCCTCCTGCCGCGGCGCTGTGGTACCACCCGCTGTCTGCTGATTGGCTGCCGAGGCCCCGCAGTCCGCCTCAGCCCGCCGCGCCACCCCCAGTACATCTCCGGCCGCCGCGCCGCCTGGCTCTCGTATTCCTTGTTCTCGGCGGGCTGTGGGGCCTCCGCGCCGCGGCCGTTAGTCATGTCGGGTAGGTGACTCCTTCAGTGAGCAGCGGCAGCGGCGAGAAGGGCCTGACGGGGTTGGGCTGTCTTCCCGCCCACCGGAGGGCCCTGAGGGGAAGCCTCCGGCCCCGAGGGAGGCTTGGGGTGGGGGGGCGGCCGCGGCCGCCGCCATGTTGGACTGGAGGCACGCACGCTCCCAACGCTCTCCGGCTGCAAATCACGGCGGGAGCGCCGCGGGCCTCTTGTCTTTTGACCCTGTCCTTGGAACTTGAGGAGACTTGCCGTTCCCGGGGGAGGGTGTGTGTGAGTCGGGGGGCGGAGGCCGTCTACGCCATCGTAGGGGCGGGGGGAGCTGAGATGAGAGCATCAGCCTGAGAGAAGCGGTGCTTCTGGTTCTCCGCTCCGCCTCGGATCTTTCAGCGAGGCCTCGGGCCAGTCATCTCGCCGCCTCGTACCTCAGTTTTCCCATCCGTGAAGTGGAGCTGGGCCTGCCTGACTCACCCATTCATCAGGTGGGGGCCTTGACGCTCTGGGAGCCCTTTCAAAGGACGTTGCCTTACACGAAATCGTACTTATCGTTATTCACTCTGCAGTAACCACCCGGATTTGAGCTGGGGTGTTTGCATAGTAATTCAGCTTCCTCTTTACCCTTCTGCCATTCGTCTTCCCCTCCAGTTTATCTCCTGAAAGAGCTTGAAAGTGAGCCTTGTCCATTATTGATAAGCTTCTGTAGGTGTCTGTGGCATTTCCCTTAAAACAGGCAGACCAAAGGCAAGACATCTCCCCCCTCACCCACCACGAAGCAGTTAACTTGGCAGAGGCCACCCGTTGTGTGGAAGAGAAAGAGAGGCAATGGTCTCTTCAGGACAGCCAGTTTGAATCCTGCTAAACCAGAATAAAAAGTCTAGCACATGGATGTCCTCTTGATTTAGCAGACCTGGCTGATCACACAAGGTCCTCTGTTGTCAGGCTGCATCACGGGCCACAGAGACCCAGGTGTCTATCTGCTTGCTACATCATGAGAGTTAGATACCACTTTTCTGCTGGAAGTACAGAACATTGCCTGAGAAGCCGTGTGGTTGAGGTGAAACATATGCCTTTTGCAGTCTTACATTTTTAGTAAGGGCAAACCTACCTAGTGTTATAAAACCAAACAAAAAAACCCAGGTACCCAGTCTTGCAGGTTAGAAATATGTGACTAAAAGGAAGCATTGATCTGAGGAGACTACAGATTAGCGGGAATGATTGGACAGGAGCATGGTATACATTGCTTAGATTAATGTTGATATTTAAGGAGCCAGGATATCGGTTTGTTTTTGATGAGTGCCCATCTACTTCATGTAAGTTGCTGTAAACTGCACTTCCCTCAGTTTCTGGTTAATTCTTGTTCAAACAAGGAATAATTTCTTATTCCAAAGTAGACATTGGTACATTATAGGACACCTTCACAAGGGTGTATCATCTACCCTGGTTTAAACAGAAATTAAAACGCAAGTTTTAATGGATTCAGTGCTCATTAAAAACTTTTAGCCTGTCTTGATCTTTAACATAATTATTAGTTTAAAACAGTGGCTTCTGTGGAAAATTGAAAGTTTTAGTGGTTTGCTATTTGTAAAATACAGGCTTTTTTGTGTATCATATTAGCATATAAGTTGACATAATGATTAGTACTGATCTTCAAGTTACTAAGACATCAGGTATTTGTTATTTTGTAATCTGAGTTTTAAAAAAATACCGAAATTGGCTTTTCGATGTGTAAAAAGGACTACTTATTAGATGCTTGTTTTTAAATTAACAATTAAAGCTAGACTATTTAAATTCTTAGGCTTGGTATACTATTTATATGTTTTGTAATAAGTGTATAAAAGTAATACCTTTGACTTTGTATAAAAATAATGCTTTTGACTTGTGCTTTGATGAATGTTTATTAAAATCCCGTAAACGACTAATGCCATTAATAATTTTAGTTAAGTCCTTTAAGCATTCCAGACTACACTTGTAAATTTAATATATCAAATTGACTCAACCACTCCAAAAAACCTAATAAAACAGAAGCACTTAAGTAATCAATAAATCAAAATTGTAGAAATTATAAGTCAGACATTCAAATACTGTTTACAAGTGTGACTTACCTAACACCTTACAAATTCATATTACAAATATAATAACAGTTATACACATAAAAATTACGAAGTCAGGATAACTGCTCATTCTGGCAGTATGGCAGACCACGATTAATTTGAAAATCTATCTACAAACATTAAAAAAAAAATGCAAAAACTAAGGGCAAACCGCCACTACCAAAAATGAAGTAGAAGCCGGCATGGTAGGCAAAGAGCTAACTTGCCAGGTACCCTGGAGGGGAAGGTGTACACTTCTTAGAGACCTGGGTTTTATTGCTCAAGTAACTACGTAAGGATTGGAGATGAAACATACGGACCATTAATGCCAGGTAAAGAGAACTGAGACTCTTAACATAAATTCTAGACTTACATGTTACAGAGTTCAGGGACTATATGTTCTGTGAAGGAATGAACTGGAAAAAACCTTAGTACCAACATAAGAGATGACAAGGTAGCATGGACATTTAGGCTCCAGGTAACCTTAAGACAAATTAATGTAAAAATGGTTTCTGGGCTGGTAATACCCTTGGTGTACCTGTTAAAAATGTTAAGAATCTTTTCTGGAGGAAATTTCACAGTTTAGATACAAGGAATCTCAGATAAAGCAAGCCTTGCAAAAGATGTGTTCACAGTAAAAAAATCACAGAGCTTTAGGAAACATTTCACCTAAATGAGAGTCACTGACAAACTGAATTAAAGCCTCTAACAGATTATTTGAGAAAATATTTTTCTGTTTAAAATTGTTAAAAAAAAAAAAACCAAAGGAATCAACCCTAAGATCAAGGTGTTGACTGGGCGTGGTGGCTCACACCTGTAATCTCAGCACTTTGGGAGGCCAAGGCTGAGGGATCACCTGAGGTCAGGAATTAGAGACCATCCTGGCCAACATGGCAAAACCCTGTCTCTACTGTAAATTAGGGAAGCAAGGTGATGGGCACCTGTAATCCCAGCTACTTGGAAGGCTGAGGCACAAGAATCCCTTGACCCTGGGAGGCAGAGGTTGCAGTGAGCTGAGATCATGCCACTGCACTCTAGCCTTGGCAACAGAGCAAGACTGTCTCAAAAAAAAAAAAAAAAAAAAAAAAAAGAAAAAAACCAAAAAAACAAAAAAAAAAAAAAAAAAAAAAAAAAAAAAAAAAAAAAAAAAAAAAAAATCAAGATGTTAATAAAACAAGCCACATAGATTTGAAAAATAATCAAAATGTTTAGAATTAGAAAAAGTGAATATGTTGGATAGTAGACTTAGCAGAAGAAAGAATTACAGATATGATGGATGTGATTTATCTTTCAGATGTGGAAGATAGATGTGACCTTCCAGAATTCAATTCGGGGGTTAAGATATGAAAATGAAAGATTGGGCATGGTGGCTCACGCCTATAATCCCAGTACTTAGAGAGGCTGAGGTGGATGGATCACTTGAGCCCAGGAGTTTGAGAACATCCTGGACAACATGATAAAATCCCATTTCTACAAAAAATACC